>NC_089840.1:27564398-27891270 GCF_035609145.1 Eleutherodactylus coqui
ATAGATAGATAGATAGATATGAGATAGATAGATAGATATGAGATAGATAGATAGATAGATATGAGATAGATAGATATGAGATAGATAGTCTGTTTTTGTGAAAGCCCTGTTATAATTATTATTTTGTGACTAATCCGATAACCAGGATGATTTTAATGTCTTACTGATATTACTAATGGGGAAAGGATTGTATTATCACAGTAAACTTCAGTTGAACTGATAAGGTACAATGTACTACTCAGACATCCCACTATAGCAGTTGCTTCAGATAAGAGAAAAACTGGTTTGTGCTTCTCACAGCAGTCTTGGCTGAGTGCTTCACAGCAACAAATGCCCGTTTCTGTAGATACTCAATGCAAGGATTGTTCCATGTGCTATCTACATATACTCTATTCATTAACAATTAGAAACCGTTCTTACACCATCTAAGAAGAGCAGAATGAGGCCCAGTAGTCGGAGAAAGTTACAACCAAGGAACAATAAGGTGGTGGGTGTGCGTGTAGGCAGCGCAGGTCATCGAACCCCAAGAGCTAACTGCCGTGTAAGTTCTTACAAAGACATGCAGAGACAGAACTGTAGCTAATAATTGCTACATAAGTCCAAAGAGATGAAAAATGGACATTTAAAAAAAGCTAAAGTAGTAGTAAGATAAAAAAAAAGTACTCAGGAAAAAAATTGAAACTTCCTTTTTGTTCAACCTCATATGCATGTAGATAATGAGACGAAGCACACGTTGCAGGTAAACAATAATAGTCTTTACTTGGCAGCTGAACTCCGCTCATCCTGCAGGAAAAGGAAATTACAATTTTGGACAGAGCTTATTCTACTTCCAATGACTGTCGCTCTGCTTCTATCAGAGTTATTGACATGCTTTTGGACCCAAATTGTTTAAAATTACACCGAAAGCATGTTGGTAAGTCTTCGAGAACTGACATGCTGCACCGAGTTGTCCCTGGACCAATCTAATGTTGATAATCTATCATAAGGGCATGTATTAAATACAAAAATCCTGGAAAACCCCTTTAATATTATGAAAAACACCACCCCCAAGCAGAGGTGTACCTTGAAGCTGCTGGACCCTGGTACAAAATCTGTAACAGGGCCCTGTGAGGGCCGATCAGGCAGGTAGATTAAAAGACGAAGCACGCATTGAGGTGAACTGAAGCAGTCTTCACTTGACAGCTGAATTAGTGGTACAGTCTTCAAATTTTGGCACACAGTTTCAGAACGTTGGCACATCATCTTAAAACTTGGCAATCCTGAATCTAGAACTTGGCAACATTGTCTTGCCTTATCAGCTCTTGTAGGGTCAACTCCATTTCTTTAGGTAGTCAGCTGGCCCGATGTAGCTTTGAGGACACTGAACAGTGGTATGAACTCAAATCTCTATGATGGACTTCCTATTTCTCTGCAATATATCAAGTCATGACAGGAGCTCCCTCAGCTCGATGATCTAGACTGGACACTCTTAGGACCCTTAGCTCTGATCAGGAGGCTCCAGGGCTTCTCTTTCTGCATACACTTAGACTGTACCCAACCTCTTCCACAGCAGGCTTTTAGGGCTTCTTTTGCAGCTTTTCACTACACCCAACCTTTCTCCTACCTCTTGTAGTTGCTTGCACACTCCATCACTGTGGCTGAATACACTCCCTTCTTGCAGTGTAGTGGTGCAAGACCATTTGGACTATCAGCGTGAAAGCAATATGATCAAGTTCCATAGCAGGCACATGCTACGGGATTTCATTCAACCCCCTGAGCAAAAGCTTCCTAGGAGTATGGGGATGGTGGTCAAGTTCAAAGTCATGGAAGTCTACAGTTTTATTCAAATTGGGAAAAACAGGATGATGTCTTTGTATCCCGGGGACCAAATGGACCTGCAGGATTTGAAAGCAGGCAAATAGCTACTATATACCCATATTAACATAGTATGTTAGGCTGAAAAAAGTCCATCTAGTTCAGCCTATTACCCCCACAATGTTGATCCAGAGGAAGGAAAAAAAAAACAATTGATGATCCCAAATAGATGTGCACTGCAGCAGTGGCCAGGCATCACAAACCAAGGGATGAATGCCCTTGGTATGAGGATTAGGATCAACCCACTCAGAACAGTCCTTCAGTTTGGGTACAGGCCCAGCCACAATCATAAAAGCAGCTGCTTCTTCTTCAAGCATGTTAATGTTAAGAGAAGTTCTTGCATGTTATCTTCTTGAAACTTTTTTGTATTGCTAAGTATTCTGCTTTGCCGGGACGGCAGTGTTAAAGAAGAGGGGGGAGATGTAGTGGAGTGTTCCCAATGGTTCACTTATTTGCCTGTTTCTTTGAAATGTACCCTGTTTCTCTAAGGAAGGAGGTGGGTGTTTTCCAGATCCCAGAAGATGAGTGAGCGGCATGTTGTGGCGCTTTGTAGTGCAAGTGAGTTAGCGACAAGATGTGAGAAGCCGACTTCCAGAAGGTGTGTGTAGAAAGCACACTGTATACTCAGTGCTCTGAGGGCTTCGATGAAAAGAATGGGTGCCCAGTATCTGTAATCCGGTTTAGATGGAGAGACGGCTATTGTACTTACCGGTTCCTAAGAGCAGCCGCCAACCTACAATTAAATGACCTCAGTTTGTTAACAACAGAATAAAAACTTTACACATTTTTAAAGAAACATATAAAACTATGATGAATCCCGTTCTTCAGCGCAGAAGGCCAGGCTACGATCTGGCAGCCGGGCAGTTTTCCAGAAGGTAGCCCTAACATAGCACTCTAGTACTAAATGATCTTCGCTATTTACCCTCACGAATACTGTATATAAATTATAACATCTTCATTTCAAATTAAAAATATATATGTGAACCCGCTCCGCCTTGTGCAATTAGTCGATCGCTTTCCAGTGTGCAAAGAGGTTTTTGCATAAGTATAATCACACGCTGCTGAAGAATCCAACTATTTCAGCCTAATAACCTGCATGATGATACTTATAAAAGAAATAATGGCCTAAAAACAATATAAATAACGCAAATCGGGATGTGATGGGACATCATTTAGCAGAACACTATGCGGAACATTTGTGTTCTAAAGTATCATTAAAATACGAGAGTCTATTAAGTGTCTGAGAGGATTGTGAGCATGATGATGCCATCAAATAAAGGCAAGGCTTTCTCTCCCGTAAAACAAACACTAAGCAAAAATGTAGAATATAGGTTCTTGAACAAGTGTACCAGCCACTGCTCTTAAAAACTGTCACCGATACAAAGAAGGTAAAGCCTTAATGAGCGGGATCATTTTTGGTAACTTGACTTAAAGGACCTCTTTGGAGGACCAATTTGGTCCAGTAGATGAGCGCTGATCAACCAGATAGGCACTCATTTACCAGGCCTTTAACATAGGCCAATTCAGAGTACTAAGGGATGGATGCACCCTCAGGTCAAGCAGGTGGTTAGCACATGATGGCATGGCGGTAACGGACGGAGGTGGAGGCAGCAGTTTTTTTCAAAAACCAAACTTTACTGACAAAAGCAAAGGTTAACTGATATCACTCTATAGGACACTGGTACTGGTACTTGAACGTTGCATGAAACATTACATAAAAATTACAACACGTTATGGGTAATATATGGGTACATCTCCTTTACGTCACCTCTTGAACTGGGCCACAACAAGTCATCTGGTCAGAGCTCTGGCATTCGCTCCACTACCTACAGCCTCGACCTGTACCACCCCATAGGAGCTACGTCTTTACGCACAAGACAGGAACGTCACCATTTATCAATTTAAATCAGGTCAATCCCGCTACAACAAGCTTTCTTGTTGTCAGATCGGGTACTTGTTGCGTCTTCACATCTTTTATGACTATATTAACTATCCGGTGTATCACAATTACAATTTACTTTGTCACTAATAGTAGCAAGAATCCCACACAATACCTCAGACCTCCTAGACATATGCCTGACACTGGACTCAATCCTGGCTGGTCCTACACCTTCAGCCCCCAATCCTCTGAGCACTCCAACAACGGTGCCTCTCATAATGGGGCCACTGTAGCAGTGGTGGACAATAGCCTCAGCCACATCTCTGCTAACTCTGTATGGGCTGCTGCTGCTCTCCTATTGCTGTGTCACCAATCCTGTGATGCAGCTCCTCTGCTATTATATCAGGCCCTGGCAGCAACTAAAAATTTCTTGAGTGATTGGGTAGGTGGCCAAGGCTTCCCTGCATGAGTATTGATCTTAAGGTAGTGACACGCTAGTGTAGTGGCCCAGAGTTAGGGGCCCCCACAGCACTTATTTAGCTACCTCATGTAGAGTGTCTATCTATATATAAATAAAGGTGAAAGCCCTCACTCACTGACTTACTGACTCACCACTAATTCTCTAACTTCCCGATGTCGTACAAACATGAAATTTGGCAGGAGCATTCTTTAGGTCCTAAATAGGAAAAGTAAAGGAGTCACAACTTGAAAATTCACTGCTAAGTTCAAAAGTATTGGCGGCCCTGTGTAATGTACCAAATCTAATTCTCTAACTTCCCGATTGGCTGACTGGCTAACTGACTTGCCACTAATTCTCTAATTTCCCGGTGTCGCACAAGCATGAAATTTGGCAGGAACATTCTTTAGGTCCTAAATTAGAAATGTAAAGAGGTCACAACACGAAAATTCAAAATTAAGTGCCAAAGTATTGGCACACCTGTGTAATGTACCAAATCTAATTCTCTAACTTCCCGATGTCGTACAAGCATGAAATTTGTCAGGAGCATTCTTTAGGTCCTAAATAGGAAAAGTAAAGGGGTCACAACTCGAGAGTTAAATGCAGGAAAAGTAAAGGGGTCACAACTTGATTATTCAATGCAAAGTGCAAAAGTATTGGCACCCTTATGTAATGTAACTTTCCGGTGTCATACGCACATGAAATTTGGCATGAGCATTCTTCAGGTTCTAAATAGGAAAAGTAAAGGGGTCACAGCTTGATTATTCAATGCTAATTGCAAAAGTATTGGCACCCCTGTGTAATGTTACTTCCCGGTATTGTACAAACATGAAATTTGACACAACTATTTTTTAGGTCTTAAATAGGAAAAGTAGAGAGGTCACAACTTGATTATTCAATGCTAAGTGCAAACGTAAGTGCAGCCTTATGTAATGTAACTTCTCGGTGTCGTACAAGCGTGAAATTTGGCACGAGCATTTGTTAGGTCCTGAATGAGGAGAGTGGGAGGGGTGGCATATTCTGCAAGGGGGCATCAGTAAATGCAGCCTGAGGAGACTCTAACGCTTCTCTATGTGTATACATATTTATTTCTCGGTTAGGGTGGATACCCACTGGCAATAATTTCTTTCTTGCGCTGCGAGAGCACGTGAAAACTGTCGCCTCGCAGCGCAAGAAAGGCGCCAAAATACAACCGGCATATCGCCAGTGTTGGCAGCAGCGCTAGCCAATTGAAAACATAGGGAGAATACCACGGACTTCTTCCACAGCTGTCACAGCTGTGGCAGAAGTGCAGAATGATATCCCATTGCTTTCAATGGGATCGGCACTGCTGCTGATCCCATTGAAAGCAGTGCTTTCTGGCAAGCCCCATAGTATGATTATCGGGGAAGGGCTTGAAATATAAGCCCTTCCCTGAAAATCATCAATAAGTGGTAAAAAAAAATTTTTTTTAAATTACTCACCTCTCCGTCGCTCTGACGCGTCCTCCGGCTGGCTCCCCGACACTGCTGTCCAGCACTTTCTGCTGGCAGGGATTTAAAAATCCCCCAATTACAGATAGTGTTTAGCTAATCATTCATGAATAGCACTATCTTAGCTATTCATGAATGAATAGCTAAGCACTATCTGTAATTGGCTGAGTGCTCAGCCAATAGCTAAGCACTAGCTGCTATTGGCTGAGCCCTCAGCCAATCAGCACAGCCCTTTCAGGAGGCGGGGTTTTTTAAATCCCCGCCTGCTGAAAGTGCTGGACAGCAGTGTCGGGGAGCCAGTCGGAGGACGCATCTGAGCGGCGGAGAGGTGAGTAATTTTTTTTTTTTTTTTTTTACCACTTATTGATGCTTTTCAGGGAAGGGCTTATATTTCAAGCCCTTCCCCGAAAATCATACTGCAGGGTTTGCTACAAATCGCTGCTTTCAATGGGACTGACAGCAGCGCCGATTTCATTGAAAGCAATGGGATAGCATGCTGCACTTCTGCCACAGCTGTGGCAGAGGATTCCTTCATCCCTGCGGTCCCCACGGGGATGAGGGAAACTCCTGCCACAGTTGTCACAGCTGTGGCAGAAGTCCGCGGCATTCTGCATTTCTTTTCAATGGGGCGAGCGCTGCTGCCGCTGGCCCCATTGAAAAGACTGGCGATATCCCGGCGTGATGCCGTTTTTTTTCTCGCACTGCGCTGTGAGACTTTTCCTTTACTCTCGCAATGCAGTGGAGAAAAAAACGCCAGTGGGTGTCCGCCCTTACTCTAAAGTGATCTTGAGTTCATAAAATTTTCTATGCAAACAACATGTAAACACCTGTATGAAATTAACTCGGGCGAGGCCGGGTATATCAGCTAGTGTATGTATATGTGTGTATGTTTATACTGTCAATGTGTGTTGAATTAGGCCTCCTGCACACTGGTGAGAGCGATAAAGGCAGCCCGATATCGCTCTCACAATCCATAGGAAACAGCCTCGCATCCCTGTGGGGAATCCCTTCCTCTCATTGCTTTCAATGGGGCGACAGCAGTGCTGGCCCCATTGAAAGCAATGGGAGAATATCACGATCCTTTGCCACTACTGTGACATCTGTGATGAAGTGACCAAGGAGCGGGCCACGGCTTAGGAGACAATGGGGTAGAGTTGGGCCTTGTCACGGTGGCTCTATCGTCTCCCACCTAGAGAGTAACCAGTGACACGTCCAATGGCCGAGAGCAGGCTAATCAAGGGGAACCCAAATAATGGATTACCTTAAGTCCTGTTTTGTCTCATAGCGCCACCGTTTCTTCCACAGCGGGGGATTCCTGGATGAAGGAGTAAATCCAGACAGTCAGCTCCCATACCAGACACTTAACTCATTCAGTGCTGCAGCTATGAAATGCACACCATTCTTGCAACATGAAAGACACTCACAACACAATACTGAGCATACACACCATTCAAGAGGGACCCCGTTGTACTGGGCCACTACAGTGGCAGGGGATGCCTTCATCCATGCGGGAAGTCCCCTCATCACTGAACACTGTGATAGCAGCAGCATGATGTTCAGTGATGAGAGGACTCCCCACAGGGATGAAGGAATCCACTGTCACAGCAGTGGCAGAGGAGTGCGATCTTCTCCCTATGTTTTCAATGGTGCCGTCACTGCTGTCGCTGGCCCTGCTGAAAACAAGTTGAAACCCCTGGATTTGACAGCATCTAGGGGTTTCACATCCAAGGAAGTCCCTTGCCACAGCAGGCAGACGCAGCAGGGAATAGCAATCCTCTCCCATTGCTTTCAATGGGACAGGCGCTGCTAAAAAGGAGGTTCTACCACATTCTACCAGGGTAAATAGCGCAGCATTCAGTTTTTTTGTCCAGGTTTTTTTTTACCAGCCCTGCAACAGTTGTGATTGAGGCCCACAGCTACCAGTGGGTCATTTTCCAGTTTGCATATTGATTTTTTGGTGGTTTGATTTGCTAAATCAATGGGGTAGTCCGGGGAGCCAAGCTTAAAATAAAACCTGATTATTGCTGTATAAAAAGATTAAAAAAAAGAAATATCCACCTCTCCCGCTGCACTTTTCTTCTGGCTCCAGCGATGATGTCATGTGACCACTGCAGCCAATTACTGGCTAGATGTAATTCAGGATCAGACAGTAATTGGCTGCAGCAATCATATTTCCCTGTGACAAGTTGTAATTGATGGAGCCGGAAGAAGAATGCAGACCCGCCTACTACCCCTTTAATAAATGCTTTATTATTATCCACTGATTAAGGGGTTGTCCCGCTGGAAAAAAAGCCTGCCCACAGATCAATCCCCTACTGAAGTGTTGTGAGGGCATAATTACTGTGAGTGGATAACTAACGGACACTGTTATTGTGACTGGATACAAAGGGTGTGGCTTAAAGGGACCTTAGTTTAATGTAAAACGTTCACCACAATAATTGTCCCTCTTTTAATTGTTCAAAAGTTTGGAGATATGAATGTAATAGAACTATGCTAACAAAGACACACACCTAAGAACTTGTACATATTTAATTAGAGATGAGCAAACTTAACCTGTAGAACCCAAATTCTGGTTGAACTTTACTAAAAGTTCAGTTTTGAGAAAACCTGAACTGGCCAAAGTTCATGAAGGCCCCTAAAACTAGCTTTAAACATTGTCTAAGAGCATGGGGTGGTAGTGATGGTCTTTCATCAATGGATATAGCTCAGTGATTTGCACTGATGTCTTACACTGCTGGGGTCCTAGATTCAAATCTGACCAAGGACAACATCTACATGGAATTGGAAAACTGTAAAGTTTAGAATTGGAAAGCTCAGTTAATGAAGGAATCCTCTGTGACAGCTGTGGCAGAAGTGCAGCATGCTATCCCATTGAAAGCAGTGGTTTGTAGCAAACCCTGCAGTATGATTTTTGGGGAAGGGCTTGAAATATAAGTCCTTCACTGAAAAGCATCAATAAGTGGGAAAAAATAAAATTGCATAAGGCCCAATGTCCACGGGCGGATTTGATTTGCGGCCCCCGTGCAGGAGATCCGCAAATCAAGCCGCCCATGGGGAGACATGGGTGCCCAAAGAGCAGCTGAAAGCATTGAAGTCAATGGAAGCCATCCGATCCGCGGCACACTCGCAGCTGTCACTGTGGATGTGCTGCGGATCCGCAGGAAAGCAGGAGATTCAAAATAGAAAAAAACGCACTGTGCATGCATCAGACGGCGCGCCCGGACACATCTGCCATGCTCAAGAAAGAAGATCTGGCCATGATGGAGGAGACCCACGCACGTCTGGACAGGTAAGAAACTGTATTTTTCTGCCCATGGTTGCGGGCAAATACGGGTTTCACTGCAGGATTCAGCAGTGGAGTCCGTGCGTGCAAGTGGACATGAGGCCTAATAACTTGTATATTAACTAATGACATAAAAAATGCAAGATTCGTAGTGCCTATTCTGATCAAAACATGTGGGCCATCTATAATGTCCAGATGACGTGAACCTACTCTAAACAGACTCACCTTTGAGCTTAAGCCTCCAGTGCTTAAGGGAACGTAGAATCCAGGCTATATATTCTAATTAAAAAGCCTGAGATATATGTGTGAACAGGGGCATGACAGATATGGAGGCAGAGACTTCTCCACAAATAACAGATTCAGTCAGCACTTACTACAAATAAATTAAACACACAGGTGTATGTAAGTCATGGCTCTAACCATTAGTCATGCATGCTATTTCTCCACCTGTCTTACGCCGTTTAATTAGAGTATGTAGCTGGATTCTACTTTCCCTGAATGCATTGGAGGCTTGGGCCTAAAGAGAAGTGAGTCTCTTCAGAATACGTTCCAATCTGAAAAAGGTCACCTGGACGTGGCGGATGGGCACACGTTTTGATCAAAATACGAGCCTTGCATTTTTAGGTGGTTAGTATTGATAACAGTTATGCACATGGCTCTATGTACCCAGGCATGCATTCTCTATTCTGGACCTCTGACACACACTCTGCCTCACAAATGGAACTCTCTCTGGGTCATTATCACCATGCCCTCCGGATCTAGCAGTCTGCACTGATCTCCCACCACTATGATCTGTTGCACCACCACTCCCACCTGATCTCACCGCCATCATTGCATGGACCTAGGAGTGGGCACTGGCTCTCTGCTTACTGGGCTTAGCCATGCAGTCATCCATGGCCGTTGGCTCCCCATCTTCACCTTTGCAACCGCCATTGCACATGCATTTGTGTTCAGCCTCAGCGGTCTTTTTGCAGGGGGACATACAGGGGAATCTTACCTACACACCCAACAGCTTTATGTAAAGTATGTGCAAGGCGGCAGAAAATTAAGCTCTTTATGAAGCCCTTTAATTTTCTGTACTGCTAACTTCTATCATTTGCTGTTCTTGTCCCCTGAGATGAGAGGTTAGCTCTGTGCATCATCTCCTGTCCTTTAAGTAAGCCTTGTTTCTGGCTGCGACGAACAATAAAACGTAATTCTCTTTCTGAGTTTGTACGAAGAGCAGCGGACAGAATAATGGAAGTGCTCATGTGTTCTAGTGGGATTTCATTTGCTACAAGCAGCAGAAATCATCATTGCTTCAGAGTAAATGCGCTGAACACATATTGCAAAAATATTAGTCTGGCCATTTTCTATTGTCTACATCCTTTAAGCTGCCGTTGTAGAGAATCCTTACAGCAAAGCTTTATTCCTCGTACACAAACAAGAATAATGACTATGTAAAAACCTTAACTCCCCCCTATTAGTCACTTCTGTCTCTTCAAAGACATTCTTGCTAGGAAAAAAAAGTAAGTAAACAGTAAATTGGCAGCCAGATGGCGGAGTTAAAGGGGTTTTCTGGGACCACCACAAATTCAATAAAATCCATAGATCATTATAAAACAATTAAAGACGTATAAACTCATATGTTCATTCTGCCTGCATTCCGGCAATGCCATTCTGTTGTTCTCCGCCGGTCTGCGTTTTCAGTTCTATAGTGGTGACATCAATGAGATCAGTGATTAGCTACCGTGATCACATGGGTAATCGGGGACAGGGGGATAGCTACCCTGTTTCCCTGAAAAAAAAAGACCAACCCCCGAAAATAAGCCCTAGGATTTTTGAGGATACTCGAAATATAAGCCCTACTTCAAAAATAAGCCATAGTTGCACTTAATAAAAAAAGTCAATTTAAATAGTGTCCAGGCAGCTATACATGGGAAAAAGTTAAATATTTCAGAGCAAAAATTAGACCCTGTCTTATTTTTGGGAAACAGGGTATAGGGGATGCAGAAGTTGCTGTCGCTCCTGGGCCCTGGAGCATTAGGGGGCCCAAAGACCCATCTATTATATAAGAAGGTACCAGTAATATAAGTGGCACATGGTAGGTAGGGAGTCCTGTTACAGATTTTGCATTGAGGCCCGCAAGCTTCTAGTTATGCCTCTGGGCATCACTGCTGCAGTGACAGTATGCAATGGAGAGGCACCACTTGTAGGGATTCACAAAATCAGGCTGGTCAGGTGATGTGGAAGTGCAATCAGCAGCAGTTCCAGGTGCAGGCAATGAGGGGCGGTCTAGGTGAAGGCAGGAACGGAGATTTGTTAAGTATCTTTACTTTGCTCCTGTTAAGTACTAGATGTAGCTGAAAGCCTGAAATCAGGTGCAGATCCGTAGCTGAACCAGTAGTGCAGATTTTGATGCGGTTTTTGATATGGAAATGCTGTGGATTTTGGTGTGGATCCACAGCATTTCTGCTATGTATGAATGCACTATACAGAGATTATACCAGAATTACAACTCACCCCCTATTCATAGGATAGGAAATAACATGTTGATCGTTGGGGACCACTGAGACTCCCACCGATTTCGAGAACGGCGTCCTCTGTCCCCTACTTCTCCCACCCACAGTAACATCACTCTGAATGGAGCGCTGGCTCAGCATTTGCGGTCAATGCTCCATTTCAATAGGACTGACAAAGTTACCCAACCACTCGGCTAGGTTTAGTAGACCCTTTAAAAATGAATTGAGTGGCAGCATGCTTGTGTGACCATCGCTCCATACATTGTCCTCCTTACTGCGGCGGGTGCAGTAAGCTCAAAGTGAGGAGGAGGGAGACACTCTCGGGATCAGTGGAGGTCTTAGTGATGAGAACCCCACCAATCAGACTTTAATCACCTATTCTATGGTACTGGTACTACCCCTTGAAAGGTTACATTGGTGGTAGTGATGTGACACAGATGTAGTAGAGAATTTATGGCAAAACTATGAGTTGCAACTGTTTTTCAATCCAATCTATCTATTGATTTATGTGTCTCAAATTCAGAGAAGCTTTTTGGCAGTGCCAATGAAACATTAGCACTGCCGATGCAAGTGAGAAATGGGGATTGAGGGGATATAAAAAGTCTACACACCCCTGTTAAAATGCAATGTTTTTGTCATGTTACAAAATCCTACAAAAATGAATAATTTCAGATGTATTTTCCCCTCAGTGTGACCCGCTATTTCTACAATTCCATTGAAAAACAAACCAACATCTTTTTAGGGTGGAAATAAAAAATAAACTAAAATAAGACTTTATGTCAGCATTCAGTCTTTTGGGTCGGTGTCTATCAGCACGGCAAATCTTGACTTGGAAATCTTTGCCCATTCTTCCTTCCAACAGCGCTGCAAAAATACCAATTTTTGTAGGACGTCCAGTTCTTGGTAATATCACTGTTGTGCCAAATGTAATCCACTTCCTGATGACCGTTGTCACTCTGTCCCGTTGTATATGAATTGCCTTGGAGATGTCTTGGCCCCCTTCTGCTGACTGACACCTTCTGACAATCAGATCCCTTTGATGTGTTGTTAGCTCCTCCGGGACCAACAAAGAAAAAGTTGGTAGAATCCTTCCAGAAGATCTGAACTTTTAATGGGTGGAAATCCCTGTATATAATGGCAGCAGAGGACTGACTACTATTCATGAGTTTGACCCTTTCTAATCCATTTATTTTTTCTCACCCATTCTCCCCAGCTCCAAATAAATTGGTGCTGGGGAGAATGGGTGAGAAAAAATACATTTTCCCTGCACCCTCCTGATCTGACAGAGTTCAGGAGGGTGCAGGGAGGGACCTGCTTACCTGTCCGGCGTCTTCCGTATTCTCCTTCTGCCTCCCGGCTCGGCGATCATGTGACTGCTGGGGTCAGGTGACACCTGGCGGTCACATGATCGCCGGGCCGGGAGACAGAAGGAAAATGCACAAGACGCCGGTCAGGTAAGCAGGTCCTTCCACGGTGCAGGCTCCCGACTCGGCGTTCATGT
Source organism: Eleutherodactylus coqui (assembly GCF_035609145.1). Lineage (NCBI taxonomy): Eukaryota > Metazoa > Chordata > Amphibia > Anura > Eleutherodactylidae > Eleutherodactylus > Eleutherodactylus coqui. Next base: position 27,577,346 of record NC_089840.1, read on the forward strand.
GACCGCCGGGGGTCAGGTAACACCGGCGGTCACATGATCGCCGTCCGGAATCTATGCATTACATAGCGCTAATTGAGCGCTATGTAATGTGTAAAGGAGAAGGCAGAAAGGGTGAAAAACCCTTTCTGCCTTCTCCTCGGGGGTCCTCGATGAGGACCAGTGCAGGAGTGCATCTGCACCCGATGTGTCTGACTATCCGGTGCAGATCCACTCCTGCACTGCAGTGTCGGGCCTGCCCCGACATTGGAGCTGTGGAGGGAAATTATGATGTCGGGGCATGCCCGACATTGGACTGGAAAGGGTTAAGGGCTAAAACAGACTGGCACATGCGTAAATTCGCTCGCTGCTATAGAGCATATTAGCGCATGAACTGGGTAAAATTATTTTTTTTACCATTCAAATTGTGTGCCGGTGGAAAAAAAAACAAAACAGGAAGATAGGTCCTGCTCTAACTTCCTTGCATGTAGAAAAACTACGTGTGCGAAAGATAGGGCAAGTCCTAACTTTTCTCCCATGTAGTATTAATGCGCGAGAATCCCACTAGTGAAAATGAAACCAATGAAATCAATGGTTTTGCCATGTGCTGCCGCTGTGATTTCCGTGACCACAAAACATGACAAAAACATGGGCATCTGAAGAGGCCCTAAATTTGATTGGCTGATTCTGAACACGACCACATCCCAAATATAAGAGGGTGTTCGCACTCATGCGAACTCCATTGTTATTTTTATTTTTCCACCTTAACCCTTTCCAATCCATTGTCTGATGTCTAAAGACATTATGATTTAAGGTTGTACAGCTCTGATGTTGGAAGAAGTCCGTTGGGGTTCTCTTACTGTATACTGCCAGTCGCTCTGCTGTCAGAGCCTATCCAACGTGTCACCTCATGCAGTACTGGCTTTAGCCAGCAGATAGTGCTGTTGTATAACAGCAGAAAAAGAGTAAGCCCCCTAGGAAAACCAGGATACAAATTGGATTGGAAAGGGTTAAAAGATTCCAGTTTATTTTTCAGTAGAATTGTGCAGATAATGTGTAACACTGAAGGGGGGAATTCATGTGAAATGATTCATCTTTGTGGGATTTTGGAATATGACATAAACCAGGCATTATAACAGGGGTGTGTGGACTTTTTACATCTACTCTATCTATCTCGAAAGTAGTAAAACATAATAAAACTATAAACAAATGTGGTGTTCTAATAATCACAGCGTCCCGTATAATTAGGTTAACATCATTTTTATACTACAGGAGGAACTCCATAAAAATAAATCCCAAAAAACAATGTGAAATTGCTTTTTTTCTCAATGGCATTCACATAAAAATAAGTTATTCGATACATTTTTTTTGTACCCGGAATTAGATCCTATAAAAACTAGAACTTATCCTGCAAAATACAAGGTCATATCACTACACTGTCGGGGAAAAAAATGTTATGACTGCTGGAACACAAAAGGGGAGACGACTTACTGGTTCTTAAGGCTAAACTTAGTTATGTCACTAAGGGGATAGGATCTGCTCGAGGCGACTGAGGTCTGCACCAAATATATTTACATAAGACATAAATTCGAAATGATAAGAATGACTTTGCCGGCAGGGTTTTCCCGATTTTAATGTGGGGGTTAATGATATTCAGGCAAACAAGGGGAATGTATCATACGATACTCATGTAAGAGGCGCCATTGCTAAATTTGGCCTAGAGATTGTGTAAGCATCCTCGGAGATCAATAAAGAATTATGTAAGAAGACATCAAGGCTGAGGGGTTACAGATCTTCTCGTAAGAATTACAGTTCTGCCACCTGCAGAATATCCGCAGGAAAAATACTAAATTGCTGGACACTTAACATTTTAAACCAGCAATTAACCTGTAGTTGTACATCGGCTCCGAACAACATAATTAGTCTCTACTGAACTAATTAGACACAATTGCTTGGTTGTTTCGTCAACTCCTAAAAAACTGATTACGTGGACAATTCGAATACTCTGTTCACATACATCCACAGTACAGAGAAATGCCAGCCGGCCAGGGGCAACATCTGCATGGAGTCTGTTCTCCTCGGCTTATAGATTCCAGTTTTATCCCAAAACCTACTGATTGACTTCCGATAAAATCTGCCCTAGAGAGTGTCAGAGGTAGGCAAATTAGCCCCATAGCTAGCAATGGAGAGGAGTATTCTTATATTTTCTAACTATCTTGTTTTTTGCTGAATTACTCCATAAATGAACCTCAAAAGGGGGGTGGATTTAGGCAAATATACCCTAAAGGGTCTATATATAATCAAATCTTTGGCATTGGTTTGGCAATTTTGTCTTGTGGTGTTACGTACATGTAGGGCTCAACTATGATGCCCTCAATGGGTATTACCAACAGATCTAATAAGTCACGATAATTGTTAATGGACTTGTTACATAGGAATGGGATTGCTGTCCCTAAAAATATTGGTTTGATGGACCCTGCCTAATAGAAGGGCAATTGCCCTAATAGGGGCAGCTGCAGATGAGAAAATTAAGAAGCCCAGTCTGACCCTAGTTGAAATATAGGGAAGTATAATATGGTAGAGATATAAATATGCCATGTTATAAATATGCTGCCTCATATATTATGCCATTTCTGATATAAATATATGTTTTTTTAAATTTTTTTTTTGGGGGGGGGGTATATTTGTCTTGGGACTTGTGTCCCTATTATTTTAAGACTCTAGCAACACCACTGGTCGCTATTACTGCCTCAATGGGCTATGAGAAATGCAGCATTGCAGTGCAAAGTTCCAGGCGGATCACCGTTAGCAGCCACAAATACTAGTTTTGGAGGGGCGTTCCTGCACGAGGGCCAATCAGTTAAGCCGACAGAGATAGATATATGATAGATAGATATGAGATAGATAGATAAATAGATAGAAAGATAGATATGAGATAGATAGATAAATAGATAGATAGATAGATATGCGATAGATAAATATATATGAGATAGATAGATATGGGATAGATAGATAGATAGATAGATAGATAGATAGATAGATAGATAGATAGATAGATAGATAGATAGATAGATAGATAGATAGATAGATAGATATGGGATAGATAGATAGATAGATAGATAGATAGATAGATAGATAGATAGATAGATAGGTAGATATGAGATAGATAGATATGAGATAGATATGTGATAGATAAATATATATGAGATAGATAGATATGAGATAGATAGATATGAGATAGATAGATAAATAGATAGATATGAGAGAGATAGATAGATAAGACTTATTTCCTATTTGACTAATAGAAGAAATATCGTAAAGGGTTGATGACAGACAAGAGATGATACACTGCAGAATATGTTGGTGCTTTGTCAGCTCAATCCAGGTGTGTTTCATGTAAAAAATTAATTCAGAAAATGACAGACAATGACATGAAAATTACCCCCAATATAATGGAGCCGAAAGAGAAAGAATAATTTAGGGAATAATAAAATAAATTGCAGCGTAAACAATAACTTTCATGTTGTGAGCTAAATGAAGAAGAAATAACTTGCAGCTGTAGAGCTGAATCCCATCCATAAACCGCACTGAAGGTATTTCTGTGATAAGAAGCTCACGGCCCACGGGGACTCGGAGTCCTTACTAAGCCAAGGAAGAATCATGGCTGGCTGAGACACATCCTCGATGAAGCCAAAATGAACATACTGCGGTGTAAGACACGTACATTGGCACAACATGGAACAGAATATCAGGCTTTGTATGCAGGAAGGGCGTTTTACTATGCACACATTGTGATAAATTACAAACATAGATACATGTAGACAAGGCAAATTCATGTAATACTATACAGGCGCAATCATGACTCTGTGCGTTCTTAGGTCATAGAGCACACCCAATATGGATTACTGGTTTATGGCAGTGCTGTAAGTAATTTCTAGTGATGCCAAATTGTACACAAGATTAGCCGATTTGTTTAAAGTGAATCTCCACCTTTGAACAAAAATAATGTTTTTAGGTTCAAAATTCGCAATGTATCTCAAGCTTGTTGCATCCTTAAATGCAATACATGCAACTTAAATGCAATGTATGCTTATTACATATTCACGTATAATCAGTCTGTAGTAAGTAGAGATGAGCGAGCACCAAAATGCTCAGGTGCTCGTTGCTCGAGTCGAGCTTTCCGCGATGCTCGAGAGCTCATTTCAGGGACACACCGCTGCCTCTTCTCCTGGGTTACATGCTGCCCAACCCCCCCACACGACCCTGCGTCCGCAGCGCACACAAAAGTGTCCCTACGCAGCCTTCAGCTGCCCTCATGCCACAGGCTGGCCCCATAGCCACACCACCCTCATGTCTATTTATAAGTGCGTCTGCCATGAGGAGGAACCGGAGGCACACACTGCAGAAGGTTGGCAGGGCCAGGCAGCAACCCTCTTTGAAAGGGGGGGCGATAGCCCACAATGCTGTTGAGAATTGATAATAGATAGACGTTCGATCTTTATTCCAATCCTGTGCCACCTCCGTCAAGAGCTGCAAACGTGGGCATAAAGCGCAGCACTTCTACACATCTCCACAATGCAGCAATACTCGGTGTGGGAAGTATGTGAGCAGGCCCTGGGTCAGCCTCTGTCCCAGCAAACACCTTGTGTGGCCCAAGGTACTGCGAGTGACATAGCAATGGGGACTCCATGTGTCCACACACTACTCATTCTGTTTGGGTGTCGGATACCTCATCGACAACGCAAGGGGTAAACCATCTGCACTCTGCAGCCTACCTAAGTCTGTCAGTGTTTTGGGGACAGACAGGTAAAACACCTCTATGGGAAGTCTGTGTGCACCCACAGCATGGGTGGCTGGCAGGAACCCACAGACGGTACATAAAGAAATCCGATTGCAGTGCCCCAGATAGCTGAGGTTACGTGAGAGAAAATACATGTTGGCTTCGGCCCACACTCCATGTCCTAGTCAGTCTGTTTTTTTTTAAAGTGCCAGGCAGGTACAACTCCGCTATGGCAAGTCTGTGTGCACCCACAGCATGGGTGGCTGGCAGGAACCCACAGACGGTACATAAAGAAATCCCATTGCAGTGCCCCAGATAGCTGAGGTTACGTGAGAGAAAATACATGTTGGCTTCGGTCCACACTCCATGTCCTAGTCAGTCTGTTTTTTTTGTAAAGTGCCAGGCAGGAACAACTCCACTATGGCAAGTCTGTGTGCACCCACAGCATGGGTGGGTCCCAGGAACCCACAGACAGTACATAAAGAAATCCCATTGCATTCCCCCAGATAGCTGAGGTTACGTGAGAGAAAATACATGTTGGCTTCGGTCCACACTCCATGTCCTAGTCAGTCTGTTTTTTTTTTTAAAGTGCCAGGCAGGTACAACTCCGCTATGGCAAGTCTGTGTGCACCCACAGCATGGGTGGGTCCCAGGAACCCACAGATGGTACATAAAGAAATCCCATTGCATTCCCCCGGATAGCTGAGGTAACGTGAGAGAAAATACAAGTTGGCTTCGGCCCACACTCCATGCCCTAGTTAGTCTGTTTTTTTTAAAAAGTGTCAGGCAGGTACAACTCCGCTATGGCAAGTCTGTGTGCACCCACAACATGGGTGGCTCCCAGGAACCCACAGACAGTACATAAAGAAATCCCATTGCAGTGCCCCGGATAGCTGAGGTTACGTGAGGGAAAATACATGTTGGCCTCGGCCCACAATCCATGCCCTAGTAAGTCTGTTTTTTTTTTGGCCCAGATAGGTAGAACACCACGATGGGTAGACTTAGTGCACCCATAGTATACACAGACCCCTGTAATATTCCTGTAGCAAAGGTATAAGCTGACCCCAGTAACAGTTATGTTGCTGAAGTCTAGGGAGACCCCTGTAACATTTCTGCAGTAGCAGTATAGACAGACCCCAGCAACATTTCTGTAGTAACAGTATAGTCAGAGCCGAGTAACATTTCTGTAGTAACAGTATAGGCAGACCCCTGTAACATTTCTGTAGCAGAAGTATAGGCAGACCCCTGTAACATTTACGTGCCAGAAGTATAGGCAAACCACAGTAACATTTTAGTAGCAGAAGTATACGCAGACCCCCTAGTAACATTTATGTAGCAGCAGTATTGGCAGACCCCAGTAACATTTCTGTAGCAGCAGTATAGGCAGACCCCTGTAACATTTGTGTAGCAGCAGTATATGCAGACCCCTGTAACATTTCAGTAGCAGCAGTACAGGCAGAGCCCAGTATTTGTAACATTTCAGTAGTAACAATATAGACAGACCCCAGCAACATTTCTGTAGTAACAGTATAGACAGAGCCGAGTAACATTTCTTTTATTTAAATTTTTTTGAAAAAAAATACAGCCTATATAGCGCCTATATGACTTTCCCTCTATCAGGGGCTGTCGCCGTACGCTGTGCGTGAATTTGACGGCACACAGAGAGGTGTAAAAAATTATGGAATTATTGGCGTGCAGTTGGAGGCTGACAGCGGTTATGTAACGCAAACTGCAGCCAGAAAAAAATTATACGCAAGGCTGCAAAAAGGCCTAGCTGGGTAGTAGTCAGGCACTACAACTCCCAGCAGCCAGGCAGTAAAATGCACACAGTCACAGGTAGCCCATCGAAGGAGCTTTTATTCAAATTCTTTTGAAAAAAAAAATACAGGCTATATAGCGCCTATATGACTTTCCCTTTATCAGGGGCTGTCGCCGTACGCTGTGCATGAAGTTGACGGCACACACAGAGCGGTGTAAAAAATAATGGAGTTATTGGCGTACAGTTGGAGGCTGACAGTGGTAATGTAACGCAAACTGCAGCCAGAAAAAAATTATACGCAAGGCTGCAAAAAGGCCTAGCTGGTTAATAGTCAGGCACTACAACTCCCAGCAGCCAGGCAGTAAAATGCACACGGTCACAGGTAGCCTAACAAAGGATCGTTGGGGTTCTTTTAGACAGGATTCTACACTAGCACTGTCCCTGCCTCACCAGTACTGCTCCTATACTCTGTATAATTGACTGCAGACTGGGAACGCAATAGCTTGCACAGCCCGAGATGAAAAAAAAATTTTTTTGTGCAAAACTGCTCCCAGCAGCCACAACAGTAATGCACATGGTCAGATGTGGCCCTAAGAATGACCGTTGGGGTTCTTGGAGACGCCAACACTCTCACTATAGCACCAGCAGCATCCTCCCTAATCTCTGCCAGCATGTGTCTGAGGCAAGCAGCGGGCAGGACAGCTTTAAATACTAGGCTGTCACTTGATCTCACCAGCCACTCACTGCAGGGGGGTGGGATAGGGCTGGCACATCACAGGAGGAAGTGGTAATGCCTTCCCTGCATGTCTATTGGCCAGAAAATGGCGCTAAACATGCAGGGAAGGAAATTGGATTGACTCGAGTACCGCGTGGTGTTCGTTTTGAGTAATGAGCATCTCAAGTACCCTAATGCTCGAGCGAGCATCAAGCTCAGACGAGTACATTCGCTCATCTCTAGTAGTAAGCTCACAGCTAAAGATGGTCAATAAATGGAATAATCAGTTTGTTTCAGTATCGGGACTATTTCATGAAAATCCTTATGAACCGGGACTGTCGATTCCGAATACCATTAAAGTCAATAGGAGTAAAAATTAGGTTCACTAATTTGCCCTCCAGAAGGTTCCCAATGCAACCAAATTGCCTGGGAATACAGCCACACTGTGCTCCTCCCCAAAATTGGTAATAGTGTACAGCGGTGTAGGGGCAATTGTAGCACAAAGGTGTCACTGAAAACAAAAGAAGGCCCACACAGGGTTTCCTACATCAAAATTGCGCCAAAGAAGACAGCAGGCGTGTTGCTTGTTTTAACCCTTTGCAATCAACTGCCTGACATCTTCCAACATTCTGATTGAAGCCTGTACAGCTCCGATGTCGGAATGACATCCGTCAGGGTATTCTTACTGTATATTACTGGCCACTCCTTTGTTGGGGGCCTCTCCGGCATTTCACATACTGCAGTACTGGCACTAGCCAGCAGATGGTGCCATTGTAAAATGGCAGAAAGAGAAAGCCCCCTAGGAAACCCTGGATCCCAAATTGGATTGCAAAGGGTTAAAAGTAATGTCATAAATTTTACAAGGGCAAATTCTACCAGATTAACAGAACAGCTAAGCCCGGGCCTTCTCCAAGGAAAAGCTGAATACTATTTCCAATAGCACACTGGCAACAGGTCAGGCAATCACCTATACAGCATGTTGAGCAAGCTCTGGCCACTGATCCAACTTGGACATCCAGAAGTCAAAGCGGCTAAAGCCATATCTGAGTACCTCCACGTGAGATCTGACATTCTCTTGGACCAGCAACTATAGCTTTTTTCAACCGATTCCCTATTTATGTAAATGTTTTAACTAGAGATGAGCGAGTATACTCGCTAAGGCACATTACTCGAGCGAGTAGTGCCTTAGCCAAGTATCTCCCCGCTCGTCTCTAAAGATTCGGGGGCCGGTGCGGGTGACAGGTGAGTTGCGTCGGGGAGTGGGGGGGTGGGGTTGAGGTGGGGGGGGGGGGGGAGGGAGAGAGAGATCTCCCCTCCGTTCCTCCCCGGCCCCCGAATCTTTAGAGACGAGCGTGGAGATACTCGGCTAAGGCACTACTCGCTCGAGTAATGTGCCTTAGCGAGTATACTCGCTCATCTCTAGTTTTAACTCTTGCAAAACCTTTCACGTAAAGACTAGAGATGAGCGAGCGTACTCGTCCGAGCTTGATACTCGTTCGAGTATTAGGGTGTTCGAGATGCTCGTTACTCGAGACGAGTACCACGCGATGTTCGAGTTACTTTCACTTTCATCTCTGAGACGTTAGCGCGCTTTTCTGGCCAATAGAAAGACAGGGAAGGCATTACAACTTCCCCCTGCGACGTTCAAGCCCTATACCACCCCCCTGCAGTGAGTGGCTGGCGAGATCAGGTGTCACCCGAGTATTAAAATCTGCCCGCCCGCGGCTCGCCACAGATGCATTCTGACATAATTCAGGGAAAGTGCTGTTGATGCCGGAGCTGCTATAGGGAGAGCGTTAGGAGTGATTTTAGGCTTCAAGAACCCCAACGGTCCTTCTTAGGCCATAGAAATCGCAGATCGCACCTATGTGCGATCTGCGATTCCTGTTCTCTTCTCTATATGAGCTCAATGGGGCCGGTGGCAGCAGCGCCGACCCCATTGAGAACATATAGAAGACAAATCATTCTTCTCTGCCACAGCTGTAACAGCTGTGGCAGAGAAGAACGATGTTTGCCCATTGAATTCAATGGAGCCAGCAATACAGCAGGTTCCACTGAAAGCAATGGGCTGCCGGCGTGCGCGGGATGAATTGTCGGGAAGGGCTTAAATATATAAGCCCTTCCCTGCAATTCATCCAGAAATGTGTTAAAATAAAAAAATATATATATATATATACTTACCTTGTCCCGGCAGACAGAGTTCAACCGCGGCGGCCGGCAGTGGGTGTGAAGGGGGTGTGAGTCAGACTCAGCGCTGAGCCAATCAGGGGGCAGGTCTGACTCACACCCCCTTCACACCCACTGTAGGCCGGCCGCGCTGAACTCCGTCTGCCGGGACAAGGTAAGTATATACCGGCGTATAAGGCGACGGGGCGTATAAGACGACCCCCCAACTGTCACCTTATACGCCGGGAATACAGCGGAGCAAAAAATAAAAATCATTACTCACTTCCCCCGGCGTTCTGCGGCGCTGCTGCAGGCTGTCGCTCCCTCCTGGTCCCTGGCGGAGCATTGCTTTCTGGACGCAGGGCTTGAAATCCCCGCCTCCAGAAAGCTACTGTGATTAGCTAACACGCCGTCAGCCAATCACAGCCATTCAATGACATCATTGACATTGGCTGTGATTGGCTGAAGGCACGTGTGTTTTCTGGAGGCGGAGATTTCAAGCCCTGCGTCCAGGAAGCAATGCTCTGCTGGGGACCAGGAGGGAGCGACATCCTGCAGCAGCGCCGCAGAACGCCGGGGGAAGTGAGTAATGATTTTTATTTTTTGCTCCGCTGTATTACCGGCGTATAAGGTGTTAGTTTGGGGGTCGTCTTATACGCCCCGTCGCCTTATACGCCGGTATATACGGTATATATTTTTTTATTTTTACACATTTCTGGATGAATTGCAGGGAAGGGCTTATATATTTAAGCCCTTCCCGACAATTCATCCTGCGATCGCCGGCAGCCCATTGCTTTCTATGGAGCCGGCTGTATTGCCGGCTCCATTGAATTCAATGGGCTAACATCGTTCTTCTCTGCCACAGCTGTTACAGCTGTGGCAGAGTAGAACGATCTTTATGCTGACAGTGCGGGGGGGGGGCACTCTTGCTGCTATTGTGGCTTAATAGTGGGACCTGGGAACTTGAGATGCAGCCCAACATGTAGCCCCTCACCTGCCCTATCCATTGCTGTGTCGTTCCCATCACTTTCTTGAATTGCCCCGATTTTCACAAATGAAAACCTTAGCGAGCATCGGCGATATACAAAAATGCTCGGGTCGCCCATTGACTTCAATGGGGTTCGTTACTCGAAACGAACCCTCGAGCATCGCGATAATTTCGTCCCGAGTAACGAGCACCCGAGCATTTTGGTGCTCGCTCATCTCTAGTGAAGACATAAAAGCTTGTCAGCACTTTTTATGCCGCTGCATATTTTAGTTGGTTAGTAATTGCTTTTAGAAAGTTCCTGAAAGTCAAGAGCTGAAACTGCACTATAATTACTCGAAAGATCATTTTGCCAATTAAAAAGTTTCCAAAAAACAGGAACAGAGACCAATAGTATCTCACCCTGCATTACTGTAACAGTATATTTGTCTTCATCTCTCCAGCCTACATTTACTTGGACATGACACTAAAAATGTAACTGCATGTTTTATAATAAAATCAATACAGCAGAGTAATAAAAGAAGAAGGAAATCATAAACATCTGGAGTGATCAGTAACAGAAGCTAGAATAGCGTAGAATACACATACAGGAAAAAATGAGATCCCCGTAACCGTATGTTAGTGATAATAATTATTCTATCTTTACACAAATATTGATTCTATAACACCATTTTGCTTCGTTTCATTTTTGTGTGCACCACAGCCCCATCTTCTTTGTCTTCTTCGCTACCTATCACTTGGCACATCTTTGCACCGCACCATCAGGAATCATTCATCAAGCATCAGAGCCGCATTGTCTTTGTATTCTATAACGATATGCCTAGCTGTAACTGTAACTCTAAGGCTAGCACGAAATTTCCGCCGGGAAAACGCTGACAGTTAGCCGCGGGTGTTGAAGTGGCTTGGCCACATGCTTTTCCGTTGCGACCGGCGCTCCCATAGCGAGCAGCGCGGCTGAAACTAAAGAAAAAAAATAGACATGCGGCCGGGGAATCCGCGACGCACAGCCGGCTTTGGACTGTCCATCTTGTGTGGACAAGATTTTTGACAAATCTCGTCCACACGGCTGGCTAACCGGGCAATTAGCGGTCGCAGGCGGATTCGATGCAGCGGAATTCCACACGGAATTACCGCGGCAAATCCGCCATGTGTGAACCCAGCCTAAATGTAGCCCTAAACCTATGTATGATGCAAAATCTCATAAGTATTTTTTTTTTAACCTAAAGAAGATCAAAACAGCCAATATATTATTTTTAATCAATATATCATTACAGGGATCGGAGCTCCAATTGTACACAAAGCTCAAAATTTCTTCAATAGACATTGATATAAAGGGATCTTGTCATCACGAATACGACCCATAAACTGCCACCAACCAGTTATCCAGTTTGATAACAAGTTCCCAATGATAATGATCGTGGTTGCAGGGGTCGAGACTGTGATCAGGCCTGGAGGAAAAAGGGGGCTGCCTGAATTCCCAGGTGAATCTGTTTTTCAACTGGATTAAATCCGCCAGGACACAGATCAAGTTGAAAAGTAAGGAGGAACTAGTGACGACTTTCGGCTAGATGGCACCCTGCACAGAATGTTTTTTAGTGCCTTTTCCCATCATAAGAAAGAGAAAAATGTATCCAGTATATGACAATGATAGGCGGTCTCCCTGTATTCTGCTTCTGCAGAAAGTAGAAAGATAGCAGCATACCCACAAGATAAGAGCAAACTGCTTAATGAATAAATACTATACCAGAATCAAGTTAATAGCATAAATACAGCACCAGAACTGAGCTCATAACATAAATATAGCACTGGAACCAAGTTTGGTACATAGATACAATACCAGAACCAAGCTCATAACATAAAAATAGCAAGAACCAATCTCCGTACATAGATAGAATAGCAGAACGAAGGTCATAACATAAATACGGCATCAGAACTAAGCAATTCTGTTGTGTGTTGCTGATGGGCTGACAGCTTGAGGAAGGCAGTCAGGCCAAAACGTCGCTGTCTGCTGTGATGGCAGAATAAACTATTTTTTTCTACTGCATCTTCATATGCTGCCAGCCCTATATGTGCTTTTGATGGGCTGACAGCGGCACCCTAGAACATCAGAGAGGAGGAGACAAACCCAGGAGGAGGAGGATTCATGTAGCTCCTCAGGACACTACCGCATGGAGGAAGAAGTTAATCTGGCCAGGTGGATCTGGCCCTACAAACTAGTGACTGGCCTCGTGTGTGACCACATCAGTCATATGTAGATAACCCCAGCCATGCATAGATCCATTGGCTCCTTGACCCAGTCATTAGATTTGCCGGGAATTGGGAGTTCAAGAGTGCGATGCCATAACTGCATGGATTCGTGATGCTACAAAATCAATACAACAGAGTAATAAAAGGAAAGAAATCATAAACATCTGGAATAATTAGCAGCAGATGCTAAAACGGCATACAACTGAGAAGTTATACATACGGGACACAATGAAAGCATGTAACAAAATATTATTGATAACTATTATTTCATCTTTATGTGACTGTTGATCCTTGGAATCCATTTTACTTTTTTCATCAGTGTGTGCACCACAGGGCCGTTTTCTTGATCTTTTCTTGCCATGACGTGCCACATATTTGCACAGTAACATTGTAAATCATTCATCAAGCACCATAGCTCCAATTTCTTCGTCTTCCCAGGTTGAAAGCCATCTCAGGCGGTGTGATGATGTCACTACAGGAAGAGAATCTGCTGTTATGTCATTTTTTCTTTTTCAAATTGGCACAAAGGGGAAACTATTTGTATACAGGCATACTAACTTTATGTAGGAGCACTATCTGTATTTGTGGGCACTATTGCTGTAGGGGGAATCACCGGAGGCACTATTGCTGTATGGGGGAAGTGTTACTGTGTGGGGGCACAAAAAGGGGTACTGCTACTTTGTGGCCGCTAAAGGGGGTGTTATTACCATCTGGGGCACTATGGATGAGGTGTTTGTGTGGAGGTTAGTAAAGATAGGGATGTGCTTGAAATGTGAGGAATCAAAGATGTTTCTGTATTAACTTCTGCAGACATGAGTCATGGCTGAGAGAAGTCATCATGGCGATATGTATAAACCACTGGGACCCATGTAAGCAACAAGCAGAGGAGCGGGTATACCAGTCCAACATTTGCCCTGGGGTCCAATCAACTCTAGTTACGCCCATGGCCATGAAAATGCAATCTTAAAGCCAGGATCACTTGCTTGTGACTGATTAAAGGCGATGATTCTGCCAAGCAAATGTGCCTTTTTATGAGTGTGAGATAGCGAGATATGAGGGTAAACTGCAACCATGCTTATACTTTTTAGACTTCTAGTGGAGTTATACATTTATATTGACTTCACAGATCATAAACATTATATATAAATGTTGTGTGGTCTGATGTAAAAAAACAACACACCCCAGGCCTAGGAATTAGTTTTATGGCCAGTTTGCAGAATTCCACAATAGTTAGCTCGGCCACTTTGAAATCAAGTCTCAAAAAGATTCTGCATTTCCCCTGATAAAGACCATATGGTTCTGTATTTCTATCACATACTTACAAATTATAATAATACTAGTCCGAAAAATGTAATGGAAAATGTGATGCAGTTTATGAACAGAGAACATAAAATATATGTAATCAATACAACTGAATACAACCAAGAAAAAAACTAATATAAAAGACTCGTCATCCAGAAGATCAGGAACAGATTTTCTTATTTTGCATTAATAAATAATCAGATATTGTGTGGAATAAATAAAATAGATATTTGTACATAAAAAGTAATTTGAGGGGAAAACTCAGAATTGTTGATATTATGTAACTCCCTCTTTACCCCTCCTTTACCCCAGTGCTATACTATTATGGTGTACTCCATCGTGCGGCCTGAACTGGTCGTTATTGCACAAAAGTCTGGGCTAGTGGAGAATTGATACAAAATATCAGTGGGCATCTGGAAGCTCAGGTTATATTAATGCAACACTGGCAGGTCTACAGGATGACATAATTGTCACCATCAAGAAATCCTTAGGCTGGGTTCACACAGGGCGGATTTGCCGCGGTTTTGCCGCAGCAGAACCGCCCGCGGCAAAACCGCCCGCGGCCGCTAATCTCAGGATTAGCCAGCCATGTGGACGAGATTTCTCAGAAATCTCGTCCACACAGGATGGCTAATCCGCTGCGGTAAATCCGGTTGAAACCGCGGCTGCGGCCGCCGCAGCCGCGGTTTCCAAAGATCGAGCAGGTCTGTTTACCTTTCCTTTTCTGTTTATTTACGTCGCGGCCCCGCTCTCCTCTATGGCAGCGCCGGCCGCAATGGAAAAGCATGCGGCCGGGCCGCTTCAAAGCCGCCGCGGCTTAAACCGCGGCGGTTCTCCCGGCGGAAATCTCGCGGTTTTTGCTGCAGCCAAACCGCGAGATTTCCGACGGGAATCCGCCCTGTGTGAACCCTGCCTTAGGGTTAAGATTTAGGCAATGATAACTAGTGTTGGGTGAACCAAACCACTAGGACCCTGTTTTAGATCAAACTTCGGTAAAACCTTGTCACTAGCCCTTAAAACTCGTTATTGTACTCCTTAGGAGACATTTCTGGTGTTGTCTGCCAGAAATCCTCTGTTTCCCCCTTTCTTCACAAACGATGGCATATTCTGCTTGGCAACGTCTGGCTCTGGATTATTTGCTGTCACTCAAAATCACTGATTGCTAGAGGGGATTCAAGACCGAGAAAAAGGATAGCAGAGCAAGACAGGATGTGGGGAGGTGTTAGACAGTCAGAGCGGGAACTAGACAGGAAGAGAAGGTAGTTAGGAGGAGGGTTGTAGTTAGGAGGTGCAGGAAAGTGGACATGCTGTGGTGAGGAGGAGAAGTGTACAGCCAAGTTGCAGAATATAACGCTGACCGGAGTGGAAGAAGCAAGCTTATAAAGTTCTAACTACCACTGCAGTGTGCAGGAGTACAGTTTGGGATCTTTCTTCAAAACAGGGAGTGTTACGAGACCCTGTTATACTGAAGTCAGGGAAATTACAGTTCACCCAAGTCTACATTACCAAGACAGTCTGAATTGTGAGCCACTTACGCAGAACCCTCAGATAACATGGCCTGATGGGAGTCCTGTTAAAAATAAATCTTAAAAACTCAGAGAGAGAGGGAGAGAGTGTGTTGAAGAAAATTCTGTCTTCATGTTCTTGAATTTACTGAATTCAGCGTTATTGTCTACGTCTACTGGAAAGCCTGCATTGCTTTGGATTGATATTCAAAAGGATTGTTAGTAAACTCTGTGCCTTCAGTTTGCAACAAGACTACTGTGGACTCATCTGAATTCTTTCATTACCATTTGTAGGAGTTCACAACCCTATGGTACTGGCGTCACTCGTGAGAAAACTGTTATATATTAGTCTACCCAGAGCAAAATCCTACTGCGCGTGACCCAGCAAGGCCATTTTTGCAGCCGGTGACGGGAGGGATCACAGAGCCACCCGTGACCACCATCTTATTTTCACCTGTGGTCTCCCCCACATCTGGCTTGCCTCCACTAAGATGGCGCATGTACACACCTGCAGGGACATCATATGTTGGCGAGTTCAATATTGAGGCAAGTTTCATGGCCTGATATCGCACTCGCCCGTGTAAAAGTAGACTCAGAGTATTGTACAGTCTTTTTAGGGCTCTTAGACAGTGTTATATAGCAGTTTTAGGGGTTTTCATTAAATTTTAGAGATGAGCGAGTATACTCGCTAAAGGCAATTGCTCGAGCGAGCATTGCCTTTAGCAAGTATCTCCCTGCTCGAGACGGAAGGTTCAGGTGCCGGCGCGGGGGAGCGGTGAGTAGCGGCAGTCAGCAGGAGGGAGCGGGGGGGAGAGAGGAAGAGAGAGATCTCCCCTCCGTTCCGCCCCGCTCTCCCCCGCAGCTCCCTGCCCGCTGCCGGCACCCGAACCTTCCGTCTCAAGCGGGGAGATACTCGCTAAAGGCAATGCTCGCTCGAGCAATTGCTTTTAGCGAGTACACTCGTTCATCTCTATTAAATTTTGGTTGGATTCAAACTAATTTGAACAAAACCACACTTTTTGCAAAAGTTTATTGAACTAGGGAAATTGAACTTTTCAAAAGTTGGATTTTCCCATTTAATGTTGATTTACACTGAAACTGATCCACAGAAAATATGTCACATAATTTTACGCTAAACAGGTCACAGGCCTAATTTCCATACAGTGAAGCTCCAATCATAAAAAGGCCAGAGCCTCTAATAAAGTGGTCATTCAGTGTATATTGACAAGTTTATTATTTTAAAAGGTATTTTCTGACATTTTTAAAATCCAAATTAATATCACTAAAAATATCAATTATGTTTTTTCATGAACCCAGCTTGCAAAGCAGCCCCCAACAAAGGTAACTTAGTATGGAAAACACATCTCCATGGTCTAAGTGACTGGCTGCTAGGGTCACATATTGAGTATGATGCACCATTGCTGTGGTCAAGCAATACAATAGCAATACATGCATAGGCAGCTGTTAGGTCATAGCTCAGTTATACAAGAATCACACAAGACAGACCTGGGGGGGTCTTTGTTATCACCTAGTACTGTCCCTTAAAAGCATTGTTATTGAAAGCTGTTTAGTTGTCCACGACCCTCGGTGACCGTAAAGGTGAGCTCCCTCCATGTTTTTTTCGGTTTTGCACTGCTTCTTTTAGTTGTGTCAGAAATGCTATCTTTTCTCCTTAGTGAGAGTACCTAGACATTGACTGAGGAGACTCAAAAGGCCATTCATGCTCCTCTGGGTAATATGCAAATAAGGGAGATGGAATGATACCTCCACGGTGCCACCTATGGGAAGGCAGCATTTCTTCAAGCCAAAGTTAGACTCTTTATACAAGCCTTGTAATATTCCAGTCATTGTCACAAGGCTTGTATAAAGAGTCTTTGGCTTGAAGGAATGCTGCCTTCCTATAGGTGGCACTGTGGAGGTTTTATTCCATCTCCCTTATTTGCATATTACCCAGAGGAGCATGAATGGCCTTTTGAGTAACCTCACTCACTGTCTAGGTGCTCTCCCTAAGGAGAAAAGATAGCGTTTCTGACCTCCATCCCAGGTCTCTCACTAGCAAAGCCAGATTCCTACTGTACAGTGATGAAGGGCAAATACCTTGAAACATCTGTCTGTGCATGAAGTCTGGCTTTGCTTTTAATTACCATTTATTGTTACACAGCTTGTATAAAGAGTCTAACTTTGGCTTGAAGGAATGCTGTCTTCTAATAAGTGGCACTGTGGAAGTATTATTCCATCTCCCTTATTCTCAGTTGTGTTATATCCATGCAAGTATCAGCCATTGTGTCCTTTGGCGGACGGGTCGTCTTTTGCCACTGATCTGTCCAAGCATTTTAGATTTTTCTAGCGACTCTGCTAGAAAGTATTAGCCCCAGAAAGCTCAATCTCTATTGAGAATCAGCTAGTAAAGAGATCCCATCCCTCCAACCTATAATGTTCCAATCTCTATTTATTGCAACAGCATAAGAGTTAAAAGGCCAGGTTTGTACTTTTCTCTGACTGCCATGTCACTGGGCACTAGTAGGTACTAGCATTGCATATTTACTGTAAGTTAGATGCCACCTGTCGCGGCTTGTTAGTCATGACAGCGCCGTAGCATGGTGGCCCTGACGCAGGCCAAGACCTGTCACCTTGTTATGTAGGACAAGGGTTATGTTACGTGTGCTGCTGGGATCTGTAGTACTAAGGTTCCTAGCAGCACAGCTCCTCAGGAGGTGAGGGTTAATTGAGCTCCTGGGTGTGGTATTCTCCAGCAGCCAATCCCCTTTAGCCTGCAGGACATATAAACCCAGCTCCTGTCAGTCTGAAGCTGGTCTTGTACTGTTTGGATATATCTGTCTTGTTCCCACTCAGGTCTGTGTTTGCATGTAGGTCTGTTGTGTCTCACTGCTTCCCTAAAGACAGTTTGGATACCTGTAGTCCTGGGCTGCAGCACATGCAGCTCCCCTTTTCCCTTCCCCTGGCAGGTACGGCCTTAAAACGTCTTATGTTTTGCTTTGTGTGTCAGTTGGTAGATCCCTGACACAGTTCCCCATGTCAGCACAGTGGCTGTCTATCTCCCCTTTATTAGGACACTTGGACTTGCTGTGGAGTTTCATCTGTGTGCATGTGAGCTCTTTAACTAATACCTGGTATTTATATTCAGCTTTACTATCTGCTATTATTGGTTGCATTTTGGCTGCTGTATGCTGTGTTTTCTGGCCTGTTTGTTCTGTTCCCTGTCATGTGGCATGTGTATGTATCCTGTTCTGGTGCGTGGTTCCTAGGATCAGCTAGGGCCCAGATCCCAAGACCGCTGGGCCGACCTTTATCGGGGCAATGTCCCCACTCAGGAAGGGCCATGTCATCCTCGCTGTAGTTCAGGGCCAGTTGTCTGAGACCCGTATGTATCCGTACTCTCGGTCACGATCGTGTGGGCCCCGTGTTTAGTTTGCCCACATGATCGTAACATAATGCCCCCCCAGTTACAAAAAGGGGGTGCATTATGTTGTTGTTATGCAAATATGTTCGAGTATGTTATGTTCTTATGTTAGTATGATACTATGTCATGTTATATAGTATGTTCGTATGTTAGTAAGTTGTTATGTTCTTGTTATGTTGGTATGTTATCTATGTGCTTGCTATGTTATATGTTCGAGTATGTTGATATGTTGCTATGTTAGTATGTTGTATGCATGAAACATGTCTATGCTCCGTTTTGTTTGATATGTTTGTTTCTGACAGTTGTTGTTTTCCGTCTATTTGATCCACTCGTCCATTGGTTGTGGACGCTCTGTTCCTGTATGTCTACCCGTCCGTTGGTGGGCGGACGCCTGATCTGAATCCTGTCACCTTTGTCCGTTGGTAAGCGGATTTTATGGCACTGTCTGTTTTAGTCACCCATCCACTGGTGTTTGGACGTCTAATTCCTGTTCCTGTATGTCTATCCGTCCGTTGGTGGGCAGACGCCTGATCTGTATTCTGACCCCTAGTCTCTTGGTAGGCGGATTTTAGGGCCCTGTCTGTCTGAGCCACCCATCCATTGGTTGTGGACGCCTGATTCCTGTTCCAGTATATCTACCCGTCCGTTGGTGGGTGGACACCTGATCTGTCTTCTGACCCCATGTCTGTTGGTAGGTGGATGTTAGGGTTTTGTTTTTTCTGTTTCCTAGTTTGTGTCTGAGTTCCAGTTCTGCATTAAGCAGTCTGTATTCCTGTCCCGGTGTCCTTCCTGTGGCTGTGTGCGCCCTGCAGATATAATTTGCTGTACACCCCTGTTGTATGTACCTGTGTCTTTGGCCTTCGGCTGTACACTTGGTAATAGACCCGTATGGATATGTCCTATGGGTCGCTTGTGTCAGTAGCGAGGGTTGCCTTGTCCCCTCTGGCTACATGCACTTTAGGTTTTACGCTTGCTCCCTCCTTCATAGGTGTTTTAGTGTTTGCACTAGGCCCGTATGGATAAGTCCTGTGCCCAGATCTGAAGACCGCTGGACCACCCTTTATGGGGGTGATGTCCCTGCTCAGGAAGGGCCATGTCATTCTCGCTGTAGATCAGGGCCAGTTGTCTGAGACCTGTGTGTATCCGTTCACTCGGTCACGATTGTGTGGGCCCCAAGCTTAGTTTCCACACACAATTGTAACAGGTTAATGCAGCATGTGCGGAGACTGCTGGGTGCTGTCTCTCTTTGCTGCATAGATGCATGCTGGATTAGTCATACCTGGGAGTAGATTGGAGGTGGGGTTCTCTAATTGCTCTGCCAGCCCTCAGGTGTGGATTAGCTTTATATTCTGACCCCTCCTTTTGCTCAATGCTGCTTATTCAGCTCCATAGAGGAGTAGTGGAGATTGGAGTTCCTCTGTGCTGGGTGTACTGTTACGTCCAGATAAATTGCTGTGGTTTACTTTTCAGTTGTATTTCTGTTTTCATTTCTGTTTTGCTTGCTGTTCAGTTTGTTTCTTCAGGGGCCTCTATAGAGACAATCAGGGCCCAGGAACAAAATTGAAGTGATTACTCCGCTTCTAGGCAGAGACCCCCCCACCCCCACCCTACTAGGTTAGGGCCAGGCTTCCTTATCCCTGGAGTGGTGCTACTGTTCAGCATAGTGTAGTGCACACTCTTCTACAGTACATGGTATTATCAACTGCAGTGGTTGTGAACATCACCCTGCATCCGTGTTGGGCATGGTGCTTGCGTGCCGCATGGACGTGGCACCACCAAAGAGTTAAAGAGGTTGTCCCATGAAAACAAGTTATTCTCTATCTATAGGTTAGCTGAAAACTTGCTGATCACGGGGATACAACTGCGGGAACTCCTATAGATCCAGAGAATGGTTGACCAGAGCGTTCTCCAATTAAGGCAGAGGCGGTCACACATGTGCACCATCAGTTTAAATGGAACCATTGGTCCAGTGGTTTAAATGGTCAAGTTGAAGTGCTAATCTCTCTCCTGTAGTTCCAGTGAAAAGAATGGAGCAGTGTTGCACGTGTTTAACCACCATTGCCCTCATTGTGGAACACTTTGGACCCTCATTCTAAAAAGCAGTTGGAGTCCAAGAAGTCAAACCTACACTGATCAGCAAGTTTTCCACTGTCCTATGGAACGGGGATAACTTGTTATCATGGAACAACCCCTTTAAAGATGAAGTTGGAGTTATTTTTTGATAATGTATATAATATACTGTATATTAATGTATATAATGTACATAATGACCAGTAAAATATATGAGCAGAGGACGCTCAGGTTGTGATTATCAAGTACAGAAACTTTTTTGAGCTATTCTAACTACAGAAAAAGATGGTGCTGCTGCCATCTGTTGGATGCTGTATACATCGTCCTAAAACTATTTATCATCCACAAAGTTCTGTAGTAATATATCTTTGAAAGTTACATATTAGACCATAAAACCCTTTAAATTTCTGGTCACAATCTGGTAGAATAATTTAGTTTAGCCACATGAGATTAAAGTACAATTTCCATAAGGTTTTAGTGTAAAGAAAATTTACTCCTCTCGTAATGCTTTTACATTATTCTGTAAGACATTCAGATCCACCTTAGAATTCATTGTTCCCTCAATTATCAAAAGACATCCAGGCCCTACAGGATCAAAGCAGACCCAGTTCATGATGCCTCCTCCATCATAGCCCCAAACCATCATGCCTTCTTCACCATACTTCACAGTTGGATGAGCTTTTGATGCTGATGTGCAGTTTTGTTTGTGCTCCAAACTTAGAGTTGTGCATTTGTGCAAAAAAGTTCCACTTTTGACTCCATTCATTGACAATTTCCCAGAAGCATTGAGGAACATTCAGGTGGTCTTGGGTAAACTTGAATTGAGCAGTGTTATACAGTACTGGTGCATCTTGTCTCCACTGGAACTAGGGGTGGAGAAATCGGTTGGCCTGGCTCAGTCACAGGGAAGGGGCAGGTGATGCCCCCAGCAGTGGATTGGCAGCTCCCCGCACACAACATGTCAGGTCCCACAAGCTCCAAGGTGCTCCGGCGCTTGCTTGTGCTGGCTGGCTATGCCGAGGACCTGACTGGAGGTCCGGACTGACAGATAGCTGCAAGCCGCTCTAAAGCTTCTGCTGGCCAGCTATGCTGAGGACCCAACTCACAGCTGTTATCTGCTACAGCACTATGGAAGGCTGGCTATGCGGATGGCCACAGTTGGCGGCTCTGCTGAGGGACCGGACTGACAGCTGGCACTCTGCTCCAGCACTGTGCTATTCAACTATGCCGAAGACCGGAGTGCCAGCTATTCTTCCCCTGCTCAGGACACTGCCACCAGCAACCAGCTGGCAGTGTTCCCCCCACCCCTGGTATCCACCCATTCTGGCGCCCAGCCAATCCAAAGTTGTTGGCGTAGATATGGGCTTGCAGTTTGTCTCCACCCATTTTGCTGGTTGAGACAAGATGCACCAGTAACGTGTTATACTTGGACAGCAGTGGCTTCCTTTGTAGTGTCATTCCATGAACACCATTCTTGGTCAGTGCTTTCTAATAGTGGACACTTGAACAGAGGTTTTTGCAGTCCCTGCTGTTACTCTTGCTGTTACTTTTGGGTTCTTTCTCACCTCTTTCAGAATTCCCTGTTTTGATTTTAGTTTGTGTAGCCTTTTCTAGACTCCTGCACATCTTCTGAAGTCTTCTGAAAATTGTTCGCATTGAGGCATGATTTACACTGATAAATCTTGCTTGAGAAGAACAGATTTGTCAGTAAACCAGTCCTTGTGTTCCTTTATTTAATAGGCAAAATACCTGTGAAATTCATACTTTCAATCTCATCTTATTTGAAACCCCTTTTGCCTATTAGAGCGTTTAGAGAAGTAATTAACAGAGAAGTTCACTTATGTTTTCTCCCTGCACTGTGGATGATTATAATAATAGGCATGAACGATACAACTACCTGTGTATTATTGGTGAATGAAGAGTTGCTTTTAATTACTGGCCTAATTTTAACATAAAAGACTACTCCAGGGAAAGCATATTTTGATTGCCTGTCCCACTCTTGAAGTCTCCTCTGTGTATTTCAGTCCCTTCCATGCAGTGCAGCCTCCTGTCTGATGCTTATCTGGCACCATCCTGAGAGTGAGAGATTTTAGTTTCACTTTTACATTTATTCCATAATGCTGATTCAATATCAGCAAAGCTATACCAGTGGCTGTACCATTTCTTCTGCAGAGTGTACAGTTTAATTATCATTACCTTCTATATTCGCCTAAATAAGCTACAGACCATAAATATACAGTGAAGAGGATGAGCTGTGATCTCCTCTATTATAAAGGCGTGACAGGAGCTGTGTGATCATCATCAGTAGCTCTAATAGGAATGACTGTGCCCCCCTGTATTTACATCATGTTGATGTAAAAGGAACCTGTCACCTGCCTAGAGCACCATAAACTACCTTATGGTGATTAAATGTGGTGGCGGGGCCTGGGAATGTCGTTTTTATACTCACCTGCTTTCTGGTCTCCACAGCGTCTGCTGCTGAAGTCCACAGCACTGCAATTTTTTTTGAACGGCCAAAAACTCCTTCTTCCTTACTTTTTTTTAAAGGGTTAACGCAAACTGCATAAATGTCAATATTTTTATTTCTATAGGAGCGTACGCGCATGGAACTCTGAAAATAATCAAAGTGGGCATAGCAGGAAGCAGGCGAGTATAAAAAAAAAATACATTACCCGGCTCCCTTTCACCTCACCTAACAGCATCCTAAATTAGTTTACGGTGCTTTAAGGCTCCCTTAAATTTGAGAACACCTAATCCTAAAATAATCTGAGATGGTCAGAACTGAGATCACGTGACCATCTATGGAAAAAGAGGCCAGCAGTCTCAAAGAGAAATGACTAACCAAGGTAACACTAGCTCACTTATACAGTAGTGCTAAAAAATAACAGTGAGTTTGGAAAAGCAAATAAAATGCTAAATCATTATAACAACTTTTATTTCCATACATGTAAATACCCCTGAGATACCCCGGAGATACCACACGGGCAATTCCAAATCAAAACTATAACAACATTCATCCAGTTTGTGTGAATCCTTTACAGAGTAAAGAAAAAGGAATTTTTAGCTGTTAAAAAATAGCAGTGTCAGCATTGTTCCATAAAATTGTCATATAAACTGAAAAAGATGTTTAAGATTTCACTTTACTTTGAATTTCTGAACTAATATTTAGTAGCATAACCAAAGGCGTAACTATTGAGGATGCTGGGGATGCGGTTGCACCCGGGCCCAGGAGCCCTGAGGGGCCCATAAGGCTTCTCTTCTCCATATAGGGAGCCCAGTACTATGAGTAAAGCATTATAGTTGGGGGCCCTGTTACAAGTTTTGCATTGGGGCCCGGGAGCTTCAAGTTACGCCTCTGAGCATAACCATTGTATCTGAGAACTACCTGGCATCTGTGTTGCATGGAGTCTACCGACTTCTGGCCCTTCTGAGCAGGTATTTCAGTCTAGGAAGATTCAACTGCATTCCACAGTTCTTTTGCATTTTTTGGGTTTTACCTCATAATCCGCATTTTTTTTGTCACACCCCAAACTCTCTATGGGATTGAGGTCAATCCTGTTTGTCTGAAACCAAGAATTTGTTCTCTTAATGATCTGTTTTCGTTCTTTGTCATGTTGAAACACCCTTTTCAAGAGTATTTCTTCTTCGGCATCGGGCAACATGAGTTCCTAAAGTATTTCGATATATTCAAACAGATCCATTTTTCCTCGTATGTGATAAATAGGCCCAACACCACGGTATGAGAAACATCCCCATATGATTTCTGCACCATCATGCTTTACTGTCTTCACTGTGTCCTGTGACTTCCCTTCAGTGCTTGATAGTTGTCTGACTTCCTGTCTGCGGCCACTAGATCCAAGAAAAACAATTTTGTTTTCATCAATCTACACAATGTTGAGCCATTTCTCTTTGGGCCAGTCAATCTGTTCCTTTGCAAATTTTAACCTATTCAGGAGGTCTTTTTGTGAACAAAGGGACTTTGTGGAGAGTTCTTGCTGGTAACTTGGCTTCACTTAATCATCCTGTGATTGTAGCAGGACTCACTGGGAAGTTCAGATCTTCTGTGATCTTTCTGGAGTTGATCATTAGCTGAGTCTTTGCCATTTTGGCTATTCTTCGATCCATTTGAACAGTAGTTCCCAGCTTCCTTCCACATCTTTCAGGTTATATTTCTACATAGCAGGTAAATTACTTGCTATGTAGAAATATAACTTCTACCCAAAACAGGGATTTATCAGGTTATGGATGTTGGACTGGTATTATTTGTATTACTACTGTATACATCGGGGGATATAGCTACATAAAGAATTCATTTAAAAAAATAAGGAGGAGTGGCCTTTTAATATGTGTCAATTCAAAGGATGACATTTGTTTCTGGTCCATTATACAAAGCACAATCTGTAAAGAGTTAGGCCTTGGAAAGCATATATTTAGGATCTGCTGTGGGTGACTATTTGTAGTACTTTGGAGGCTCCTTTTTCGCTAAGTCTTGAGATAGCACAGTAGATTATTGTTTCCTTATATTATACTTTAGGGCTACACATACTTTTGCATTAACATATACATTTTACTAGAGGGGTTTCTTCCCAGTTTGTGAAACATATGTTCTAGTCTTGAGGCGTATATAATGTATGAAGCATCAAGAGCTCAATCAACGCTTGCTGTCTCGGAGTGATTTTTCTCGCTACTATATCACCTACTAGGGAAAGCTACAAGTCATAGAAATATGTAATCTGGAGGAAAGGCTCCAATGTTTTACATAATGAGCGAGAAAGAAAGTTGGTAGAAATTGTTTGTATCTGAATTCTCCACTAAATATGAATAAAATTACACAGATTTTCCTGGAACTTGTAATTCCAAAGTAGCCTAAAGAACGTAGGTTTTAGGGAATTTGTCATCTGCTTTTAGCCCCATAAGGTTACCTTATAGGGCCTAAAGTAGGTGACAGATACCCTTTAAGTCCACATATAGCGTCAGCCGTTCAGCCAAAAACTGCTTCAATGCGCAGTTCTACCAAACATTGGCAGGGTTTTCAAGCACTTGCTAAGTCTGTGCTCTTTTTTCAACTCTACAGCTGTTTTACTATCAAAAATGACACGGACATTAACAAGTATGTGGCTTATAGGGGTTGTGCCAATATTAAAAGTTATCCCTTATCTCATAGGGTAATGGTGCCTCTCTTGGTGTTGCACATGGTAATAGTACCACTGTTTGTGCCCCACAAACTATTGATGCCACCCTTTATGCCCCCATATTGTATCAGTACTCCATTTTTGCCCCCCCCATATAATACCACTGTTTCTCCATACTATAATAGCACCTCCACTGTGCTTTCATACTGTAATTGGGTCCCCAATGTGCCCCCACACTGTAATAGTGCCCTCACCATGTCTTCATACTGTTATATTTCCCATCAGTTGTCCCTATGCTGTGATAGCAAGACAAAGTCACTGGACTAGGAGAAAGCAAGCACAGTGCGCACGATTCTCAAAATCACTGCATATAATCAATTTTTAACATGGTTATAGGGGTTGTAGGGATTACAGTTGCATACAGGTCCCATAGTCTATGGTGGTTCCCATTTCACGACTGCTAGTAGTAGCCGGCATCGAGTACATTGTATGGGTTGTTGCAATTGGGTAACTCTCTCATGACCACCCCCGCACACCCCGTGGCACCTGCTTAGTGATTAAACCATGTCTTCTAATAATCTCGGATTCAGCAGGATAGTCCTGAATTTTGGCGTCTGTCCCACCATCCCCAGAAGCAATGATCAAGATCAAGCACGATCAAGAGTTGTCTCACATGTGATTGCTGTGGCCAATCACTGGCTTCAGCTGTACCAATGCCGAGTCCAAGCATTGGCCACAGTGATAGCATGATCACTCTACCTGGAAGTGAGTGGGGGATTTACAGTATTACTAATGGGGCATAATTACTGAGGAGGAAGCATGTGGAGGCATTATTAGTGAGGGGGGCATATAGGGGCATTAAAATTAAGGGGGGCATGCGGGAGCATTATTACTGAGGAATAAGCACATAGCAGCATTAATACTGAGGAGGCATATGGAGGCATGATTAGTGAAGGTAACATGTGGGGGCATACTTACTGAGAGAGACATATAAAAGCATTAAAATTGTGGGAACATGCGGGGGGCATTACAACTCAGGGGGCATGTGGGAGCATTATTATCAAGGGGGCATGTGGAGGCATTATTATCAAGGCATTATTATCAAGGGGGTATGTGGAGGCATTATTAGTTAGGGGGCAAACAGAGGCATTATTACTGAGGGGGTATGTTGAGGCATTATTACTGAAATGGGCATGCAGGGGGATTATTAGGGAAGTGGCATTATTACTAATAGAGACATGGAATGGCATTATTACTAATAGAGACATGCAAGGGCATTATTACAGAGGGGGATATGCAAGGGCATTATTAATGAGTATGTGGGGGCACACACTTCACAATTACTGTAAGGGGAAAACTTAAAGGCACTATTGCTGTGAAGGGGCATAAAGGGTGGGGTACAGTATAAAAGGGGCATGGACTAATGTAAAAAAAATAATCACTATATGCGCTGCAGGAATTGCCCCTCTTTTCATTGTGAAAAAGTTGGGAGTCTGACCCAAACTCATGTAGTGGAAGTGTTTTTATTGAATTATCATTTTTATGAAGTTTTTGTGTTTAGTCAGGAAAATGACATATCTTTCTTGGCACGTCGGTTTATAGATGACATTCCTATACATAACATCTCTGGGCACATAATTTCGATGTAGTCTGCATATGTATTTATTCTTTTAGAAACAGCCTGAAGAAAGTTCCAAATATGATGAATTCCACAAAGACAGATGCTTTTCTGCTTCTCCTAGTTTAATCCACACTTTAGGCTTCACTAATTAATCTAATTCCACCTCCTCTAGAGTCAACATCTGGTATTTAATTTAGTTTACTACTGCTCAGAGCTATCTGAAAATGAATTCAATTATCGTCCCTACAATAAAGTACAACAATCTTTCAAAGTCCATTAATTGTTCAAAGGTGCAGACAGAACGTACACTTGTCTCACCTAAGTATTACAATTATATTCAACCGAAGTGATGACAGACAGGGGCGATGGAAGGGCATATTGAGAAAAAGGAAAACAAGCTACTCAGACTTAGGCCGCTTTCACACTGTCAAGAAAATCGCACGAGAATTGTGCATTGCAAAACGCATAAATATAAACCCCATTCTTTTAAATGGGATTGTATACATGGGCGATTTTTTTCCCCCGCATCGTGGAGCGAGAAAAAAATTGTGTGAAGTCCTATGTTTGGACGTTCCCTTTGAACGCCTTGCCCATTGTTTTCAATGGAGCTGGCAAAAACATTGCATGTGTATGAGATGCACGTGAATGCGATGCCAGGTTTATAATAGGAAATGCTTGCCAATCTTCCCGTGCGGCTTTCAGCCATGCCAGAGGATCGCTACTTGCCTGATGTGATTGTGGCATGTTTGACACAAAAACGCCTCGCATCCACGGGGAAAATTGCACAATCCCAGGCGCAATATTGGGTCAAGTTTCCCGGCTTAATATTGCACTTGCCCTTGTGAAATTAGCCTTAGGGTACGTCAGGTTGTGCTGCTGGGATGAGATGTTCTACAGGGTTCCAGGAGCACATCTTCTTAGATAAGGGAATTTGGCTGGCTGGGTGTGGCGTTCTCCTGCTAGCCAATCATTTCTGGTCTGTTTGCAGTTAGATATCCACCCTCTGCAAGAGGAAGCTGGTATCCCTTCACTCTATGGTTTGGTTTTCCTGGTGAGCAGTTATGTTTCCTTTGCAGCTTGCTGTGTGTTTGGTGTCTGGTATCCTTTCCCTCTATGGTTGGTTGGTTTTGCATGCCTGTTCATGTGTTAAATTTTGAAAAGTGGCTGTGCATGTGGCCAGATATTAGGTGTGGATAGTCCTGTTCTGTGTATATGGTGTGAACAGCGTCATGTTCTGTATGTCTGTGGTGGTGGCTAGACATGAGGAGTGAACTGTCCTGTTTTATGTGGTTGTTCTGTCTTGCATGTTAGCCCTAGTGTGTAGGTGTCTGGTACTGTGTATTAACCTTCAGGGATAGTCAGGGCCGAGGTTCCAGCACGGGGCCGCCTATATCGAGGCGATCGCCCCACTTATTAGGTAGGGTCCTGCCATTCCCCCTGCAGCTTGGGGTCAGTTGTCTTGCTAGTGTAGGGACCGTGAGACACGAGGGCCCTTGATCACTGGGCTTGTGGCTTAAGTGACTTGGATAATTCACTAACAAACCCCTCATATTTATTACAGCAATTCCATCTGTTATGTTTACAAGTATGCAAGGTGAGTGTTTAGTTCCTGTTGGCAGCCCCTATCCCTGGTAACATCCCGTTAAGTGTTGGACGTTATCTCCGGTAATGTTCGTGTGGGCCCACTGCTCACTTGCCCACGTGAACGTAATAGGGTACTTCTATATGGGCTGACTATTGGACAAAAAATTGCTCAAATGAGAGATTTTGACCAATAGTCATCCCATTTAAAACTGGGACCCCACAGAGTGCTGAGCTCAAGAAATCCCTCAGTAGTCACTTTGTTTCAGCTCACTGACTGCTCACTCAGTGTAAATAGTGAATGCAGGCTGATGGCTGGAAGAGATCTCCATTTACTTAACAACTATCGCTTCTGTGTAAAACCATATCAGTAATATTCATTGGGATGGCTGTAAGGCGCTTAAGTGCCCAACAATCATCCCATGTAACAGTGCCAGTAGGCAGTGGTTATTGCATTGAGCCATTTATGGTGCCCAACCACCTAGTGGTTAAACACCGCATTGCAAAACCAGACTTGAGTTTACTGTGATTTTTGTGCGGTTTGTAGATGACTGCTTTCTACAAGTAAAACGTGTTTTTATGGCTGGGTTCTCACCAGCACTTTGTAGTTCCATTGGTCGGCTCCTAGGAGCCAAACAATTAAAAAACCTGTATGTTAAACATGCATAAGAAGATAGAATAACTAAAGTACGTACAAGCTATTAGTTCGTATTTTGGCCAAGATACTCAAGCTCATGTGCCCACGACAAGGGTCCTCGTTGTTTTAAGTGCCTACTCTAACAAGACAATTTATACCGCAGGAAGTCCTGCCTACGAGCGGGGTAATTGCCCAAATAGGGATGGCCTCACGCTGGAGCCTTGGGGCCAGGCTTGCCCTAGGTGGTAAGAAACAGGACACCGTTCACACGCACAGACAAGGGGTATACATTCTGAACAGGAAACTATTCAGACACAGAACACGTCGCTGTTCACACCAAAGAATGACAGAAACCTCACTCAGAACTCTCATACATACAAATATTTAACAATAGCTAGTACAAGTGTTCTTACACCGAGGAGAAAGAGAGTCAAACGCCGAACTGACGAAGAGAGAACCGTGTCAGGTATCACCCACCTGTCAACACACATGGCATCAGACATTTGGAGGCCACACCTGTGAAAGGAGAAGGGTGGATGGGGTCCACAAAACATGCAGACAGGGAATATAAGTGTCAAGACCATTCTCAGGGAAGGTGAAGAACCACTTCAGACGAACATGCATAAAGTCAAGCTCTGAGTGGGCAAGGACGAATAAATGACTAGCACCCTCTAGTGAGAAGGACTGGTATTTATATACAGCAGACCGGTGGTGATTGGCTGGCTGGAGAACTCCACATCCACAGCCAGGCAAATCAACCACACCTGTGGAAGCTTGCTCCTTGAAACCCACAGAACCACAGGTGCCAGGAGCATAAACGTGGCAATTATTAAGCTAATTGGTCTCCATACATCCCTTAAAACTGAATGGAGCAGTTTTCCATTCACATGGGGTATTTGGGTGCTCCGAAATCAGGATTACTGGGGATCCCAGTGATTGGACCCACAATGATCAGATTCCCAGAGATCAGACATTTATCTATGTAACTTTGGATAGTGGATAAATGTCTTCAATGGCTAAACCTCTTTAAGGTAGTAAATCCAAAAACCAACAAAAGATCCATAAAAGGTGATTTATAGTATAACGTGGAACAAAAAAATTACAAAAATTCAACATTTTATCAGTTCCAATGCAGCAATTACATACTGCAGCATTACATGAGAGCCATGTAAATGTAATACAGTGATGTGCCAGGTCTGCCAGATGGGAAGCGACACAAGGGCCCTCCAGGTAATGAGATCCATTACTAGCTTAGAAGAAAAGTAATGCTATTTCTTAGATTGTACATAAAGGACTATGCTAAAGATTGCTCATAATTACTGGTGGTCCATAACTAGCACCCAATATGCATGGTCAGATTTTAGCAATGATTGCAAGCTAGCATGTGACTTTTTCTGCATATTGAAATATTGAGGTTGTGCATCAAGTTGTGGCAAGGTCACGTTTTTGCTGTGACTCCATGTCGCTGTAGAGACACAACCTAAAATTGTTGTGAAGTCGCGGGTCCATAAATGTCCTTGCAGAGAAGCCTTCTGCTGTGTAACACTTAACACTTCTTATGCCTCTGATACTGGCTTATCTCTATCTCTATGATGTCCATATGCCTAGAAAGGGAATGTATCTTCAGAAAATGGCCAACTGTATAACAATGTTTCTATATTAAACATATCTTTTTTTTAGAATTTCTGGTGATTTTTTAAAACAATTTTTGATAATCATGATCTATATATATATATTTTTAAATCCTGAAATCCTGCAGTTCTCACACTGGCGACTAAGCCTAACAATAGTCTCACACTTCCTGTTCTGTAGAAAAAACTTCTCAGCCATCATCTCATTATGATCACAGGTAGGATTACAATGAAAGGTGACACCTACATACATTGACATATTGCAATATGTTTTTTTGATCAGCAACCTGGCTGTCAGAGCCGCCCATTAGGCTTGTCACACAATAGCTTTTATCATATGTGGCAGGCTACAGAGCCTACTTGCATATGAGGAGGGGAGGGGTCATATACAGTATTTGCAGCTAGCCAGCATTTCTTTCAAATCCTAACCTCTGCTGCATCCTGACTCCAGTTGCCCTGCCTTTTCAATATCCTCCTCAGCTATGTCTGCAACTTTGGCTCTCCTAACCAGTGGCCATCACCAGTATTACTAAAGTGGTGAGGCCCCATAAGCACAGAGCATGAAGCAGAAGGTATTGTGACCACTAATAGGGGTATTCTGAACTTTTACTATTGATGACCTACCCTCAGGATTGGTCATCAATTGTTGATCAGCGGGGAACTGCCATTTGGGATTCCCACCAATCTGCTGCTCCTTCAACCCATTGTCAGGCTCGTCATCATAAGTGGTCAGGGCAGGAAGTGTAATTGAAGTCTTCATTCTCATTAAAATTCGTAGGATCAATGTCTTTTATTACACTTCTGGCTTCCCATTGCAGTCAGAGCCCAAAGTGTAATAAGAGGTATTGCTTCCATTGATTTCAGTGGGAGTGAAGCCATCTATTACACTTCCAGACGTACCACCATGATGATGATGTCTGACCCCGCTGCACTGACATTGGCCAGGAGGATAGAATCATAGAATGGTAGAGTTGGAAGGGACCTCCGGGGTCATTGGGTCCAACCTCCTTTCTCAATGCAGGATTCACTAAATCATCCCAGACAGAATTCTGTCAGCCTCTCTTTGAAGACTTCTGTTGAAGGAGAACTCACCATCTCCCATGGCAACCTGTTCCACTCATTGATCAACCTCACTGTTTAATATCTAATCTGTGTCTCCTCCCATCTGGTTTCATCCCATTGCTTCTAGTATTTCCTTGTACAGATGAGAATAGGGCTGATCTCTCTGCAGTGTGACAGCCCTTCAAATATTTTTAGACAGCTATTAAAAGGGGTTATCCGGCCGTAATAAATTCATTCGAGCACTTCTGTTTGCCCATTACAATGCACTTTGTAATATTCATTGTGCACTGTAAATTGGCCAAACAGAAGTTATATACTTACCTACAGGGGTGTCCCCCTGTGTTGATCCTCCGGTTGTCCTTGGATACGACAAATCCATCTTCTTTTCTTGTCGGGCTGGCTTCCAGGTCTTGACAGGATGGGGGGGGGGGGGGGGGGGCTGCGTATTAACTTTTTCTTCCTCACTTCTGGCCTAATCAGCAATTCCCGCAACATGATTGGTTGTTTGATGAATCGGTCAACCCAAACAACCAATCAGGTTGCTGGAATTGCTGATTAGGGCAGAACTGGGGAAGAAAAAGTTACTGCTACTGCTCTGCCCGGAAGTGTAAGGAGGGCAGCCATCTTGGATTCATTCAGCATTTCAGTTTCACAGAGAGAAGACAAAGAAGATAAAAGGTAAGTTAAATAATGTTTTTGTTTGTATAATGATGTATGTTCTAATACATTTACTTTACAGGTCCTTAGTGGGAAAAAAAAATGAACCATGAGCAGCCGGACAACCCCTTTAAGTCTCCACTCAGCCTCCATTACTGCAAGCTAAACATTCTCAGATCCCTTAATTGTTCCTTACAGGACATGATTTGCAGACCGCTCACCATCCTGGTAACTCTTCTCTGAAATTGCTCCAGTTTGTCAATGACTTTATTTAACCGTTGCCTATCTACAACTGATGACCTATCCTGCATATAGGCCTTGAATCCCCCTTTAATCCATCATTGCCTAGAAATAGATAACACAGGATCCACCATTCACAATAAATGATGGCACAGCTCACCCCCTCCTCCTTCCAGCACAGGTCACAGAGCATGCTCACAGCACTCATCAATAGAAGTCAATGAGTCCACTCATTAGGTGAAGGGCACATGAGTTCCGCTCTAAAGCATCTCTAAATGCTGTTACCGTAACTACAGCTCAGGCAAGATGGCCGCCACTATAGTCATATGCAGATAAAAGAATTTAAAAAAAAATCTATGATTAGAAAATATAAAAATTAGAAAATGTTTCACTGTCTGGTTTTAATTAGGAGAAAAAAAATAGGTGACATATTCCCCTTAAAAGGATTCTGTCACTACCTTCATGAAGTTTGTCTTAGAGCTGAGCTCCAAGTCATGGATGTGGGCCGTGCCAGCTATTTCCTGCCTGCATGATACAGACTGACAGCTCTCTTCGCTTTAGCGTATATGGAAAGAGATGTCACTCTGCATACTGTGGGAGGGGAAAGGCCAGCATGGCCCGCCTTCGTTACTCGGAGCTCAGCTCTGAAACAAACTACATGAACCTAGTCACATAATCACTTTAAGGACTTTGTGAGAGACAGTGACTGGCAAAGTGCTGGAGGGCAGACATGTTTCGCTTAGAGTGCTCATATGTGGCTTTAGGGAGCACCTCGGCAGATACGTGTCACCGAGCAGCCTGGGCTCGGTGGAGGAAGCCAGCATTTGGGTGTCAGTAACACTAAGTTACTGACACGTTGTAGTTTATGCAGTGGCTCCAAGCCGCATAGTCCGGGCCGGCTTTTCCTGGAGTGGTCAAAGCGAAGGGTGGGATGACCACTCCCACGTACCAGGTGAGGCTGGTACCAGGCCATATAAAGCCTGAGCCTGCAGGTCTTGAGAGAGATGGGCTGAGAGAGCCAGAGAGAGGGCTCAGTGGAGCTAGGAGCCCAGCTAGCCCAGTGTGTGGCTGAGAGGCCCGAGGTTGACAGGGTGACGCCCCTAACCTCCACACCTAGGAGAGGTGTATGGTGAGACCTCTGCAGGTCTGAGGACCAGGCTGGCTGTGTGCAGCAAGCAAGAAGTATTCTGACAGTGAGTAGTCAGGAGAGCATACGTATAGTGAGTGCTCAGACGAGCAGGTGTTTATTTCTGTTTTGTTTTGTTTATGCTGCAATAAACCCAGGCAAAGCCTGGACTAAAGAACTTATTGCCCGGTGTCACTGTCTCTGGCCGCGGATGCCCACGCTGCTACCTATCCAAAACGCTAATCCCTCACAACTTATAGGTGACTCTAAGCATTTTGGGGGAAACTAAAGGCATTTTTTTTCCTATATACGTCTTACAGCGCGGGTACAAATTTATTTGATGATCACCTTTCATAAAAAGGTATTTACGACAAATGTAAATTAGCAAGAGTTGTGGAGAATTTGTCATATTCCCCTATAAATTCTCACTTTGAGATAAATCATTTTTATATACTCAGATGATAAATTATATTGCAATATTTTATAATTACGCGGAGGTGCATTGGATACTCCGCGAAGAACTGTCGAGTTCATAAATATAATATTAATTATTAATGCTCCACTATAAAAACAGAACTCAAGTCAACAAATCACTAAGTGCAATTTAGACGGCGGAACAATTACACTTATTATAGTGACAATTTAATTAACGTATGCATGAAACATAAGGAAATGCGAAGATCTGTGACAAGTGGAGGTTCGTAGTTTATGAACTTGCGAGTTTAGAGAAGAAGCGGGTTATGTCCCCTGTATTTTATCGTAATGATCCTCACTGCGAGAGTCATAATCACCTCGGAGACTCGGAGCGCTCCTCCGTTTCACACATACTCTTGTGTCTTTGTTTGTGTCAAGATTTATCTGCGTTGTGTTGCAGAGTGATTTAATTAGATGAAAATTTGCTGATTTGATGCCTCCTTCTAATTGATTTGCAATCACAAATATTCCGTTCGCTAAAGACGAAGATGATGATGGGAGGAGGGGAAACAATTTAAAATGAAATCTCAAATAGAAAACTTTCCTAATTACCAGATGTGTGGCATTTCCTGTAATGGTTCTGTTCTCTGACTGTTATCAAGGGACAGGTACAATAAAACACGACGCCACGCAGAGAATCACAGCTAGAAATTTCGAACCATATGTGCGCCGTATGTAGAGATGCAAATTTCATCTCTATAAATATGTATTGCTTCTCATTCTCATTTGTTTCCTAGATATTGTTCTCTGCTCGTTTCAATAATGCAGATTCAGAAGATTCTAGGGTATTATTCAGGGGGGGAATTTAGCATAATGTCCAAAGTTTTGCAGAAAATATAACATAAAATAGTTGATGATCTCGATAAACAAAACATGCACAAGATATCTCTACAATGGATATATAAAGTCTGCACACCCCTGTTTAAATGCCATGTTTTTGTCAAAATCCAACAAAGATGAATCGTTTCAGACTTATTTCCACCTTTAATGTGGCCCGTTATCTGGACAATCTCAATGAAAAACAAACTCAAATCTTTTAGGGTGGAAAATTAGAAGAAAAAAAACTAAAATAATGTGGATGCATAAATATGCACACCCTAAAACTAATACTTTGTTGATGTACCCTTTGGTTCTATGACAGCATTCAGTCTTTTGTGCAGGTGTCTATCAGCATGGCACATCTTGACTTGGCAATCTCTGGCCACTCTTCCTTGTAAAAGTGCTCGAAATCTGTCAGATTGAGAGAGCATCTCATGTGTAGCGCCCTCTTCAGCACAACCCACAGATTTTCAATGGCATTTAGGTCTGGGCTCTGGCTGGGTCATTCCAAAACTGTGATCTTCTTCTGACAAAGGTGTTCTTTTGTTGATTTGGAGGTATGTTTTGGGTTGTTATAATTTTGTAAGGTGAAATTCCTCTTCATCTTCGGGTTTTTAGCAGAGACCTGAAGGTTTTGTGCCAAAATGGACTGATATTTGGAACTGTTCATAATTCCCTCCACCTTGCCCCAGTTCCAGCAGGAGAAAAATGGCCCCAAAGTTTAATGCTGCCTCCACCATCGTCACTGCATGTATGAGGGTTCTTTCGGTGATGCGCAGTGTTGGCTTTGTACCAAACATACTGTACCTTTTGGAAAAATTAAATTTGGTTCTCATCAGACAATAAAACGTCCCCCCACATACTTCTGGCAGACTCTATGTAAATTTTAGCAAATCATAGCTGGGCTCGGAAGTTTTTCTTTGTAAGAAAAGACTTCCATCTTGCCCCCCTACCCCACAGCCCAGACATATGAAGCATATGGGAGATGGTTGTCACATGCACTACACAACCTGCACTTGCCACAAATTCCTGCAGCTCCTTTAATGTTGCTGTAGGCCTCTTGGCAGCCTCCCGGAACAAACTTTCCTCTGGTCTTTTCATCAATTTTTGAGGGATGTCCAGTTTTTGGTAATGTCACTGTTGTGCCAAATGTAATCCACTTCTTGATGACAACCTCGCTGTGTTGCATAGTGTTAGTGAAATTAATATGACTCCATTTTGTATGCGGTAGCCATCTTGTATGATCTGTCATATATTGTAATTTTCCGTTTAAAATAAGAAACTACCGATATTAAATAGTTGTTCAAAAAAGCCTTGAGTGAACAGCAGAGGCCGGAGCTACCAGAAGATAATGAAAAGGCCTTCAGACTGGCCCCCATATTGAGATGACATGTTCCTGGCTGTTCACATATCTTCCAAAATATTCTCTCTAAACAACCTATTGTTTACCATTACTGTACTTTTGTGTTCTGAGAAGCTACACATGTATGATTCTACTGCACCGCAGTTGTTTGGCATTTTACATGTTAAATTCCTTATCTTGCATATTTATATTTTGGTT
Source organism: Eleutherodactylus coqui (assembly GCF_035609145.1). NCBI lineage: Eukaryota > Metazoa > Chordata > Amphibia > Anura > Eleutherodactylidae > Eleutherodactylus > Eleutherodactylus coqui. Next base: position 27,614,813 of record NC_089840.1, read on the forward strand.
ATGTTTTATCGACCAATGGTAATAAATGAATTAGAATACATTTGAATTATTGTAATTGAAGCATGTGCCTCTATAAAAATTGCTGCCTGTCAATCAATAAGCAGATAACTTTTGATCACGTCCAGTGGTGTTGTGGTGATAGTTATTTCTCTAACTGAATTCGGACCCCAGAAGCATATTGTACAGCAAATAGATTTATTTGCACTAACAATAGTATATAGCATGCATTGGAAATGTGGAATCCACACGGATGGCTTTCAATGAAGTCAATGGAAGCTGTCCGACCAACAGCCCATCCACAATTGACATCACGGATAAGCCGCAGGTGGGGGAAAAAATATTTAAAAAAAAATCTGTACTACGCATGACAGACGATTAGCATCCACGGTCATCCATAATACAGAAAAGAGAAGGTGCGCAGGGTTTGCCGGCTGGGGTTAGAGCTGGATTCTGCTGCGGGCTCCCATATGCGGAATCTGGCTCGCCTGTGTGCAGCCGACCTAAGATGGTGCATGATAGGCATCAGACGAGGGAATACCCTGCAGGGAAGTGGCTGCAATACACAGAGGGCACCTCAAGAATGTGAGAGGCAATCAGGTGAAGGGAGCAGGGATGAAAAAAATGTGTTTTTCCCAGCGTGGCCCTTAAATAGGATAAACAATAGATAGACTTTTTTTATGATCTCCTTTATTAGGGTGGAATGTTAGTCTTACAAAGCACAAATCTCGCGTAATTTTCTCGGCCGTGTAAGAGCGGCTTTAAGCATTTTATGCTTATATTCAAGTACTTTAAGGGTTTAAAACCGCTTTTTCCATTTATCAGATATCCTAATCCGGTATCTAATATAAAATATGACAATTTTTAAAGTTTAGCTTTTTAATTAGTAATGGAATTATATGAAAGCGTTAAAACAGGTGAGGCTAACAGAAAAACAGACCCCGTTACCCATAGTCCTGACATCGACCCCAATGTTGATTTCCTATAATAAAACCATTTCATACATTTCTGTATTACTTTCCGGACGCACCTTGGAGCTGTACACTAATTCAATGACTAGCAGCACCGCCAGCCATAAATGAAATGGGCCGTATTCAATAAACTGTGAAGTAGCTATTAGAAGCTTTGTGTCCCATGATATCGCACTAAGGGACCTGACTGTTTATCAGCTCATTGAATCGGGATCAGCGTCTTAAGCACCAGCTCCCTGCTACGATGCCTCCATAGCACAGGGGATAACACCGCGCCGGAGCGCCATTTGCAGGCTAATTTTTTTGGTAGTGACTGGAAAAAGCATGTGTTGTAGCAGAATGAAATTGTCAGCACTTCATTGGTCTCAGGGAGCTCTAAATTGTGAGCAGCATGAGAATGAGACTTGATTTTTTGGAAACGGCTGTGAGTTAAACAATCTGTAAAGAAAATCCTGAAAATAGTAATAGACAGGCACATTCTGCCATGTTTAGATTACGAGACATTTCCCATTAGTGCGTTATAGGCACAGCGGGGGGAAGACGACGAAATACAGTGATCAGAAATACGTCAAGTCAATTCCCCGGGCTTAAAAACCCAACAGAAGTTACTGACCCAGGAAGATTATAGTCTGCGCATAACATAGAGCATTCATAGTACGAACACAGGAAGGGGTTTGTGTTTTACCAAAAATTTAATAATAAGGTTTAACACTTTCCCATCCAGCCTTTTTTTTGTCGTTTTTTTTTCATCCCCACTTTCAAAAAATTCTTAAATTTTTTTTTCCATTGACAGCCACATGAGGGATTGATTTTTTTGCAGGATTCATTATGTTTTCTAATGGTACCATAAGATGCATTCAAAAACTTAAAAAACATTGTTAGTGGGGTGAAATGGAAAACAATAACAGCTGCGCCATTTTTTGGTGAAGTTTTGTTTTTACTACGCTTGTGGTAAAAATATCCTGCCAGTGGTTATACTTACTGATAGGGCCCAATCATTTTTACGCAGCTTTTTAGAAAATTGCGACCATCTGAAGCATTGGATACCAATGCATTCATTCACATGAACGATTTTTGGGCACGCGAAAAAAGAGCACTTTCAAAACATCAAATCGCCGACTGTTTTTGGTCACTGATTTTTCACGTTATGTCAAAAGATGAGTCTTGGCCTATCTTTTGCCAAAAAATGCTGGAAACCCCATAGGCTCCGATGGGACCTGAAAAAAAAGGAGGGGAACGGGAGACAGGTGGCTCTATTTAAGCATTAGCACTGCAGTCATTCCGAGGATTTCTGCCGTCCAATGGAATTCCACGCTGCAGTGTATTTTTCACGTGATATGCCCATGTGAATGGATGAGAAAACGCTAATTAAACTTGGGATTATTCTTCATTCATGCAATTTTCAGCCACAATGCGTGAAAACGCATTGCTCGTGTAAATGAGTCCATATACTGATGCAAAATCGACCACAACTCTCAGCATGCAGACAGACAGATTGCTATATACAGGTGCAATATACTGATGAACAAGCACTCACAGACCTACCACATATTGGGTAGGAGGGGCTGATTAGCTTTAGGCCACCTTCTTACATGGCAGAATCGTTGCCAGTATAGTGTCCCAGAATGTCATCCTGGTCCACTCCATAATTGTTCTACATGTATTGTCTTATGTGGATGCACTGTGCAAATCTGTCATGTCAATCTTTTGTATGTGTGTTACACAGCTGCAGCATCTGAAGGGTTAACCTCACAAAATGATTGCCTGTCAGCTCTGTCTGCATGCTGAATGTATCTATTCTTACTGTGTCATGTGGTACAAGTGAGGTTATAAATGTGAGTGACTGAGAGCGGGAAGGGAGTTCCATCTTAGAGTCCATTTTCAGGAGGAGAGTGCTAACACAGAGATGCATGGAAGCACCATCTGGTTCCATGTTGGTGAAGATGGAAGAGGAAGAACGACATCCCATAGCGCATGGAGAGTGGATGTGAGAGGTGTGAGTCCTGTCTAGAGAAGAGCACACCAAACCCCAAAATTTACTAAAACAGGTACCCGTTCACACTACAGGCATTATTTTTCCTGTGTGGCCATCTGCCATTAGAATCACCGCATAGAGGTACGTGATTGTGACACCCACGTGGAGAATGTGCGGGGTGCTTCTAGGCTAAGCTGTCTTCTAAGTAATTTTGTCTGCCAGAGACTATGTGGAGTGATTCCTGTCTTTTTACCTCCTCCGGAGTATACTTAATGTCCAGGACCAGTGACATATAGATAACGTGGACTATAGGGCCGTATTGTTCCTGTGTGTTTTTCCTCCCAACCTCTGAGCTTCTGCCTGTAATTTTCTACAAGTGAATGTACCTGTAATTGCCTGTTTCTTCAAGTTTATCTAAGTAAAGTTTTCCTGGCCTCAACCGTTCCTGAAAACCCGAGGTACGATATACTTGTCCAGTGTTTATTAATCTGCCGAGTATGAATGCCGGTGTGTGAAATGGTGGCATCAAGAACTTGACAACTACTACACCCCCTCATCCCGAGGACTACTGGGCCTATCCTCTGCTGCGGTAACTCCCTCCGGGACCAGGAGTTGGTAAGTGCCACCGTGACAGGTCCATGCACTACACCTTCCCAACTCCAGCTGTATGCGTGGGTAGTGAGCCATTTACCTGCAATGTCTCCCTCAGGGAATTGCACCGGTATTCCGCAATGGAATACAAACAGCAATTGCACCAGAATTTTGTAGAGGCCATATCCGTACCTATGAGATGCGGATTTGGACACATTTTTAAATGTGGAACAGGTGCGAAGTTCAACCTTTGTATTTCACGGGTGGAGTTCCGCAACAGAAATCAGTAGCATCACTAGACATGTTGCGGATTTAGAACTTGTGTTCACATCTGAAATCTCCTCCACATAGCTTGTACTGTAAATGCTGCAGAATTTTTGCATCTTTTACTGTATGTATGAAGGCGGCCTTATACTTGCTTATAGATAAGATATACAAAGGGTGCCAAGTCCAACCAATACGTGTAGTGCACCATGCCGGCTAATAGATACCCTAGGGTGCATTCACATGAGCGTGTGCGTAAATAGAAACACGCGTGAATGCATGTCCATGCCTATTGCCTTCAGTGAGGCCATGACTGCTGCTGGCTTGACATATAAGGCCTTTCCTGAAAATCATCCCTGGCTTGTGTAAAATAAAATTTAAAATAAAAAAATATTTGTGAGGTACTGAGGGGTGTAGTGGTGGATGGTCCGGTATTATGCATAAGGGGACTGGAGGAGGGTCATGTCTCGCTCTCAGAGACATAAGAAACCGGGAGTGTAATGTGGTCTCCAGCAAGTAGTTGCTGGAGATCTGTTGTTTAAAAATATCCGGGCCAGATTTTTTTTGGAATGGATGGCAGGTTGGTAGTGGGGCTGTCCATTCCACTTCCTCCACTCCAGGGTGTGGTGCGAGCTCAATCGGCTCAGGGGCTGAGGCTGAGCCAGGCTACACATAAATAGCAGGTGCACGGACACAGAAGAGCTAAGATGGTTGCTGAGCCCTGGCAGCCTGTGTGACCGGCTGGGGAGAGAAACCCTGTGTGCGCTGCACCTGTCAAGTGTGACCTGATCAGGCCAGGAGGGCCTGATAGCTGAATCTGGACTTTTATGTTGCCATTTTGCCTGAAATTAAGGTTGGACTGTTTATGTTGCTGAATGCTGATATAAGAAAATAAAGACGCAAGTCACGCCTGTTTTGGACAGCATCCGCTGGGGTTTCCGTCTCTGTGTTTCAAGAACCCGCACGCCTACTGAGCTATATCCCCACATATGGTGTTTCGGATGTGGGCACGCGAGTAGACGCCAGGCAAACAAGCTTGCATGTCCTGGATAAAAGCTGCTAGTGCCCTATCAAGAAAGACTGTTGCCATGGAGGACCTGGTGCGACAGATGGTGCAGGCCAATCTACAGCAACAGGAAACCAATCGCCTCCTGTTGGAACAAATGGCAACCCTGCGAGAGGCGGTGGTGTTACAGCGGCCTGCGACCACAGCCAGCCAGAGCACCCACCCCCAGAGAGGACCACTATCCGCAAAGGCCTCGGTGCAAGCGGCGCTGCAGAAAATGACCGCCGCCGCAGACATCGAAGCCTACCTTCACGTCTTCGAGAGGGTTGCAGAACATGAAGGGCTGCCCTCGGATCAGTGGGCAGATGTCATGGCCCCTTTTTTATCGGGGGAAGCCCAAAAAGCCTATTTTGATTTGAATGAAATGGACTCCTGTGATTACGCCAAGCTGAGGGCGGAAATCCTGGCCCATCTGGGAGTCACCATACAGGTGCGTGCCGGCTGGGTACACACATGGAGGTACTCAGAGAGCCTGCCGCCACGCTCCCAGATGCACGATTTGTTCCACCTGGTCTCCAAGTGGCTTCAGCCAGAGGACTGCACTCCTACACAGATGGTGGAAAGGGTTGCCTTGGATGCCTTCCCCCGTTCCCTGCCTCCAGCGGTACAATGTTGGGTTGGACAAGCCGGGCCAACTGACGCCATCCACCTCGTGAGCCTGGTGGAGAGGTATTACGCCACCGGGGAGTTATTGCAAGCCTCTACGAGACGGAGCCGAGCCAGAGATGAGAAGGGTCCCAGTCGAGATGGTAAGACAGTGCCATATTCTGCTCCCAGGGGGCCTGTGTGGAAGAGGGGAGGGGGCTCAGTAGGCGAGCCAGCGGTTGTCCCAACCCAGGGCGCTCGAGAGCAGGACCCCGGACGCCTACAATGCTGGCGATGCCATGAGTGGGGTCATGTCGCAGCCCACTGCCCCCTAGGCTCCGAGCCTATGGACTGCAGCTCCGGGAGGAGGGTCTCCCTCTACGCACGCCCCGCGCTAGCCGAGGATGAACCGCAGGTGTGTGCGGTGAACATTGGGGACTTCCTCATACAGGCTCTGTTGGACTCCGGCAGCCTTGTGACCCTGGTCCATGGGTCATTGGTGGACTCAACCTCCTACAATGGTGCCGGGTGGGGGTACTGTGTATCCACGGGGACACTCGGGAGTACCCCACCGCGACCGTGCCAATAGCCACCCCGTGCGGCACCACTACCCACGAGGTAGGAGTGGTTAAGTCCCTCATGCACAAGGCCATAATCGGAAGGGACTTTCCACTGTTATGGGCCTTATGGAGGAAACAGACTTCCGTTAATAGGAATTTGACTGATAAGGTTGTGTGTCAGGAGGTAAACCCTGAGCCGTATCACCTGGACACGGCTGGGCCCGCAGTCGGGGTGACCAGCGGTGATGATGACGGTTGTCCCCTAGCTGTTCTGGCGGGTGACACTGAAAGCCCGGCAGATGTTCCGGCCATGCCGAAACTGGAGGTGTCCGGTGAAAACTTTGGGTCGGCTCAGCTGAATGACCCCACGTTGATCAGGGCCTGTGAGGCCGTAACCAAAGTAAACAGGGTACCTCAAACTCCAGGTAGGAGTGAAGTATACCCGTATATGTCTGTGAATAATGACATGTTGTACCAAGTTGATATGGTGCGCGGGGAAGAACTGGAACAGCTAGTCGTACTCCCACCCTATCGCCGGATAGTCCTCGACCTGGCACATAAACATGTGCTTGGAGGTCATTTGGGGGCGGGAAAAAACAATGAACGAGTATTGCAACAGTTCTATTGGCCCGGGGTACATGAGGAGGTTAAACGATATTGCGCCTCATGCCCCATATGTTAATTGTCAGCCCCTAAACCTCATTTCAGGAGTCTATTGGGGCCCCTAGCCGTTATCAAGGTACCCTTCGACCAGATTGCCATGGATTTAGTCGGCCCAGTAGTGAAGTCCGCTAGGCACATCAGTATATATACTCGTCATTCTAGACTATGCCACCCGGTACCCAGAGGCAATTCCCCTGAGGCACAGCTCCTCCAAGCTCATTGCCCGAGAGCTGTTCCAGATGTTCTCCCGCACCGGTATTCCCAAGGAGATCCTTACCGATCAAGGAACTCCATTTATGTCGAAAGTAATGAAAGAGATGTGTAAACTTTTGAAGATTAAGCAACTGCGTACCTCAGTATATCACCCGCAAACTCACGGCCTGGTCGAGAGGTTTAATAAAACTTTGAAGAGTATGCTAAAAAGGGTGGTCAGCCAAGATGGGAAGGATTGGGATTGTTTGCTGCCAGCCTTGATGGTCGCAATACGTGAGGTTCCCCAATCCTCCACAGGTTTTTCTCCGTTTGAACTACTGTATGGTAGACACCCACGCGGTCTCCTCGACCTCGCCAGAGAAACTTGGGAAAGTAAACACACCCCCTACAAAAGTGTGGTAGAACATATTTCCATAATGCAGGATAGGATAGCCGCTGTCATGCCCATTTTAAAGGAACACTTGGAACAGGCACAGGTGGCACAGAGTCGGGTCTATAACCGGTAAGCCAAAGTCAGAACCTTTTGCCCGGGAGATAGGGTGTTAGTTTTGGTACCTACAGTGGAGAGCAAGTTTTTAGCCAAATGGCAGGGGCCCTATGAGGTGCTGGAGCGCATAGGAGAAGTTAATAAAGTGTACCAACCAGGCAGGAGGAGGCCGGAGCAAGTGTACCATGTGAATTTGCTAAAACCCTGGAAAGAACAAGAGTCTCTGGCAGTGGTAAATGCGCCGAGCCTCCAGGCTTTTGGGAAAACATGAACAAAGCGCCGGAAGTAGCTATCTCAGGGTCCCCATCTAAGGTACAGAAACAGGAGGCCAAGGAGTTGGTACTTCGAAACACGGATGTGTTTTCGGAACTACCGGGACGTACGTCAGTAATTAAACATGACATCATCACGGAACCGTCTGTAAGGGTCCAGGTGAAACCCTACAGAATTCCTGAAGCACGAAGACAGGCCATATCAGAGGAAGTAAAGAAGATGTTGGACCTGGGGTCACTGAACTGTCAAAAAGTGAATGGTCTAGTCCCCTTGTCTTGATTTCTAAGCCCAATGGCACCCTGAGATTTTGCAACGACTTCAGGAAATTGAACGAAGTCTCTAAATTTGACTCCTACCCGATGCCCTGAGTAGACGAGCTAATAGAAAGGCTAGGACATGCTCGGTTCTTCTCTACCTTAGACCTGACTAAAGGGTATTGGCAGGTACCACTTACCGATGAGGCCAGAGTAAAGACTGCTTTTTCTACTCCCGAGGGACTCTTCCAGTATGTATGCCTATCGTTTGGGCTACATGGAGCACTAGCTACGTTCCAAAGAATGATGGATATCATCCTGAGACCGCACCGCCAGTACCCTCCCGCCTATCTGGATGACATAATTATATTTAGTACGGACTGGCAGAGTCACTTGGTAAAAGTACAAGCGGTAGTTAATTCCCTCAGGGATGCAGGGTTAACGGCAAACCCCAAGAAGTGTACGCTGGAAGAAGCACGTTATTTGAGGTACATAATAGGACAAAGAGTGATCAAGCCCCTAATTAATAAGGTAGAAGCCATCCAAACCTGGCCCCAACCATTAACCAAGATACATTAGTGCGTTTTTAGGGATTGTAGGCTACTACCGCAGGTTTATCCCTAACTTCGCCACCGTAGCAGCTCCCTTGACAGAGCTAACAAAGGGAAGAAGTTCTACCATGATCAAGTAGAGTGACGAGGCCGAGCAGGCATTTTGGAAGTTAAAGACAGCCCTGTGTAGAGAGCCGGTCTTAATTACTCCCGACTTCAGCAAAACATTTGTGGTACAGACAGATGCGTCTGATGTAGGTGTGGGGGCTGTCCTTTCCCAAGTGGTTAGAGGCAAGGAACACCCAGTCACCTATCTTAGTAGAAAACTAACCCCCGCGGAGAGAAATTATAGCATTGTGGAACGAGAGTGTCTGGCGATACTACCTGCTGGGACGACACTTCAGATTGGTGACAGACCACTCCCCTCTCACCTGGATGAGTCAGGCCAAAGAGCGAAACGCTCGGGTGACGAGGTGGTTCCTTTCGCTACAAAACTTTAAATTTAATGTAGAACACAGGGCTGGCAAGCTACAGGGAAATGCGTTGTCCCGAACCCACTGCTTGATGAGTAAAAGTGTTCGCCCCTACAGGTTCGAGCAGAAGGGGAGGGTATGTGAGGTACTGAGGGGGCGTAGTGGTAGATGGTCGCTACGTCGCCCCTCGGTTCCGGTATTATGCATAAGGGGATTGGAGGAGGGTCATGTCTCGCTCTCAGAGACATAAGAAACCGGAAGTGTAATGTGGTCTCCAGCAAGTAGTTGCTGGAGATCTGTTGTTTAAAAATATCCGGGCCAGGTTTTTTTGGAATGGATGGCAGGTTGGTAGTGGGGCTGTCCATTCCACCTCCTCCACTCCAGGGTGTGGTGCGAGCTCAATCGGCTCAGGGGCTGAGGCTGAGCCAGGCTACACATAAATAGCAGGTGCACGGACACAGGAGAGCTAAGATGGCTGCTGAGCCCTGGCAGCCTGTGTGACCGGCTGAGGAGAGAAACCCTGTGTGCGCTGCACCTGCCAAGTGTGACCTGATCAGGCCGGGAGGGTCTAATAGCTGAATCTGGACTTTTATGTTGCCATTTTGCCTGAAATTAAGGTTGGACTGTTTATGTTGCTGAATGCTGATATAAGAAAATAAAGACGCAGGTCACGCCTGTTTTGGACTGCATCCGCTGGGGTTTCCCTCTCGGTGTTTCAAGAACCTGCATGTCTACCGAGCCATATCCCCACAATATATATATAAATACACACACACACTCGCACTCACCTCTCTGCCGGTGCTGTGTAAATATTCCCCGCAGGGAGTCCACTGCGTTCAGTGATAGGGGGACTCCCAACGGGGAGTAAAGAATCCCCTGCCACAGCTTTGACAGAGGATTTCTTCATCTCTGTGGGGTCTGGTCACTTTAATGAACTTCTTTCAGCAAGTGGGGATTTAAAATCCGGCGGCATCATTGAAATCAATGGGAGAGCTTTGCGATCCTCTGCCACAGCTGTGACGGGGGATTCTTTACTCCCCGCGGAGTTGAAAAAATCCTCTGCTACAGCTGTGACAGGGTATTCTTTACTCCCCACAGAGTTGAAGAAAGGCTCTGCCACAGCTGTGACAGGGGATTCTTTACTGCCCGCCGGGAGTCCTCTTGTCATTGAACACTGACAGTGATGTCACAGAGTTCAGTGACAAGGGGACTCCCAGTGGGGAATATTGACAGCATGTCCTATCTTTTACAGGTGAGTGAGTTTTCATGCCCGTAAAACACGGACATGTGAACACACCATAGGGAACCAATGGTTCTAATAGATGCGTGGTTTTGTGTGCACCTATATACGCACACACTCATGTGAAAGCACCCTTACACGGAGTGGTTAGCACCTGAATTCTCGCTGGAAACAGCTAATGCATGCGATAATATAATATAGTAGATAATTATAATATAATTATAATCGTTCCGTGTACATTCAGCCTCCAACAGGGCACTGAGCAAGAAATTGCTCACCTGTCATTATCACTTTGTTGTCGTTTGGTTTTAGCAGAACTATAAAGCAAGTGATTGTCAGACCGTATAAATAGGAGCTGCTAAATGTTTCAGTGACTACTGTTTTCTATTAACTCTTTCCAATCCAATTTGTATCCTGGTTTTCCTAGGGGGCTTACTCTTTTTCTGCTGTTATATAGCGGCGCTATCTGCTGGCTAAAGCCAGTACTGCGTGAGGTGGCACGTTGGATAGGCTCTGACAGCAGAGAGGCTGGCAATATACAGTAAGAGAACCCCGACGGATGTCTACCAACATCGGAGCTGTACAGCCTTAAATCATAATGTCTTAATACATCAGACAGTGGATTGGAAAGGGTTAAAAAAATATTTATCTTGCTTATTTTTTTTTAGACCTGCTAGGAGACTTGAATCTGTGAATGACTGATCGCATATACAATATTTTGCAGTATTGCAGTGTATTTCACATTTAGCTCATGCCACCAGCAGGGCTTAATAGGCTGAAATCCATGGCTGGCCTGGGAAGCTTCACTAATTTCCAGGCTGCCATGGCAACTGAACAATGCCCTTCTATCTTGTCCTGAGGGGGCTGTTTAGAAGACAGAGATGACCCCTTCCCTCTGTCCAGCCATTTAAACGCAGCAGTAAATAAATGGCTGGGATTGGACTTATCTCTGATGCTGGCCGATGCAGCCAAGTGTCGGTTATATTTTACAGCATGCACCATTTATTAAGTGGGCTCAGCTAGTTTTAGAAAATCTCCCATAGAAGACAAAGAGTCCTCTCCTGTCTATTGTGTGTGAAGCTGCTGTAAAGCATATCTTTACGTAAGGGGGTATGGGTGCCTTGCACCCTCTTACTAGCAGCCCGGATACCAGTCATCAGGAGTGACCGATGGACGTAATATTAGGCCCTGCCTTTTTCTGGTCCAGGATGCAGCTCTGAAGCTTGATTGGGAGAGCTGGCAACTGCTGCAGCAGTGTGTGCTTTTCTGCTGGCCCAGTGCAGGAAGAGCTGCAGAAGGGAGTGAGGAATGACTGCCGCCATCTTGCTGTAGCCTCTGCTGAGGCTGCTCCACCCCAAGGCCACGGGTCGTGGAAGAGCAATATAAATGTGTTTAACAAGCTGCGTCACAGGAGCAGGAAAGGCAGCCGGAGATGTCAGCAGTATGTGTGTATTGCTGGACACGTCAAAGGGCTCCAGGACTGTGACAAGGGGCAAAGGAGGCTGTTGAGTCCAGAAGACAGAGCAAGCTGCACTGTCCCCAAGCTTGGGAACACTGCAGCAAAAGGCCCCGAAGACAGGGAGTGAAGAGGAGGACCCAAAGGGCCCCAAGAGGACAGCCAGGGACTGAAGTGGCAGTCAGCTGGATAAGAGGATGAACTGGTGTCATAAGTGGTTGAGGATGCGAATCCTGCCAACAAGACGTAAGAAAAGCCGTCCTCTGAAAAATACTGACATGCATGCATGAGTGGGACTTTAGGCTCACGCATGAGCGGATGGGGCAATACTGTGAGAGTCCATGCAAGCCCCTAGAAGCGGATAGCGCAATAGTGTGAGAGCCCATGCAAACCCGCAGGAGCGGATGGGGCAATAGTGTGAGAGTCAATGCAAACCCGCAGGAGCTGATAGGAAAATAGTGTGAGAGTCCATGCAAACCCGCAGGAGCGGGAAGAGCTTTGAAATGTAGAAACTGTGTGCAGTGATGGTTCAGAGAATGTGTTTCTGATATGATTATGTTTGGATATGCATAATATGCTAACATTGGTGCAATGGTGCCGCAAGCCACCTGGCACTAGATAAAAAGTACGAGAAAAGGTAGTCATAAAAAATAGCGACCATCTGAAGCATTGGATTCCGATGTATTTATTCAGAAGAAATATTTTCACTAACATAAAAAAAAGTTGCCAGGAATAATAGGATATCGGCAACAAAAAAGGCAACGGCACGTGAAAAGGTTTTGCCCTGTCTTTTCCCAAGATACGCTGGACGCTCCCATAGACTGATATGGAAGTTGTAAAAAAGAAAGAGGGAGGGAGTTTACCAGCGTACAACGCTGGGAGCTGCAGACAGGTGCCTCTATTTAGGCTTTAATAGTCATTCTGAGGATTTCTGCCACCGAGGGACGCACAGTGTATTTTTTCACCGATATGCAGCAGCCGCCCGTGTGAATGGACGAGAAAATGTGGCTAAAGCTCGGGACTTGATCACGAATATTCTTCATTCATGCTATTTTTAGCTGTGATCAGCCAAGCATAAAAATGCATATGGTCGTGTGAAGGAGGTCTTAGATGAAGCAGAATTTGATAGTGGCCAATCGCCGTGATTAGTGAACAAGTGACCTGCTGCAGCCAAAGATCGAAGCCGGTTCACCTACTGCCATGTGTTGAAAGTAATATCAGGACACTTTAAAAGTCCAACTACCCTCCTACGGAGTGACCAAACACCACATAGTTCAGTAAAGTTCGGTTTCATTAAAGATCTGGCCTTTGTCGCAGTCAGCTGCTGCGCCTTCATGAACTTGCGTCACGCCACCACCAGCGACTCTTACTACATTAAAATACTGTCAACAGCCGTTCAGGTACGAAGACCACCTCCATAGTCATACAGACAATAGAATAAAAAGATCTACGGTCAGAAAACAGGAACAAAATGGAAAAATTGAAAACGTTTCACTATCTGGTTTTAATTAGTAGAAAAATATAGGTGATACATTCAATTTAATTTATCCATTGACCCAGTTATGTTACTCATTTAAATATCTAATTATATTGTTAATTGATTCAATGTTTTATGTGTCAACATCTACAAATAGAGAAAAGACCACAGAGCGTTAATTTGCTCATTTACCGATTAATTGTTAGTAATGAAGAAAGAAACTCTGTGCTAAAAGAGAGTGAAGCCTTCAGCACCTCATTAGTTTTGATTATATATGTATTTTAAAGAGCATTTGAGATTTTCTCATGTGAAATAGTTACATAGCTGTAAAAATGCTATTAAATCAGACTTTATTGAATTTAAATCCCATTGTTTAAATAGAGTCCTATGGGCCCCAGGGCATATTTTAGTACTGAACCCCCTACCAACACCACTGGCATGTTGCTTGGATGTGTGAGCCCCCAGTGGCATTGTAAGAGTCCTGCAAGATACATGTTCCCTCTTAAAAAAAGGATACACAATATCTGTGTGTATACTAGTTTTCTATGTGTGGTACTAAATCTAGAAATAATCTATCCATACTGTACATTTAACAAGCACTATACAAGAAAGAGCCTCATGTGGCGCTGAGTGTTAAGGCAGTGGAAATGCTGTCCTAAACTCTCTCTCACGACCTGAAGGTTCAATTCCTGCATGGTTCAGGCAGGCGGCTCAAGGTTGACTCAGCCTTACATCTGTCCGAGGTCTGTAAAATGAGTACCCAGCTTGCTGGGGAGCTGTTAGGTCTGCTATCTGTGTCTGCTGCCCTTTTGCTATTCCGAGCAGACGTGGGCATTGCTCTGCTCCTTCTGTATTACTATACTCTTTGTTTCTATTTTCTTCCAGCAATGCACTAGTTAACCCTGCTCAGGTGCTCACAGCCCAGCTGCATCTTAAGTGGCAATTGCCTTCCTATTTAAGGTAGCTGGGGACACCCCTCCCTTAGGTCAGAATTGATGTGTGTTTGCTTCAGACACCCAGCACATCCAGGTTGCTGGTCACAGGAATGTTCTGTCTCCTGAGCTGCTCTCTGTATCTGTTTATTTTGTATAGTCTTCACCTTATGCGTGTGTTTGTCCATTTCTGTCCAGTTTGCACATTGTTCCTGTTTCTGTTGTAGTCAGTCCTGTTCTGTGTATTGTGTACGCTGTCCCTGTTTCCTGTAAGTGATAGTCAGGCTCAAGGTTCCAGCTCAGGGCTGTCCTTATTGGGGCGATCACCCTGCTTGCAGGCAGGGCCCCTTCCCATCTTCCTGCTTACCTTAGGGCAAGTTACCCATCTGTAAGTACCTCTATCTACTGGGATCAGCTGTCAGCTTACCAGGTCTGGTCTAATAGCCAGATTTGGTTGGTCAACACAGTGGGTCCACACCTAGCGCCCTAACAGTATTCAAGGCCATGGATTCCGCTAAACACGCCTACGGAGATATCTCAGACTTGTTTCAGGGATTGGTTCAGCAGTCAGATCGCCAAGAACAGATCCTGTCATATTTGTACAATCTGAACACTCGCCTGAACGCCATATCATCTGATGCAGTGGTTCTGCAGTCTTCCACAGCGGACGTAACTCCGGCTCCATTCCCTCAGTCAGTTTCTGCAATTGGATCTGGTCCTCATCTGGCTGTGCCGCAACGCTACGAGGGTGACCCCAAACAATGCCGCTGTTTCATCAACCGATGTATCCTTCACCTTGAACTCCTGTCACAACTGTTTTCCATGGGTCAGGCCAAAATTGCATTTATAAAGTCCCATCTCTATACAGGCTCTAGCTTTGATGAATCCCATCTGGGAGAGGAATGATTCATTGGTTAACGAGCTAAGTATATTTGTGGAGATGTTTCAGAGGGTGTTTGACGAGCCTGGTCATACTATTTCAGCTTCCTCCTCCCTGTTATGTCTATGTCAGGGTAGTTATATCATGGGGCAATACGTCATTAAGTTTAGAACCGTGGCCTTGGAGTTGGGTGGGAACAATTAGGCCATGGTACGGCATTCTGGGAGGGCTTGACGGGTCACATCAAATACGAGTTGGCTTGTCGCAAGGTTCCGACTTCCCTGGACACTTTGATTTCCCTGTCCATGAGATCTCCAGTTCGAAAGGACCAAGGAGGCTATCCAGGAGAAGAGGTCAATCTGCCTGGCACCCAAGTACCGCTTTTTGTCCCGCCCACTACCTTTTTGTCTGATAACGTTGAGCCCATGCAGGTTGATCATGTCAAACCAACCAAGAAGGAGCGCGTGCGCAGGCACTCTAAAAGGCTGTGCATGTACTGTGGAGCTCTGGGTCATCATGTCGGTACCTGTCATCATAAATCAGGAAAACTCTCGAGCCTAGGGTCTGTAGGAGTAGCTATCCTAGGTATAAACCCGTCCCCTCCAGGATTGTATTTACCTGTGACGTTATCCGTCTCCGGTATGCAGTTCCCTATCTCAGCCTGCCTGGATTCTGGTTCAGCAGGGAATTCCGTGCATCAGACCTTGATGGATCACTACCAGATTCCTACCCAATGTATGTAGAGGCCTCTGGTGGTGACAACTGTGGGTGGAGGTACCCTTTCCGAGACCATTCAGTTTTTCACAGGGCCACTGTATCTGAAAGTAGACCCTCTCCACTCAGAGAGGATCTCCTTGCTGGTTCTGAGAGCCAACAGTGCCCTGTTGCTAGGCCTGGCCTAGTTTCATCTGCATAATACAGTTATATTGGGGGTTATCCTGCAATTCAAAGTGCCTGCTTCCTAAACCACCTGTTTGTCGCTTCTTGGATGCCTCAAAACCTCCAGGGTCGACCACAGAGGTCTTCACTACAGTATTCTGCAAAGGTGATGCAGAGATCCTTAGACAGTCACTAGACAGTCAAACATTGGACAATGTTTTCTCTACTCTTTGCTCGCCTAAAAAGAAGCAACGACCTGATGATGTCACTCCTCCCAAGCAACCAAGTAGCTCCACTTGTTCCCCTGTCTGCAACCGGCCTCAAGAACAGAGCCATGGCGTTCTGTATTTGGCTCACAAAACTGCATCAAAATTTTCACCGAAAGCTGTATATGTGAATCCAGCTTTATGCCTTCCACTATGGAGCTATATACTTACTGTATGCTGCAGCACTGACTGTCAGGTTTCCACGTGAAGCTATTCTCTCCATGTTGCAACTCCTTCATTTATACATTCGATTGAGCGTGACTCGATTTTTTCTGTTGGATTTTACACTATACATCTCCATGAACAAAATGGAGCTGTGAACGATGGTCATGAGCATGAGGCCTCAAGGCTATGACTCCATCTTTGTTGTAACGATAGCAAATGTGAAGGGGCTTATAGTAGAATCAGCACAGAACTCTTCCAATTGCTTGAACTTGACAGGGGGACTTGAGAAAATTAATGTTCTTTCTACGGTTTTGGAGTTATTCATTCTGCGAAAATAGGAAGCATTAACAATGTTTTAATCAATTAATTAGTGGCTCATTAGAGTAACCCAGTGTGAGAGATTTTAATTATGTGTAGTTAATGCGCGTATCCATAAGTAATATACATCATGATAATTATTTTCTGTATAAAATACAATTACGTCGAAAGTAATGAGTCTCGATATTGTTTTCTTATAAAACCAATGAATAATCCAGTCGGCTTAGCTAAACAGTTCACTATATGTCACTTCCAAGTGCTTTTAAGATGGATTCGGCGCTATAATTACCCTATGACATTATAGTTAAAGCTATTATATGGCACATTCCCTGCTATGATATTGTGACATGCTCGAGGAATGGCTAACGGAATGCCCTCATTGTCCTCTAATTACACCTTAGTCCCATGACACTCTACTTAATTTCATAGGAGTGAACTATTTTACATGCTATTTCTTACTGGACCTTAAGTGCCCTGAGCTAAATTACCATTCGCTATGAAATTATATCTTGTCAATATAAGATACAACCAAATTGCTGTATGCATCGCTGTACTCAAGGATATCAGCGATATGTGTAATATGTGTAACGCCATCTTTTGGACACAATATGACAGAACTGGACTTTGCCTATTGCAATCATTTTCCCGGTTATTAAGTCCTCATTCACATGAGCATTGTGATTTTATGTCGGCTGCATCGCTCAAGAATAGCCGCAATCAAGTCCTGTGATTAATTAGAGTTTTCTCATCCATTCACATGGGCGTATTGCCGGAAAAAAATGCTGCAGCTCAGAATTCCGTCGGTTGGCAGAAATCCTCGCAATGACTTCTAATAGCTTAAATAGAGCCAGCTGTCTTCCTTTCCGAGCGCCGGACGCAGATTAACTCCCTCCAGCTCCCTTTTTTTCCAGTTGCTATAGGAGTCTATGGGAGCCTCCAGCGTTTTTTGTCAAATGATAGGTAAAGACCTATCTTTTGACACAGCGTGAAAAATCGCCGACCAAAAATGGTCGTGATTTGACGATTTAGCGGTGCAATTTTTTCACTCCCCTGAAAATTGCCCATGTGTACGAATGCATTGGAATCCAAAGCCTCACATGGTTGCAATTGTTGGCCGACGTTTTATTGTGGCAAAATAGCCTGTGTGCATGAGGCCTAATGGTATATTCCAGTACTCGGATACCCCCAAGATTAACAGTAGGGCTGAACTACATAACAACTGTCGATTGAGCAAAAACATAAAGCACACGACTATGTAACAAAATGGAAATGACCAATAGATGACCGGAACAGTGTGGTGACAGTAATTAGCTGATTGGACAGGGACAATGTCATGTTGCTGCCAGCACCAATGGATGCAAAGCACAAACACAGTACAGTCTAATATCACAGCAGCAGTGCCGGACCATACACTCCGGCTAGCGCATGCACAGTGTCATTTTGCGCTGGACACTCGAAAGTAACATTTCCTTCTTGTTTTAAGTGCTGATGGGCTGGTTAGGCTGTCAATTGTCCCAGTCAACCTGTTTTTCTAAGGGTATTTAGTCCAGCTCCTCTTAATATAAGATGCCATTGGTGTCCATTGGCCCTACTCTTTTGTAGGTGTTTTGCCTGTGGACTTGTGTTTTGCCTGAGTGCTTATTTTGTGCCTTTTTTGTTTTACAGATTTTGGACTTCAACTTTTGTTATGCCTGTTTTTACTCTGACTTTGTTTTGTCTATTTGCCTTTGGTTTCGCCCTGAACTCTTATGTTTCCCTTCTATCTAAATTTACATCCAGGGACATTTTAGGAAATTAAGTTAAGTTCCAGCCCCAGGGCTGTCCTTATCAGGGCTGATGCTTTGTTTTTCTGTTAGGTCCTCTTCTTGGGATTGATTTTTGACCTTTTTTCCTATCAATGTTTATTGTTTTGTTTTGTTTTGCATGTCTAGCTACTCTGTTATTCTCTATGCATTGCACTTTCTTAGCCTGCTCCTGCACTTTATCTCTGAATCTCTTGGCGGTTCTGCAGATAGGTTTGAACAGATGCAGTAGACAAATTGATGGTCAATGTAATCAGATAATGGAGCAGATGGGTGATGATAAACAGATAATACAAACTGAAAATAGAAAACTCTGACTCTAAATTTTCCTAAGTCTCCTAATTTGTATCTCATGCTGACTCTAACATCAGACACCACTGTCCCTGAGTATCTCTAAGTATTTTCCTAATGGGAACCCTATCTGAAACATTGACGATGACAAACAATAAGAGGGTATTAAGGCTCAGAGAAAAGAAAAACAAACTAAGTAGGAATGTACTAGGAAGCAAGACAAGATAGATACAAACAGGGAAAAAGCAAACAACTACCCAGTTACCAAGAAAGGATTGGACTAGAAATAACCACAGAAACAAAACTATGCTAAGCAGAAATAAACTAGACTAGGAATAAGATACTTGAAGCATATAAGGAATATTAGATTTATAGCTTACACTATAACCAGCAACACATTACAGAAGCCATGAAAGGTTAACCAGTCTCCTCTCCAAACAAGAATAGACTTCAACAGTGTGGTCAGTTGACCTACTCTAATGGATCTGTTGTGGGACAGTTATATAGCAACTGCCCTAACAACTAGCTAGAAAACAGGAGATAACAACTCATACTTGCTGATTGAAGGACTATATAGCAATGGCTGTAATCCCTACATTTTTGTTAAACACTTTTAAAATAAAGCTGAAAGTCTACACTGCAATCACTACTTGATGACTTTCATTTAAATCTATTGTGGAGTTGTACCAAAGCAAAATTAAGAAAAAAAATTGTATCACTGTCCATCTTTGATTCTAGCCACTGTGGCCAAGTGTCAGCTATGATCTAGAGTTCGCACCCACCGTGTATAGAGCCAAGAGGTTAAAAAACAATCTTTAAAAAAATGAGAGCTTGAATCTTATTGGTATTTAGCCATGTAAAAAAATTGTTAAATATTTTGACCATCTGAAGTATTGGATTCCAATGTATTCATTCAGATGAACGATTTTTGGGCACGTAAAACAAATTGCCCCAGGAAAAATAGCACATATACAACCTTTTGCGGTCGCTGATTTTATACACATCAAAAGATAGGTCTTGCTCTATCTTTTGCCGAGGTATGTGGAAGCTCCCGTAGTCTTCAATGGAAGTGGAGAAAAAGTGAGGGGGAGGGAGTTACCCAGCGTATCATGATGGGAAAAGAACACAGCTGGCCCGATTTAAGCATTATTGGTCATTCCTAGCATTTTACAGCGATCAATAATTTTCCGTTCTTCTGTATATTCTTTTGTCTATACGCAGCAGCGGCCTGTGTGAATCGCAGAAGATACGTGGCTGAAGCTTGGGACTCGAACGCAGTAATTATTCATTCATGCAATAATACAGATTGCACAGGTGAACGTAAAAACGCATACGGTTGTTTGGACAAGGCCTAAGAGCACAATACCTTCAAAGAAAAAAAATTAGGATATAAACTATTACAAAAAAGGGAGAGCCCAGTCACAAAAAAGATATAAGTATAAATCACCCACTGTACAACCAGCAAGTGGTAAAAATCACTAAGAATGTCGGCTCATTAAGTATTTTATAAAGAAAGATAAAGACAGTAATTGCACAGATGTAGCAACATTCAACAGAGCTGCTGAATCGTGATAATTGGATTTACAGCATTGTAGTACATTTCAGTATAACATTTGTTACATTGCTACAGTATATTTACTGCAATGTATAAAGACCTGTCTGATGCATTGGGGAAACGTTTTATTTTATACTTTTGCTTACTTGAATAGATTTCAGTGCAGTATAGGGCACAGCTACATGTATGGACAGACAGCCGTGCCTGTGTAAACCTCAAAAACATCTCCAGAATTTGCACTTTTTTTTACTGTTGAAATAGCAAAAACTCTTATTGTTGCCCTGATCTTCTCATCTTGACTACTGAAACCCCCTACTGATCGGTCTTCTCACCACTAAACTCTCCCATCCATCCTTAATGCAGCACCCAGCCTCATCTTTTTATCCTACATCATTCCCTAAGCCCTGTGCTAGGCACGGCATCTTAGCTTCTGCCCTCTGCCAGTTAATATACAGATACCTCAACCCTGTGCTAGTCAATGCACCGATGCCTCTATCCCGTATCAGACACTACTACAATGCCTCCATCCTGTGTCAGTCGCTACACCAATGCCTCCATCCTGTGTCAGTCGCTACACCAATGCCTCCATCCTGTGTCAGTCGCTACACCAATGCCTCCATCCTGTGTCAGTCGCTACACCAATGCCTCCATCCTGTGTCAGTCGCTACACCAATGCCTCCATCCTGTGTCAGTTGCTACCCCAGTGCCTCCATCCTGTCAGTCGCTACACCAATGCCTCCATCCTGTGTCAGTCGCTACACCAATGCCTCCATCCTGTGTCAGTCGCTACACCAATGCCTCCATCCTGTGTCAGTCGCTACAACAATGCCTCCATCCTGTGTCAGTCGCTACACCAATGCCTCCATCCTGTGTCAGTCGCTACACCAATGCCTCCATCCTGTGTCAGTCGCTACACCAATGCCTCCATCCTGTGTCAGTCGCTACACCAATGCCTCCATCCTGTGTCAGTCGCTACACCAATGCCTCCATCCTGTCAGTCGCTACACCAATGCCTCCATCCTGTGTCAGTCGCTACACCAATGCCTCCATCCTGTGTCAGTCGCTACACCAATGCCTCCATCCTGTGTCAGTCGCTACACCAATGCCTCCATCCTGTGTCAGTCGCTACACCAATGCCTCCATCCTGTGTCAGTCGCTACACCAATGCCTCCATCTTGTGTCAGTCGCTACACCAATGCCTCCATCTTGTGTCAGTCGCTACACCAATGCCTCCATCCTGTGTCAGTCGCCACACCAATGCCTCCATCCTGTGTCAGTCGCTACACCAATGCCTCCATCCTGTGTCAGTCGCTACACCAATGCCTCCATCCTGTGTCAGTCCCTACCCCAATGCCTCCATCCTGTCAGTCACTACCCCAATGGCTCCATCCTGTGTCAGTCGCTACACCAATGCCTCCATCCTGTGTCAGTCACTACACCAATGCCCCCATCCTGTGTCAGTCGCTACACCAATGCCTCCATCCTGTGTCAGTTGCTACACCAATGCCTCAATCCTGTGTCAGTCGCTACACCAGTGCCTCAATCCTGTGTCAGTCGCTACACCAATGCCTCCATCCTGTGTCAGTCGCTACACCAATGCCTCCATCCTGTGTCAGTCGCTACACCAATGCCTCCATCCTGTGTCAGTCGCTACACCAATGCCTCCATCCTGTGTCAGTCGCTACACCAATGCCTCCATCCTGTGTCAGTCGCTACACCAATGCCTCCATCCTGTGTCAGTCGCTACACCAATGCCTCCATCCTGTGTCAGTCGCTACACCAATGCCTCCATCCTGTGTCAGTCGCTACACCAATGCCTCCATCCTGTGTCAGTCGCTACACCAATGCCTCCATCCTGTGTCAGTCGCTACACCAATGCCTCCATCTTGTGTCAGTCGCTACACCAATGCCTCCATCTTGTGTCAGTCGCTACACCAATGCCTCCATCCTGTCAGTCGCCACACCAATGCCTCCATCCTGTGTCAGTCGCTACACCAATGCCTCCATCCTGTGTCAGTCGCTACACCAATGCCTCCATCCTGTGTCAGTCCCTACCCCAATGCCTCCATCCTGTCAGTCACTACCCCAATGGCTCCATCCTGTGTCAGTCGCTATACCAATGCCTCCATCCTGTGTCAGTCACTACACCAATGCCCCCATCCTGTGTCAGTCGCTACACCAATGCCTCCATCCTGTGTCAGTTGCTACACCAATGCCTCAATCCTGTGTCAGTCGCTACACCAGTGCCTCAATCCTGTGTCAGTCGCTACACCAATGCCTCCATCCTGTGTCAGTCGCTACACCAATGCCTCCATCCTGTGTCAGTCGCTACACCAATGCCTCCATCCTGTGTCAGCCATTACACCAATGCCTCCATCCTGTGTCAGTCACTACCCTAATGCCTCCATCCTGTGTCAGCCATTAAACCAATGCCTCCATCCTGTGTCAGTCACTACCCTAATGCCTCCATCCTGTGTCAGCTTGAAAAAGGCCTTCTAAAGCCGAAACGTAGCCTACCTTTTTAAGAGTATAGAATAACAAAATTTGATTTTTTTATGAAGTTTTTGCATGCTGCCACTTCCTCTCTACTACTTTTGCGATTGACTATTGAGTCTTGAGGCCCAGACTCATTGTTGAGTGGCTTGCATTTTTTCACCTCACTCCTAGTGGGTACGGATTGAGTGCTCCTGGATACTTTTCCCTTTCCATCCTGTGTCAGTCACTACACTGTTGCCTCCAACCTGTATCAGACACTACTACAAAGCCTTCATCCTGTGTTAGTCACTACACTGGTGCCTCCACCCTGTATCAGTCATTACACCAATGCATCCATCCTGTGTCAGTCACTGCACTGGTGCTTCCGCCCTGTGCCAGTCACTACACTGTTGCCTCCAACCTGTATCAGACACTACTACAAAGCCTTCATCCTGTGCCAGTTTCTACACCGATGCCTCCATCCTGTGTCAGTCACTACACCAAGGCCTCCACCCTGTGTCAGTCACTACACCAAGGCCCCCATCAGGTCAGTCGCTACAACAAGGCCTCCATCCTGTGCCAGTCACTACACCAGTGCCTCCATCCTGTGTCAGTCACTACCCCAATGCCTCCATCCTGTGCCAGTGACTACCCCTATGCCTCCATCCAGTGCCAGTCACTATACCAATGCCTCCATCCTGTGCTAGTCACTATACCAATGCCTCCATCCTGTGCCAGTCACTACACCAATGCCCCCATCCTGTGCCAGTCACTGCACCAGTGCCTCTATCCTGTGCCAGTCGCTGCACCAGTGCCTCTATCCTGTGCCAGTCGCTATACCAGTGCCTCCATCCTGTATCAGTCACTACACCAATGCCTCCATCCATCCTGTGCCAGTCACTGCACTGGTGCTTCCACCCTGTGCCAGTCACTGCACTGGTGCCTTCATCCTGTGCCAGTCACTGCACTGGTGCTACCACCCTGTGCCAGTCACTACACTGATGCCTCCACCCTGTATCAGTCACTGCACCAATGCCTCCACCCTGTACCAATCCCTACACTGATGCCTCTACCCTGTGTCATTTACTGCACTGATACCTTTGCCATATGCCAGTCACTACACCGGTACTTCTACCCTGAGCCATTTACTGTACCGATACCTCCAACCTGTGCCAGTCACTGCAAGGCTGACCTCTTATGCCACCTCTTATCCTATTTCCTCATAGATTGTGTAACCTCAATTTTCTCATAAATGTTAAGCTCTTGTGAGCAGGATCCTCACCTCCATATCCTCATAGATTGTAAGCTCTTGTGAGCAGGATCCTCACCTCCATATCCTCATAGATTGTAAGCTCTTGTGAGCAGGATCCTCACCTCCATATCCTCATAGATTGTAAGCTCTTGTGAGGACCCTCACCTCCATATCCTCATAGATTGTAAGCTCTTGTGAGGACCCTCACCCTTATATCCTCATAGATTGTAAGCTCTTGTAAGCAGGATCCTCACCTCCATATCCTCATAGATTGTAAGCTCTTGTGAGGACCCTCACCTTTATATCCTCATAGATTGTAAGCTCTTGTAAGCAGGATCCTCACCTCCATATCCTCATAGATTGTAAGCTCTTGTAAGCAGGGTCCTTACGCTTATTGCATATTAGAGTAATAGTGTATGTAATGTCTGACTTTGTCTATACATGTTTTCTCTGATGTGTGAAGTGCAGTGGATTGAGTTGGCATTATAGAAATAAAGATTATTGCATTGATTCGATTAGAACAATAAAAGCAGCCTCGCTGACCCTTGTAATCTCTCCCCCCGTTCCCCTGGGGATGGCTGTGTAAGTGAAACATGTTGGGGAGGCTATGAATTGTGCTGTAACTAGCAGGGCTTTATTGGTTGCAATGATTATATCTTGGCTCCTATAACCTCAGTCGGGGTTATGCTGGTATCTCTCAAGCACATAGAGATGTATATAAGATCCACTATTTCTTCTGTGAGACACCAATGAGTGTCCCATTAGCCACTTTTAGAGACTTTTACTTTTATTCAAGCCCTAGCTTGTTTGTATTATCAATAAAGCTTATATTTGATTTTTTTTTGTTTTTGCTCTGCATTTATTTGGGCTTCTTTTGCCTTTTGCTTGTCAAAGAGTAAGCTCTTATGTCGCTCTCACACTGGACGCTAACCGTGGTACAACACTGCCATTGATTTCAATGGGGACTCGAAGACCAGCGCTCGATTTTTCCAGAGCTGTCTTCTATTTTATTACATTTTCGCATTTTTTAACGCAGCTCATCACTCGTCACAATAATGGGGTGCGTTAAAAAGCGCTGTCAAACGCTCTACCATGCGTTCAAAAACGCTGCTCGAAATCATGGTAAAATGTTGCGGTTTCAAGCAGCGTTTTCTAAAAGCATGTGTGAGAGTGGCCTTAGGCTCACGCATATTTCTTACCGCATTTTCTGTGGCGTTTCAAACGCCGTGCTAAATGCTGTAAAACGTCTCCATTGATTTCAATAGGGCTGCTCAGACTACCGTTCTAACTTTTTTGAGCACTGTCTGTTCTATTTTCGACAATTAAGCTTTTGTGAATGTGATGCATTGTCCATTGAAATCAATAGGAAGCGCTTTCATCACTGTCAAAAATACGGTAGAACGCCGTGTACAGCATTTTACTGTGATTCTGAATGCAGTGTTCTATGCAACTGGAAGGGAAAATGAAGGTGATGATGTCATTGGCTTGTTTTGCCTGCAAGCGCCTGAAAGGGCAATAACAACACAGGCAAACGCTCACACTAAGGCAGGGTTCACACAGGGCGGATTTACTGCGGTTTCGCCACGGTTTTTCCGTTGCAGTTTTGCCGCAAAAGAACTGCTTCTTTTAATTGTGGCTTGCGGATTTTCTTGCAGAAAAATAGTTTTTTTCCGCAGCGCTTTTTTACATTTTGCAGCGCATTTTGGTGCGGATCTGGCTGCATCCATAGAGGTCTATGGACAAAAAAGCGCTGCGGAAAAGACAGAAGAATGGACATGCTGCTTCTTTTAAAACTGCGCCACAGTTGCATTTCCGCGCTGCGGCTGTGCGAGAAAAATCTGTCCTGTGAGAACAGCTTTTTTCGACAACTCATTTGTGCTGCATTGCACTGCAAACGCAGCGGTTTTGCTGCAGTGCGGATATGCAACGGCAATCCGCGGCAAAACCGCAGCAAATCCGCCCTGTGTGAAACCAGCCTTAATGCTGTACAAAGCAGAGTGCCCTAGTAAAAACGTTGTGTTTACAAACACCTTTTTTTTTTATTAACGCCTGTGTGAGAGTGGCTTGAAAATATCACATTATTTATCCCAGATGGTAAATAGCGCAAGAAAAAACACAATGCCAGAACCGTGTTTATTTGGCCAACCTGATCCCTAAAAAAAATTGAATCAAAAGTGATCAAAAAGTCATAACTACCCTAAGGCTGCCTGTCCACGGGCGTAGTGATATCCCGCGGCGGATCTCCGCCACCGGGGAGCAGGAGACAGCTGCGATTTGAATCCCACGAGCGGAGAATCGCTATGACCCTCCGCTTGTGGACAGCAGGGCTGCGCTTTCCATAGCAATGCTATAGAAAGCTTGGCCTGCGTTACCTGCGGCCGGATTATCGCTGCGGATAAGGCAATGCAAAAACGCCCATTAACAGGCAGCCTAAAATGGTACCAATAAAAACTACAGCTCACCCACAAAAAACAAGCCCCTGCATAGCCTGATTAAAAAAAAGGAAAAAGTTATGGGGCCCAGAATGTAGTGACAAAAAGCGTATTTTCAAAGGTTTTCTTTAAGTAGCGAAACATTAAAAATTTGTATAGGTTTGATATCATCGTAACTGATGGAGGATGGCTGTATAGGAGCAACTGAGCCATAGAATAATGATATGCCATTTTTACTGCATCTTAAAATTTCAAAAAATAATGCAATTGCATATTTCTTTGTTTTTAAACTTCACTCCACTTGAAAATTTTTTAAAGTTTTTTTAATACATTACAAAATACAACTTGTCCCACAGAAAACAAGCCCTCGTGTATATAGGTATGCTGACAGAAAAATGAAAATGTTATGGCTTTTGAAAGGCAGGGACGAATGAATGAAAAGGAAAACAAAGTCATCTCTGGCCTTGAAAGAGTTAATCAGTTGCTTCTCTTAAAATCATGTTACTTTAATGTAAAAGAATGTAGAAATGATTTGTATTATGAGTTTAAACCACCATGAGACCGCTATGTTGTGCAGAGTAGATGCGGTTGTCTTGCCCTTAATTTGCAGATTAGCCGTATCCACCGCTGTCAGGTACAGATGCACTACTGTACTGAAATATGTTCCCTCGGAGAGCGCCTACTAAACCCACTACAATGAAATAAAACATAACAGCTGCGATCTAATGGGAAATTGTTAACGTTGGCAAAAATCAATTAAGCAGATGCTAACAACATTGAAATTCAAAAACTATTATTCTCATCAACTTTATCACTTCCAAACCTCTACTGAGACCGGATAGTAGGAACGCATTCACTCCGCGCGTGGAGCCTGGTGGAGTACACAGTATGAGCTCTTCCCAATGACTCCTTTACAATGGTATCATTACTTCCAAAACAATAGAAAACCCTTTACGGATTATGCTCATGTTAGCAATAAAGTTCGTTGTGAAAAAAAAATCCCCCGCGTTCTAGAAAACGGTTAGTCATTTTTGGCATTTTTCACAAAGCATTAACCCTTTCCAATCCACTGTCTGACATCTTCAGACATTCTGATTGAAGGGTGTACAGCTCCGATGTCGGAAGACGTCCATTAGCGTATTCTTACTGTATATTACTGACCGCTCTGTTATCACAGGCCTCTCCAGCATGTCCCATACTGCAGTACTTGCTCTAGCCAGCAGATGGTGCCATAGTAAAATGGCAGAAAGAGAACCCCCCCCCTAGGAAACCCTGAACCAAAAATTGGATTACAAAGGGTTAAAATACAAAATGCAGAAGTGTCTGCAGGACTGTAATCATCCCAGGACAGGAGAAGTGGACGCCCTTCTCTGTGTTGCCACACAGTATTTAGTGTTTTTTAATGATTTTATAGTTTTACTTATTTTTTTATTCCATATTTTTTGTTTTTTAGTGTATGTTCACATGTAGCGGTTTGGATATCACATAAATGCTCCATCAGATGAGATTTTGGAATTTGGTGGCCTCATGTTCCTCATTTATTCCTGAAGTATTTTTTGCATAGTGGCTGAGCGCATGTTACGTCCGTGCGGGGCGTATCCTACATGGTCTACACAGGTGTATATATAATGTCTTAAAAAGGCTAATATACTCACTAATACAAAGACAACAACTACAGCTGGACAAAACATATACACTTGAGTCAGAGGCGTAACTTGAAGCTTCTGGGCCCAGTGCATTACCTGTAACAGGGCCCCAACTATAATGCTTTATTCATAGCATTGGGCTCCCTATATGGAAAAGAGAGGCCTTCTGGGTCCCTTAAGGCTCCTGGGCCCGTGTGCAACCGCATCCCCTGCATCCTCTATAGTTACGCCAGTGATTTGAGTAGTACATATGTGGATAACACAAAGTGGCAAATACGGAAATATAAATAAAGGGAATCAAGCGAGCCTGCCCCAATCACTAAGATAAGCAAACTCCTACCTGTAAGCGGAGTGATCGTCCTAATAACCTGGTGTGACTTGATTCTCCATAGATGATAATAGGAAAATAGTGGCAAAGATGACATGCCATATAATATCACCAAATATAGGGAACATGATATTACAATACTCCATCAAAGAAGCTCCCAGGCCCCAAATCAAAACCGGGCCCCCAACTATAATGCTTTATTCATAGTACTGGGCTCCCTTTATGGAAAAGAGAGGCCTTCTGGGCCCCCTAAGGCTCCTGGGCCCGAGTGCATCCCCTATAGTTACGCCCCTGCTCCATCATAAGAGTAAAACAGACAGGGCTGAACCAGGTGACACCAATAAGACCAGAACTCATTCAGATAGGAGTCAGACAAGACACAGATAGGATTCAGAAGTCAGACCTGAAATTTGATTGTGTGCAGTCAGGAATCAGATAAGAAACAGACAGGAATTAGACAAGACACAGACAGAGATCTGACCGGCATGCACAAGACTGGAAAATAACCGGCACCCTCTGAGAAGAGGAGCCAGAATAAATGCCCACAGTCAAATGGTAATAAACTGGGTGGGCTAATCCACATCAATCAAAACCGGTAGAGATGTGCTCTTGTTAGTGTCTAGCACCAAAATGACAGAAGCACACGCCGACAAGCCGTAACTGCATTATCCTGCTGAAAGAGGCCACTACCATCAGGCAGTGACCCTCAAATAGTGACTTGCAACCCCCTGCTGCATGATTCACTATAGGAATCCGGAGTTAGGTTTTATTCAAACAGGAGAGTGCAAGAATCTTGGGCGCAACTCACATTACACAACACACGTCTGTGTGGACAGTGCACATTGCATGTCCTATTCACATCCATAATACGGACGAGAACATGATATGCAGTGATTTTTTTTTCATACGGAACTCGTTGGCTGTGCATTGTGTGGCAAATTGGGGTTACTTGCCCGGGAACTTCTGCTTACTTTCCTCTGCCCAGGGGTGGCAGCACCGCAATGATAAAAAAACAAGGTAAAGTCCAAATGCTGGGTCCTCCAGCGTTTATTTTAGCATAGCATTGTATTCAGTATACATACAGTCCAGCATGTCATATGCAACTTCACACTGTTGTCCGTCACAGTGCGCACAGCAACACGTACCGCTTCCAAGAAGGTGACTTCGCCCCGACAGGCGATGAGCGAGGGGCCGACTACCCTCTGTCCGCTCTGTGCTTCCAGGTCCCTCACAGACCAGCACCAAATCTACACAGACCTCAGGCCCCTCAGGCTTCAAGGACCCTAAGTTTGTAATGGAGAGGAAATTTAAACTGTGTAGCCGCACCCTTGTAGGTGCAGATGAACTAAATCAAACACAGTGACTGCGCTCAGAGGCCCTCTACAGGCCACTCTTGCTACTGCACTGTCACAATGGACATACATGAAATACACAGACAGCACAAGGACAGAAAATAGGCCCTTCTGAATCAGCCATTTTTGTTATGATCATTGGCCAAAGTTAGTGGTGCCTCATCTCACCCTCCTCTACGATCAGTCACAGCCATCAGTTTCCTCTGCATCTTCCGTCCAAGAAATGTCACAGTATCCCTCCAGCTGCTAATGATACCAGTAGGGTAAGTGCTGATGACTAATCCACATTTTAAGGTCCCAGCAAGCATACCCAACCTCCCTGTCCGGAACCAATCCTGGTGTCTTGCAGGTTATTTAATGAACCCTCCCTCACTGGAGGATGCTTGAGTAATAGGTTCTACAAAGCTGCTGTTGTTTCATGATTGACTCCTAGTTTTGACCCATGCCTGTTCACCCAGTTTTCCTGACTTCTCCTGCCCTGACCTCGAGTTGTACCTTGATCACAATTTATTGATTGCTGTCTGTCCAGCCATACAACAGTTTCTTAGTCTGTGCAACCAGGGGCGTAACTATAGAGGGTGCAGGGGATGGGGTTGCACCCGGGCCCAGGAGCCTTAGGGGGCCCATAAGGCCTCTCTTCTCCATATAGGGAGCCCAGTACTATGAATAAAGCATTATAGTTGGGGGCCCTGTTACAGGTTTTGCATTGGGGCCCAGAAGCTTCAAGTTATGTCTCTGTGTAGCATGGTTTAGGTATGGGTACGGGTACAGATACAGATAGAGGAGGGGCCCCAGCTCTTGTTTTGCATCAGGGCCCCAGAGCCTTTCGTTTCGCCCCTGTGTGCAACAATTATACATCAGCAATAATAACAAGGCTATTTCCAGCTGCAGTCTTTTGAACAAACAAACAGTCCTCTTGTTCAGCAAGTGTAACTAAAATTTCAAGTCCTTTAGCGCAAACATGCTCATTGCTGTATATTGCAATCTGGATACTCACAGTCCAAGTTCACTAGTGCTGTGTAGCAAAAAACAAATTCAAGCCCGGTAACGACCGCCACAAGGTGATATCCAGAGGACACCCTTGGTGTGACCATTTCAAGAGAAAATGCAGTTGGGTTGTTGCCTCTTCTTCTATGCTGGTTCGGTCTTATCATTCTGCAGTGCAATTGCTGTACTTGCTTTCTTTTCTCACTGAAGATAACTTATGGCCCATTTACACGGAGCGACAGTTGGGCAAACAACTGCACAAGCGCTGACGTCCCCCCCTAGGGTTGTCAGCAGAGTGTTTATACAGAAAGACTACAGTGCAGGATCGCAGACTTCTCATCGGCTTCTGGTTCAGCGCTTCACCTCCTATGCGAAGCGCTGAGCAGGGAGCGTTTACACAGGAGAATGTTTTTTAAGCTGACTGAAAAGTCATCTTAAGGGCTCTTGCACACTAGCAATAGATATTTGTGTGATGGGACAGTGAGTGAAAACGCATAATTATAAAACCAATGATTTTCAATGGTTTCATTCTCATTTGTGATCTGTTCACTAAAGCCAAGTTGTGCTAAAAAAACCTGCGATATCGCCAATTGTTTTCAAAGGGGCCGGGGCAGAAGCGCCGACTCCACTGAAATAAATGAGAGATCGTGAAACAGCCTCAGAATCCCCCATAGCAAGGAGAGAGAGGGGTGCGGAGCTACAGGGGAGCTCCTACATATCTACCCATATTTAGAGAGATAGGGGCAGGGCTTGAGGGCTTTCCCAGCGCTTACTCTTGGCTAGAGAAGAATCATGAGAACCCCTCTATCCCTGCCCCCTCTCTTGCCTATAGAGAATTGCTATGAGAACCCATCTAGCAAAGCCTCTTTCTATCTCCGTCCCCTGGGAAGCTCTTTAGTCCTGCCTCCTATCTCACCAAATATGGTGAGATATTTAAGAGATCCCCTGTAGCTCTGCCCACCTCTTTCCTTGCAATGGGGGATTCCGAGGCTGTTTCACAATCTCCCATTGATTTGAATGTTTTTGAAGACAATGTGTGATATCGCAGATTTTTTTTATTGCAACTTGTCTTGAGTGAACACTTCGCAAATGAGAATGAAACCACTGCAAATCATTGGTTTCATAATCATGCATTTTCACTCACTGTCGCATTGCACAAAAATCTATCACCAGTGTGGAAGAGCCCTAACAAACTGTGAATGAATGGTGAACAGTTTCTGTGCATTTACACTAAATAATAATTGCTCAAATGCGTTCGTTTGAATGAATTTTGAGCAATAATCATTACATGTAAATTGGCCATTAATCTGCTTTCTGCTCGGAAAGCAACCAGAAATTACAGGAAATTAGAGGAAGAGTGGACACACTAAAGCCCCATTTACACGGGACAATATCGTTCAGAGTTGTTCAACTCCCTGCTCTCCCGCAGGAGTTTGAACGATAGTCGTCTTATGTAAATGCATGCAGAGACTGAACGACTGAGCAAGAGTTGTTCAGTCATTCAGTTTCAGCATGCAGAAAACTGAACAACTAGCCGTTCAGTGTAAACAGCAGTCATTCAGTTCTGAACGACTTTTGCTGACAGTGAATGGAGGCAGACGGAGGGAGAATGCTTCTGAGCCGCCCCGCCTCTATGCTGTCCGTGCTGTGTAACAGCACAGAAACGAGCTTTACTGGGACGAGTGTTGGGCATAGTTTGCACAACAGTTCGTCCCGTGTAAATGGGGCTTTAGAGACCTCTGCTATATGCTATAGTATTCCAAGCTCTATGATCTGTATTACAGGTGCAATTACCCAAACATCACCTTGCTTAAATAACAAATACCATGGCTACACCCCAATACATGCAGTGGTAGAAAAAGGAAGGAGGTGGAGCTTCAAGCTTACGTACGTCTGTCCAAAAAGACCATACCATTACATCAGTGGTTTTTCTTCCTTCCTTCTACACCTCAATACAGTGACACTACTCTTAGGGTGACAGCCTGAAGACCCCTTAAGCTAAGACAAGATCCTGCTTAGAAGGTTAAGTGGTAAAAATCAGTGGACCCCGAAGTGCTGCACTTAGGAGGAGCCCAAAGCCAAATCAGTCAGTGGCACAGCGGTTCCACGCCAGCTGTGTGCCAGCGATGATCTGTTTTCCCTTTTTAGTTATTATTTGCCTTATTTTGATTCTAATTTCTGATCTATATTGAGCACAACAGTGCAGCGGGGATCTCAAGGACCTCGGCTGTATGGGGGGCATGAATCTTTTTAAAATGCTGTTATGACATCAATTAACTCTGAGCTTCACTAATAATTCCGTCAGACAATAGTATCCTTTAAACGATTAGTGTAGCTCACTAATTACACATATGTTCTATTTACCTACATACTGTGATAATTAAAACTTGATTATTTAGTAAAGGATTTTCCTCTTAAGATGCTCGGTGGCAAAAAAAAAAAAAAATGCTTAAACAGCTTAAATTTTTGAATCACTAAGCAAACAACCAATTAAATGGCAATTACCTACAATAAAACGTGGAGTACACGGCATATCTGCTAGGATCAGGCAAAGGGGGGTATAAAACTAATTTATTTAAGGTGGCTGTTAAACCGATGACCAAACGTAGTTCTGCCTCCGTAATAGCTAATCATAGGGAGTTCTAGACCTTCAGGCAAGAATTAGTATTAAAAGCTATTATGATTGTAAAAAAAAAAAGCGTTTAGCTTGAATCCCTTTTGACTCGGTAGTTGGTGTTAATAAATCTCCCTCATGCAATCTCCTTCTGCATAGACAGATGCCTTAAGGAGATCTTCTAGCCTATGATAAAGCACTAAAAGTTTTTTTTTTTCTTGCATAGATGGCACCGCTGGTTACATGTTTATCCTTGGGCAAAGTCATCAAGAAGACAGATCTTTGGAGAGTTTTTTTTCTTGTCTTCTCTAGAATTTCTCTTCTATTACCTGCAAATTTTACAGAAAAGAAGGCGGTTGTGTCTGTTTTTGAAATAAACAGTGAAACTAATAAGGATCTAAGCCCAGCAACATTCACTTACAATGTACCATATGTGTTCAGAGTTTACTAACACACTCACATACACATACAGAAACTAGGGGATACCCAGGATTAGAAAAAGGTCATGTTAAAGCGTGCCTGAGTTTTCAAAAAGTTTTCTAAAATACACCAGGGTCTCTTTGCTTTCTCATTTGCTGCTGTTCCATTTCTGTAAGCTCTGATTTTTAGGTGGTCTTCTCTATTTTTCTGCTGTTCTGCAGATAGTGATCCAAAGTCAGGGAAGGGGCATGTAGCAAGCCTAGCATTCTGCCAGTAGTTCACTGCCTTGACATCCTTACGCTTACTTCCCATGCTGCATTACATTGTCTCTGGTCCAATGAACAGTAAGATAGTATCTGAATGCTAGCCCCTCTGCTGTCCCAGGATTATTTAGGCATTCAGAGTAATACTGGCCAAATGGTTAGTAAACCTACTACAATCTGTTTGTTATGTGTGCACACCTACATGCTCTAAGTGCAGAGGCAGAGATTGTGGAGATTGTTATCACAGTGTCTGCAGTTCTGTCAGCCTGCAGCCTGTGGGTGCAGGGGAGCCACCTGTAAAGATAGTCGCTCCCCTGTTGCTATGGAAACATCCCTGTATCCTTTTTACTAAGGAAGCTTTGTACCTAATGACAGAAAGTGGATTGCTGAGAAGCTGAAAGGGAGACCCCCTAGTGGTAGAAAGTTCAAACGTGATCTACAGTGATAAAGCAAAAAAATGCAATTATATTACAGAAATGATGAGACTAACACAAGCTTGTTAAACATGAGCATAAGCTGTTTGAACAGTTAATGCCCTTTTAACATTAGCATTTGGCATTCTGTTTTCTTGTTCCCTCATGAGAGCAGCAAAATGGAATCCCTTCAGGAAAAGGATCTGTCTTATGATAGAACTAAACGGTGCAGGAAGTACCTCTGCTAACTCCAATGGGGTCCGTCCGGCTCTTTGGCATTTTCGAGGATGAAATAGCACAGCCTGCTGCGAAAAGTAATGTTAAAAGGCTTCCAAAAAACAAACTCTTTTTGGTTTTGTTCAAATCCATGTCAACCCATCCCAAAATCTTGGCTGAAATAGCACAGCATGGGGTGACACTTTGCAATAAGCTTACTGTCCAGAACCCCTTCTAACAAGTAAGGATTGTCCAAAGGATAGTAGAAGACATAAGCAACATAACACACTTAGAACTCTGTAATGGGGTAGTGCAGACGACGCTATCCCTTACAATTCACAGCGGTCAGGCTGCTCTGACAGCAGTCTGAGTAATGCATGTTAGGCCCTGCCTCCTCCAGTCCGGGATCTAGCTGCGAAGGGGACGGGGAGCAAAGCAGAGAAAACCAATTGCAAGTGGCAGAGAAAGTTTCCTCCACCGGCCAAGAACATGACCGGATTGGAGGAGAAGTAGAGGAGCCAAATCGTGTCCCTACTTCCCTGCCTGAGAGCAGCGGCAGGGAGCAAGGATATTCAGAGTGCTATAAAATGGGGTTCTGCACCATTGATGATGTGCTAGTTGCATCAGTCCTGGAAATGTCAGGCGCAGCAGGGACCCTATAAATGAAGTTAAAGCTGCATCACAGTTCACTGTGTGGTGCAGGGAAAATTGTGTGAGCAGTATTAGGCCAGGAACAGCAGCAGAGAGGCTTGTTCTGACATGGCAACCGTTACTTTTTAGAGTGGCGTGAGCAGTGCTGTCTAGCATGTTGGGAGCAGCATAGGAGAGGTGGGCCATGGTGAAACCAGGGGGCTGAAAGCAGTCATGGTCCCGAGCTACCAAAACCAAAGGGCCCTGATGAATGTGGATTGAAAACAACATTGTGTCACGTGGAAGTAGAGGGGGTCTCTTCCCATAGGCGTCTCAGTCCCTGAAGAAGCAGATGGTGCCATGGACCCGGAACAAGGACAGAGCAAGCTGAGTCTCCACCATGATGTTAGTGTGTGCACACTATGACAGATGAGTACAGACTGGAGGAGTACCTCCCTCATGGGACTGTAGTTAATTGGGAAATGTGACGTTACATTGTGAGAGTTTAACGTTCATTGTTAATATGTGATGTGTAAGATGATGTGACGTGGGGCAAGGCATTTTGGGTTGTGGTGTTACCCGCAAGCAAAAGATTAGATGAGTGTACGAGAGATGTCTTGTTGCACCTACTGTGTGTTGAATCTGCTGTGACACAGGACTCCTAAGTTGGTGATGTACTCTGGCACCTACAGTGCGCGAGGCCACGATGTTCTAATGCCACGGACCTTCGAGAACGTAATATGAAGTAAGATAATAAGTATGGAGTTCTATTATGACTATATCTAGTTACAAGAAAGCACAGACAAAAGCCGACTCATTTTACAGACAGTGAAGACTTTAGTGGTCCCAGTAATAATAGTGACCTCCTTAATGGCCCCAATAGTAATAGACATCCCTTTAGTGGTCCCATTAGTAATAATGATCCCAGGAATAATAGCGATCTTCTGAATGGCCCCAGTAATAATAATGACCCTGTTAATGTTCCCAGTATTAACAGTGACCCTGTTAGTGGCCCCAGTAATAAGAGTGTCCTCCATAGTCGCACCAGTTGTAATAGTGCCCCAACACTCACCCCAGTAGTAATAGTGTCTTCCAAAGTGGCCCTAGAATAAGTAGTGCCTCCCATAGTGGACCTTGGGCAGCCACCAGACAAGCACTGAACTCACTCCATTTGCTCCTCTCTGCTGGTGACCATCACTTTATAATTGCAATGAATCTGTAGCCCTTGCTCCCCCCACGGACGACTGTGCTTGCAAACAGCGCAGAAAATGGGGAAAGAGGTCGGAGGTCATTGACTGCTTACAACAGCGCCGCCCTCTGGAAGGGAGCTGCTGATGAAGTTAGTTCAATTCTTGTCGGGTTGCTGCACGGCCAACTCGCAACTAGCAATTATTTCTTAACAGCTATTAATATGGCTGGTAAAAAATGAATACCGGCCAGGTAGCAACCCGTCACTGTCCCTCTGAGGTTGCCCCATGTAAGAAGCGGCCCTGCCGGTAGATGAGCACCGATCTTGTTGAGTGCCACTTGTCTACCGGAGTAAATTGCAGCATGTCAAAGGACTTTTATTTCCCTTACAGACAGTTGCACTATAATCTAATTATTACTGTATGTTTTGTTTCAGGAATCAATGGGGCCATCATGAACGCTCTCGGTAATTGAGAAGCGTCTCCTCATCGTCTCTACTATATCATGATCATATTTTATTTCTTCATCTTTGTAAGTTTTGTTCTAGGAATCAATGAGAATGTCATGAGAACCTCTTGATAATAGAAGGCAACTTCAATAAAATTGAATGATCTTTCTCTTCTGTGGAAATTGATTCTGCGAGAACAAGAACAAGATCGTAAAAGACGAAACAAAGACTTAATTGGCATAAAACAAAATATACCAATGTCAACATAATAATACCGCAGGTTGGGGATATCGGGGAGCCATTTACATTCTCTGACCTGTTACGGAGAATTTACACTCAGAGTGAATATTGTAAACATGAAGCTGGGGATGGAATCGTGTCTGTTATTACTAGTCCCGTACAACATAACATAAATTTTAGTGAGTGCCGACGCTCATGAACAAAATAGAGACACCAGCATGAGGCAATAAATAGAAAATAGATTCTGCATTAAAGTAGACGGGCCTTTTGCATGGAGTGATACGTCTTCACTCTAACAATGCAAGTTTACAATAGTTATGTTTTGACTTGTGTTTCCAGAGTGTCTTACTTCTTTATACACTGAATGGCCATTTTATGAGAGACCCCAGCCCTCTCCCAATTGGAACTTCCTTGTATGAAAATCAGATTTGTGACCTCAGACTGAAGCATTAAATCAATTCAGACATTTTCTGTGAATCAGTGTTATGTTCTAACCCAGAGTTAATGGTGATGTCCAAAAAGGGTAAATATATACTCTCTCAGTATAAACACAGGCAACGCTAAGATGTCAATAGGAAACACAAAATGGGAAAGACCCCACCTACCAGTGGGACATTTGCCCTGATGAGGGTGATGCCACGTCAGGAAGCTGGGGCAACCCTGACCTTTTCTAGATGTTGACACAGAAGAGTGGCAAAAGTGGATGACTTTCAACGAATATTAAACCACCAAGGTACAAAGAAACAGATGTACAAAACACCTAGACAAATAAAATAAACCTCCAACAAACTTATCTTAGCTGAGACTCAAGACAGGACTAGGAGCCTCTGACAGGACCAGAAACATTTTCAGACAGAGTATAACTGGCATCCTCTATGAGGAAGAGCCGGAATAAATATACACAAACTAAGGGCGCCTACCCACTGGCGTTTTTTTTCCTGCGATGCTAAATTGCGTTTTGCGTTTTTTCTGAAGAGCAATTAGTATAGAATGTGTTCTTGTCCACTGGGGGGGGTTCCGATCCGTTGCAATTTTTAACATAGGAACTGTCAGTTGCATATGTCTCCTTATTTTTCTCTTAATGCACCCATAATTGTCAATGGAAATTAACGAAAAACGCCGCGAAAAATGCGCGGAAAACGCTGCGTTTTTCACGCACGAAAATCGGCAACACCAGTGGGTAGGCGCCCTAAGGCTGAGGATCATGTGAGCTCGGGCTGAGGCATTGATATCTCTCCAGTTCCAACCCTCATGGCCGCTGAGCCATGACAATCAGTTTCAGTGTGAATGCACAGAATGGTATCGAGGAAACACATCAGCG
Source organism: Eleutherodactylus coqui (assembly GCF_035609145.1). Taxonomy (NCBI): domain Eukaryota; kingdom Metazoa; phylum Chordata; class Amphibia; order Anura; family Eleutherodactylidae; genus Eleutherodactylus; species Eleutherodactylus coqui. Next base: position 27,653,222 of record NC_089840.1, read on the forward strand.
AAATGGAATACTGTAGACATGAACAGCTCATCACAAAAAGGGGTCAGAGGGGGATGTCAGGAATCGTTCTGATAAAGAATTGTGATAGGAACAGTTGAACTCTTCCTATCAGACTTGTGGAGGTGCAGTAATGGTATGGGAAATGTTTTCTTGGCAGACACTGGCTCCTCTGATATCTGCTGATGATCATCACAACTAATTGCTGCAATTCTGAAGGCCAAAGGAGGTTCAATGTGCACCTCGGTGGGAGTCTCCAATAAGGTTGCCATTCAGTGTATTTTGGTTTACAAACAGTGAAAATACTGAGAAAAAAAGGAATTAATCAAAGGCCTTGCACCCCTCCAATAAATGTTCCAACTTTCCAACTCTGCTGCCTACCTGTTAACCCATTTCTCCCTTTGTTCTTCTCTGCTGGTCCTTCACTACCCTTAGCTACATGCTGCTCAACAAGTTCATTTCACACGCTTCAGCAGTCATGTGCCATTCATGGCAATATTTGCACATGGCTGCTGCAGCTTCTTCTGGAATCAATGCATTGTGGATCCAGGTCATGAGGGACCATTTAAGAAGTGAGAACAGACTAATTTGTAATTTTACACCATTCCCTGCAAATTATTATTTTTTATTTCAGTCCTGCAAAAATCCTTTAAAGGGATTGTGCCAAGATGGCATCACCTGTTCATAACCCCTCTATGGCCAGACCGTAGAGCTGTTCTGCTAGAGTGGCTCCCATCCAGTTGGACCTTATGCTGTAATTAGAGGATGGCCTTTCACGTGCTTCGGTGTGCAATCCGTGAAGTCATTGATTTTAATATTGGAACTCCCCTTTAAGCAAATACTACATGGTGGTCATATAACAAGTGAAGAATTTTCATTATGACAGTTGTTTGAAAAAGATTCATTTTTTTATTTCCATCATAATTTTAGGATAGCAGATTTGGTTATTTTAAAGTGTAAAATATACAATAAATTGAACTGCTAAATATCTACTTTAACTCCTATGTCAGGGCAGTGACTTACTTTCATAATCTATTTGGAAATTCTTGAACACTCGGCTCCATATGATAATTAATGCATCTTGTAATGAATTTCCTCTTTTCTGTATTCCTTGGAGAACATGTAAAGCCTAAGGCTGAAAACTAACAGCGGGGTCATGAAACCTAGTGTCATGCTCGATTGAATACATTTCCACAATGTTTAATTCCCACTTGTAACGGCTACATACAAGCTCGCGTACGGCACAGCAGAAGCACTAAATGATACTTGAGACGAAAAATATGAAACTCTCAAAGGCCATCAAAATTAATATGAGTGTTCAGCATGAGGTAATGAATCTATGTTGACATTAACATTTAGAAGGACTTGTGACATGGAAAATGTGTCAAGATGACAGAGATTCTTATTCTAGTTAACAGAGTATCCAAATCATAACCTTCACCAGCCAGAAAAAACTCAGGGAAAGTGGAGTTGTATTCTTATAGTGCGATTATGTGAACAATGTTTCATCAGTCTGAGCTCAATAGTCAGGTCACTTAATGTTACTTATAAAAATATCTTGAAGGTTATGTTACACCGATGTTGCAGCGTACAGTCCACAACCAGAAAGTGGATCTTGGGTGATTTCAGAATAGCAGCACCGGCTCAAGTGACTGCAACATCAGTGTATATGCCCTGCCATTCGGCCGCCGAAGTGTACACTTCATCTGCTGGTGTGGGGTTCATTGGTCGGTGGATCCCCCAGCTGACAAATCAACAGACATTCTAGTAAGCCCCAGAAGATGATGCCAGTTATTTTTCTGCAAGGTAGTGTTCTGGTCTGGTCCACATCCTCCTGGTGTAATCTCGCTTTTAGATATGTCTCTGGTGTTCTTATTGTTTGGTCTTGCAACATCTGCTTCCTCATATTGTGATGATTGTTATTTATACTTGTCAATTGTCACTCCCCTACTACCAGCTAGGGACAGTCTAGGTTGCCCCCAGATTCCAGATGTGGGGCTAACCATGTTAGGGTGATTGTGCCGCTTTTAGGTAGGGTTTCCTTGTATTCGTATTACAGAGTAAGAGTTCCCTTTTCCCACTTTTTAGTTTCAGTAGTAATGGTTTTAGTTCTCTGCATTAACAAATTGTGCATGTCCGTTCTTTTGGGACAACTATTACATCAGGTCTGTATGAAGTGTTTGGCCTCTGGCTGAGGTTTAACACCCAGCACCTAAACTACCTTATTATTTCCAAAACATCTGTAATGAAACCTGCTGAATGGTATATAACGACCACATGCCAATCATAGCTAACTGGCAAATGGCATGATTAAGGTTGATGTGTATTCTGTTCTTGGAAAAAATGCTGGAGCGCCAATATGACTTGAATAACAAAGTACAACCCCCTCCTCTATTCTGCCCTCCCCCCCCCCCCCCTAAAACTTCAAATACATCACAGAAAAAATGGGACATTTTTGAACCTCCTCTGGTGTTCACAACCGCATCAATTCATTGTGGTATCCATCCACAGGTTTCACAGATTCCCAAGGTGAGAGAAATAAACATTCGCCACACATTTGGACACGCATTAATGGGGGCCTGAGATTTATCAGGACACAATTGCTTTTATGGGGCAAAAGTTAGAAAAAGACAATTCTACCACAGGCTTCTAGTGGAAGATGACGGTTTCGCCAGATATTCATCTTTACTACGTGAGAACCAGTGACACGTTACCTTAGAGACTGTTTATAACTTACGAAGTTGCCAAGTAAAGTTTCTTCAGCATCAACATGTGGTCATCTGAGGTCAGTAAAGAACTGTGAAAATTGCGTTTATGGAGTCTGATTGACCACCTGCAATATAGACAACAACCCTGCCTACAACTGTCATTACTTACTGCAGGAATGCTATGGCCAAAGCAGTATCCATATCCCATGCCAGTGACCGACTCATCAAATCACAGCTCAATTTTACAAGCCTCTTGAAGATGGCACCAGAATGCGCTATGGGAAGAGAAGCAGGCAGAGGCAGCGTGATGCTCTTGGCAATCTTCTGCTGGGTAGTGGACATTCATTGGGATGTGATACATACCAGCTATTGAACCATTGTGTAGTAACCATTTTCTGGCAGTGGTATTCCCTAATGTGCAGTGTCCTCTCTCAGCAAGATAATGCGCCCAACCACGCTGCACACACAGTTCAGGAATAGATGAGGAAGAGGAGGAAACACAGATGACTTATTAGAAAAAACTTTTTCACAGCGAGAGTGATCAATGAGTGGAAGAGATTGCCACAGAAAGTGGCGAGTTCTCCTTCAATAGAAGTGTTCAAACAGAGACTGGGCAGACATCTGTCTGGGATGATTTAGTGAATCTTGCACTGAGCAGGGGGTTGGTCCTGATGATCCAGGAGGTCCCTTCCAACTCTATCAATCTATGAAGATGACAAAGAAATGAAAGTGATGACTTGACATCTGATTGAACATCTGTGGGATGTGCCTGAAAAAAAAGTTTGATCCATTTACAGGTTCTGCTAGCATCTTCTGTCAGCTGCTACAGGACACTTCAGAGGTCTTCTGGAGTCCGGGACATGTTGGGTCTAAGTTGTTTTGTAGGCATGAAGGCGTCCTACACATTAGGAGAGTAGTGGTAATGTTATGGCTGATCAGTGTATATATCCATATATAATATTTATATATTTCTGTCCGTCCTTCACACCCTGCTGTGTAATACATTTTTACGGTATATCTGTGTGGAATGTGAGGAAGAGCGATGGCCTAAAGCTGAATTACTGTCATTTCATGCATTTGCAGCTGAGTAAACAGGCTCAATGGGATTTCTCCCCTGATTTATCTCTCAGCTAGAAGTCACTAGGAAAGATACCGCACATTTCGTCTGCTTAAGATTTACATTAATTGGTTTTCTTGTTTTGTTGTGCAATTTATAAAGCTCCCAGGAACAAAGTCCTGGACATAAAACCTATTGTTCATGTCTGACAAGCAACATACTGCCTTTATGACATTTCCTTCAAATCATGAGTCTTGTATAACATGGATCAGCAGCGCTTCACATTCCTTATTTCATAGTCACTGACAATACATCCATTCCTGCATAAAGCAATAAATAAAGGAAAGAGCGCTAAAGACTGATTGCATGATGCCCCGAGAAAGGGAGAGCTACGCAATACGTCTATGTAACACTATACAGCATGCATAGTATAATAATTAGTATTAGTAGCTTGTTTTGTGCTCCAGAAAACATTTCTACACTTCTGACTTTCTTTGCAGCTCATTAAAGGGGCTTTTTAACACTTAAAGGGGTTGTCCTGTGAAAGCAAGTGGGGGTATACACTTCTGTATGGCCATATTAATGCACTTTGTAATATACATCGTGCATTAAATATGAGCCATACAGAAGTTATTCACTTACCCACTCCGTTGCTGGCGTCCCCGTCTCCATGGCGCCGACTAAAGCTGCTTCTTTAGTCGCACGAACAGTCGCGCTTGTGCACCGAAGGATTCCTCTTCTGTCTACCTCCGGGCTCACGAGCTGCGTCCTGGCTCCTCCCTCTTCTCCGCGTCATCATAGCTCCACCTCCATCACGTGGTGCCGCTCAGCCAATTAGGTGGCTGTAATCGGCAGTGGAACGCAAGACAGGAGAAGAAAATCCACGGTGCACCATGGGAGAAGACACGCGGTGCACCATGGGAGAAAATCGCGGTGCACCATGGGAAAGGACCGGCGGCCATCTTTAAAAGAAGAAAAGAAGAAGCCGCCCAAACGGGAATGCAGGTAAGCGTTTTGTTTTTTTTTTAAATAACAAAGGGATTGTTTTTAATGGGGCACAATGTGGGGGTATGTATGAAAAAAAAATTTTTGATTTCGCCGCGGGACACCCCCTTTAACAAAACTTACCCCGAATAGGGAAGGGTGTAAAAAAAAAAAACACCAATACTCACCCACTCACATTATTAGTCTAGCAGCGCTGACCTGGTCCTCTCTGCTTTGGTCCCTGCTGATCAAGGAAGAAATAACATCATGTTCATCACTCACGATTGCTGCAGCCATTCCTGGCCTCAGTGATCACATGCTGTTGGTTCAAACATGACAGAAAGCCGCTTTAACTCCATTCCCAACCACAACGTAAATATACATCATGCAGTCGGGAAGGGTGTATGGAGTGCGCTTGGGAGCCAAGTCCGCTCCATACCCAGTAGCTATCACCCGTTTCTGACAGCCTCCAGTAACTGTTGTGATTAAAGTTTGCTCTGATCACAGGAGTTAACTTTTTAGATACTGTCAACTGTCTAAGCAAACAGTCAGCAGGATGGGGGATTCCCCCTCTCACGCCCTATTGGCACCACCTGCAACATGGCCAAGGGGTGCTGATAGGCTAGCATAGGAGTCTGGAGCCTACTGAAGGCTCCCAGTGCTGCAATGCATAGTTGCCATGCAATGTTCAAAGTAACTATACACTGTAATACTGAAGTATTGCAGTATATAGTGCAAGCACTCAAATGATTGCAATAAAAGTGTAAAAAAAAAGTTTAATGAAAAAAAAAGTTTAATGAACTTTCAATAGCAAAAACAAATATTCAATTTCAAAGCACCTCTGCTTTCCAATAAAAAAATATAAAACAAAGCCAAAACAATCAAAATATATTTGATATATGCTAGCATCTAATGCTTTGGATTCCAATGCATCAGATTACACAGGTGTATTCCCGCAGTGTAAAAGATAGTCCTGAAACTATCTTCCTGGACGGACTACGGCCGCTGCCATAGACTCCTACGGGAGCCAATGACAGCGGCCGGAGAAGGGAAGGAGTTTAGCAGCGTGACTGCTAAACTACCTCTCCCTTCTATCCTCCCCTCCAGCTGTTTGCAATGGGATGGGGCGGGACAGGGGCAGAGCTAAGTTCTGGCCCATCCCCTCCCATTGCTGGCTGCGGACAAGGGGCAGTTAGGGGGCGGAAGCTTAGCTCTGCCTCCACCCTTCCCATTCCAAACAGCCAAAGGGGAGGAGAGAGGAGGTGAGCTGGTGAGGGGGAGGGAAGGGGGACACAGTGACTCCACCAGCAGTATTTTTTCTTTAACTCAGTTACTATTTCAGAACATATAAACTGAGCCCGCAAACCAAATACAAATGAGTAATTTGTCAGGTAGTAAAACAAATTTCAACTCCATCCCCAACCACTTAAGAAGCAGATAACAGAGATCCCAAACCAGATATCAAATAAGAATCACACAAAGCCTCCCACACCTTTCCAAATTGTTCAGGACACTTTCTATATACAACCTTTTCATACATTAGGGTAGTTTGTACCATGTTTTTCCACTGAGTAGCAGAAGGTGTTCTGGGTGCCATCCATTTGTGGGCTCATGCCTTGTGAGCAAGAAAAAGAGAGTACTTCCTAGAAAGTTTTTTGGTTGTGCGTCCACATTTCATCCTTAAGGATGTTCAAAAGGCATACCTCAGGAGTGCCAGGTATTGATATGCCCAGCACCTCCTCCCAAAGAGCCCCCCCACGACAGCACCATTTGAGATGCATAAAGTTTGCCCTTTGTTCACCCTGTATGTGACAACCAATGCATTCGGAAGAGTCAGGTTGGGATGAGATAACATTTATGGAAGATATACAATTGGTCCATTTTATTAGTAGTAGCAGGAAAAACGAATAGATGTGATTCCATGGTCTCATGAATATAATCTTGTTCAATTTTCACGGTCGCTTATCTGGATAGCTAGGTAATGTTGGTCTTGACAAATTTTAAGAGCTAGTGTCCCTCACCCCAATGTAAAGAGTAGGGACAGAGTCCCCTTAATCAATATACAGGCTGTGGGGGAGTTATATACACAGTAGTAGAGATTCACTTTTGGAAGACCTATTCAAAGGTAAAATGTTTTAGTACTGCCTGTAGGTATGGCCATTCTTTTGTGTCAAAAGCTTTGGCCGTATTCAAAGCTCAATCTTCTTGACCATGCCAACTCCCCTGAGTGACCACTTGTACCCACCAAATATTATCTAATGTACTTTTTCCAGGCATAAAACCCGATTGATCCGGGTGAATGAGACTCAGAATTACCTTACTCAGTCTATTGGCCAGGATTTTAGGTAAAGTCTTATAGTCTATATTAAAGGGGTTGTCCCGCGCCGAAACGGTTTTTTTTTTTTTTAACCCCCCCCCCCCCGTTCGGCGCGAGACAACCCCGATGCAGGGGTTAAAAAAACAACCCGCACAGCGCTTACCTGAATCCCGGCGGTCCGGCGTCTTCATACTCACCTGCTGAAGATGGCCGCCGGGATCCTCTGTCTCCATGGACCGCAGGGCTTCTGTGCGGTCCATTGCCGATTCCAGCCTCCTGATTGGCTGGAATCGGCACATGACGGGGCGCAGCTACACGGAGCTACACGGAGCCCCATTCAGAAAAGAAGAAGACCCGGACTGCGCAAGCGCGGCTAATTTGGCCATCGGAGGGCGAAAATTAGTCGGCACCATGGAGACGAGGACGCCAGCAACGGAGCAGGTAAGTATAAAACTTTTTATAACTTCTGTATGGCTCATAATTAATGCACAATGTACATTACAAAGTGCATTAATATGGCCATACAGAAGTGTATAGACCCACTTGCTGCCGCGGGACAACCCCTTTAAGTAGGTCTATGTGCGCTGCATTCATCTGGAAGTTTTAGTAACAGCACTATAGTGGCTTCATTGAGTGATGGGTTAAGAAGCACAATCGATAAATAGCCTGCTATAGTTCAAGCAGTTCAGGGGCTAGATGGGAATAATATTTCTGGTACACCTCCTTCAGGTACAAGAGATTTCCCTTTTGGCATATCAGCTATTACTGACCTAATCTTATCAATTAAGATTAGGGCATCCAGGAGAAATTCTGGGAAAAAACAATGTTGTCCAACTAACTACCCAACTCCACCATGCAATATATTAAGCTTTGGATAGATAGAGATGAGTATAGTACTCAGAAAAAGTTGTTAATATAGTCTTGGAGTCATGTACTATATCCCAGCTAGTTGTTGTAATTTTTAAAATGGGCGGAGAAGAGGAATTTTGCTTAAAAATGTGTGTTAACAACTTACTACACTCGTTGCCTAACTCAAAGAAAGTTTGCTTAGTAAAAAGTAGCTTCTGTAAAGCTTTCACTTTCAGGAATTGGAGATATTCTCTACCAGTCTGTAACCACCTATATTTGTTATCATTCCAAGGCTCGGCTATAAACCTGGCTTCCTGAGAGCGACACAGAGTTTCCAATTCAGTCTCTATCCACACTGTATCTTGTTTAATAAAGGAGATGGAGGATTTGAGGCAGCCCCTAAGGAAGGCTTTAAGAGTCCCCCCATTGCAATTATGGGTCAAAAACTCCATTATGCATCTCTAAAAACATTTGCAATTGATCTGGAACTCTGTCTGACCTTTCTAATAATTGCAACCAAAATGAATGAATTTGCCATTTCCCATAGTTATTATGGTGAGATAGATTCAAATTTAAGAACAAAGGGCAGTGATCAGAAATGCACCCAGCCTACGTGGGATTCTAGCATTCTATGAATTCTAGCATCCCACATATCTGATTTTTCCCAAACATATAATCAATTCTAGAGAGTGCTGTAATATGTAGAGTGAAACTGGAGTATATACAAGTATGAGGATAGGTGACTCTCCATATATCTAACCAACCCAGAGAGACATTCCATTGAAATTGAGGTGAAAATTTACTTATACAAGGGCCATAAACTTGAAGTCTCCCAAAATTAAAATACGGGTAACATAAAAATTTGATGCAAATATAGCAGCTTTCTGCAGGTAATCGGTGGAAGCATGTGGTGGATTATATATCTCTATAATAACAAATGGCATGATGTTGATATTGGCAACTAGTAAACCATATTGCCCTTCTGGGTCAGATTTGGATTGAAGCACTTCCCATCTAAGTGATTTGTGTACTAGCAGAGAAATCCCTCTTGAAAATGAAGTATGATATGAATGTCTACTCCACTGAACCCAGGATTTGTTCAATATTTGGACTGTCTGAACAGTATTATATGTCTCTTGAAGACAAATCAAATAAGGGCTATACTTACGTATATGTGAGATCATTGCCCTTTTATGCGGGCAGCTTAAGTCGCTCACATTCCAGGACAGAATATTTAAACTAGCCATTTTCAGTACATGAGTAAGATATGGCACCATGGTAGAACAGTATTGAGTGGGACTAAAACCAAACATTTGTAAGGTTGGGCGTAAACCCTCCTGTACCTCAAAATTTAGAACCCCAAGTGTGACCTGCAAAAGTAACTAGGGGTAGACTGTGTGACACAGGAAAAGTAGGTGGGTCACACAATCACTTTGACTCACTCACAGTGGGTCTCTGATTGCTTTTTATGTACTGCCAGGTAAACCAGGAGGCTCACCGAAAGGCACACTTAGATCAAACGCTTCTGCCATAAAGGGTGCAGGGCTATGACTTTAATATTGCTCAGCAGTGTGGACGATTCCTTACGGGTTTCATCTAGCTGACAGAATTCCCTTTTTGCCCTAAATTGTAGTCAGGTGATTGATGCATGAGAATACATAAGTGTGACAAAATACAAAACATACTACGGTATCATATGCCATGCTGGGGTCACTGTAAGATAATCTAGCACTATTGCTTGTTGGTTAGTAACAACAATCAATCAAACTTGAATTGCATTAGTTTGATTAACCAGCCCCCCCTAACACTGTGAAAATCTGAACATCTAGATAGTCTGTAGCTTTCACTAAATTATCCCTCATTTATAGTATAGAATCATAGAATGGTAGAGTTGGAAGGGACCTCCAGGGTCATCGGGTCTAACCCCCTGCTCAGTGCAAGATTTACTAAATCATCCCAGACAGATGGGTGGGTAAATAAAACCATCCTGTTAGCTATGTCCATAGACATTAACTGAGGCTTACCATTTAGCCTTGACCAATTCAGCAGCTCTCTTGAAGTGTGTGTGTTGAGGGCTTACCATTTATGACTGCTGTAACACAAAGGTGGCCGTGTCATCTAGGATGCCAGACAACTGTCGTCCAAAGCTCAGGACATCCTATGTTCTGGCCCAATTTTCTACCATCTTACTATATATGTTGTCCCACACATTGTACACATTTATTAGGTAACCTATTGCAATCCCGGTAGGGGGTAGGATTTGAAAACAGAGTTGTCCCATAATTTGAAACCTCCACACATGCACACTTTGTCTGGGCAACTGAGATGGCATGATGGAGCAATTAAGAGCCAACGAGGGGTCACTAAGCCATGCTCCAACCATTATTGGGGCAGCTCTGCTCTTTTCGTGACAACACAGGGGTACCAAGATTATTATTAGACCAGGACCTGATCTCCTCCGCAGGGAGGGATATAGCCACAAAGGGTGTAGAGGATGCTATAGGGGCATGAGTACACATTCAACAATTATTCAGTTTTTCTGTATCATCACATGCTACAAACACTTCACGATTTTAACAAAACCTCTTGTCCCAATCATCTTTCAACACATTATTAAGTCTGTGTGTGTGTGTCGCAGCACATAGCAACAGTGACAAGAGTCATTTTCTGGTTGAGACGCGAGGACTCTCTAGCAGTGGCTGGCATGTATGCAGTTGTCTCTTCCTTCCAATTTGACTGAAGTGGCAGTTGTCAACTGGATGTGGTCCATCAAATCTCGGTTTTAAACTTTTCCTGATATGTCCTTTTGAGGACAACTCATTCACCTGAAAGCAAAAATTTACGACTCATCTTTTGAGTCTAGGATTGGAATCGAGGAAAATACACAATGAGTGACAGTTAATTCTTGATATAGAGCATATAAGTAAGGTCCTCATGCTGGGACTGAAAAAAGTATAGGCCTGTTAAGGTGCCCCTACCAAACAAAACTTCATAGGGGCTCAAGTTTGTCTGACGATTGGCACAGTTCTGACTAAATAGAGAGCTAATAAAATGTGTACCTTTATTATTTTATGACTTCTGGTACACCATATATGCAAATTACTTAATTCAACAATTTCTTAGCCATAGTTTTGGCGTTGGTATTTATATTTTATTTATACTTTATGTTACAAGCTCCGCATCTAGATGATGTGAGAAGAGGTCTATGCAAACCAATATAAACTCCAAAACACCTTTGGTAGCTGTATGCAGTCAATCTGCAGTCGCTGGAACAGATAATCTGGCCTTGGCTCACATCGAGGTGGTACGTTGAACAATTGACCTGGGTTGTGAAGGGCGCATACAATGCAACCCTGAACAAACCCCAGCAACGTTCAACCCTGGGGCTAGCCAAGTAGAAGACACAATACCACATTACCTCCTTGGATTGATTGGTAGGCCCATGGCTCAGTTGTTACATCATGAAGTAGATTGTGTGTGGGAAGCACAGGGGCTTACCCTTCCTCCAAACTCTGATGTGTTCTGTTCCCTCCTCTCTTGCCACTCTCTTTCTTTTCTCTCTTTGAGGCCTGTTCCTGCACTTTAAGCAACATAGAGATATCCACACCTGATTCAGGTGCAACCAGGTTAAGAGCTGCTATCTCAGTCCAGAAGAGTCAGGCTGCTGCTTTGGCTGCTGCATCTACTCTCTGGTTCTCTAGAGCCTTAGGAATCACTTCCTTGGTGTGAGCCTGGCCCTTGATGATAACTACCTGTTTGAGAAGAGTTAAAGCCTTGTACAACAAAGACACTGCTTCTGCGTTCTGGATTAGTTTAACTGATGATCCAACCAAACTTATGCTGCGCCACAAGGGTGCAAAATCTAATATGATTCCAAAAGTGTACCTTGAGTTGGTGCAGACATTAACAAGTCTTACCTCTGGCCAGTTTACACGCCAACAAATGCCATCAACTCCAGCCTCCTCAGCAGATGTCCCAGGAAGGCACTTTTTAATTAACCCTACAATTACCTCACCATTGGTTACCACTGCATAACCTGTTCATATTTGTTAATCTGCTTGTATATATTCATCATTTCCGGAAGCACCTACGAAAAAAATCAAAATCTGGGTTAGCACTTAGTTCATCTTTAATAGCTCAAATCCAACAGTTTCCTGCGTCATAACGTAAATGCAATTATGTTGACAAAGAACATCTTGTTGTTCTGTGGTTCTAGTGATTTAAAATACAGAGTATATTCAGGCTGCTCAGTGGTTACTGTGTCCATTTTCCCCCTTTGAATCCGGTGTATGTAATGTAGCAGGATTGAACTAGGTGCAACCTGGGGAGGCCTAGCCATGTATATTGCTTGGCTTTAAAGGGGAAGGGAAACAAGTACTGGCAAGATTCCAGCAGGGGGATACTAAAGAAGGTGTTTTCCAGATCTACAACCATAAAATGAGTGGCAGTAGGGGGGCACTTTAAGCCTGTAAGGTGTGAGGATTTGGAAAAATGGGCGCTATCAATTCAGTTACTTTGTTGATGGCACAAAGATCGTGTATCATTCGGTAAGTAGGGATCTGGCCTTTTTCTCCTTTCTTTTTGACTGGATACAGTGGCGTATTACAAGGAGAAGTTGTTTATTTTATGGACTGGGCCTGTAGTAAGGCACGAATTGTTACTGCAATGGGTGCTTCTTTTAGCGGGACCCAAGTGGTACTGAGGTGTGCGAGGAAGCACAGCCCTTTCTTTCAGCTTGACCAAGACAGATGGGACCGGAAACTTCCTAATATGTCTTACTAGTCGAACCATAGCGTCTCTGGGACCTGAGTAAGCTGGGCTATATCTGCAGGGAGCGTGGGCTTGTTAACTTTTTCCAAGAAAACAAATGCTTTAAACAAGTAATTAACTGTTCATTCATCTCAGAGCCAAGGGTAACAGTACCATGGGGTATAATGGAAGCCCAGACTGGGGAGAGTCCAAGTAATTTATCTATCTGCTGTTGCACCTATCCTTAGGCTGCCTGTCTACGGGCAAGATGTCATAGCGAGATCCGCTCGCGTGATTAAAACTGTGGCATGCCGCAATACTCCGTGGTAAGCCTATAAATTAGATCGCAGAGACCTTACAGTGCTCCCCACTCCTCCCCCGCAAAGGAATATCACTAGCGATAGTCCGTCGCGACTGTGGACGGGCGGCCTTATCCAGAATGAGAAAATGCTGCCTACTGGGCTTTCAGTGGGTGACACAAAGAATGCGGGGAGATGGACCTGTGTTACAGAAGATATGGAGAAGAGATACAGGCTTAAGCGTGTGTGAAGTGGCACAATGCTTTGCACCCCAAGATGGCAGAGGGGAGCAAGATGTTCCCTTTTGATAAGTTGCGCCCACAGTATAATGCATTCTTACACCGTTGAGCTACATGTTTGGTCTTGTTCTCTGCCACCATTGAAGATGATGGAGGGAAGGCAAACCTATTACATAGTTTCTTCTCAAGCGTATTCACAAACGAAAAGGAAATGCCACATGAGATGCAAGGGAATAAAATGAACCCCTCACAAAATATCTCATACCTAACGCAGGAGGAAGTGCGGAACAGGTTAAAGAAGATTAAAATCGATAAATCGCCAGGCCCAGATAGAATACACCCAAGGGTACTAAATGAACTAAGTGATGTGATAGCTAGGCCGCTATATCTAATATTTGTGGATACTATCAAGACCAGGGTTGTACTATTGCATCAGAGGAAGAATTTCCTTCCCGACTCCAATATGTCAATCAGAATAATGCTTGGATCAACACCGCTTCTCAATTTATTAGTGACTATGATTTGTGATATTGTAATTCTCAAGAAAAATATACGGGCCCCTCTTGCACTCATACCGAATTTGCCATCACCACCTCCTCAGGCAGAGAGTTTCATAGTTTCACTGCTATTACATTAAAGAATCCCCTTTTATGTTGGTGTAAAAACTTTCTTTCCCCAAGATGTAGCTGATGCCCCCTTGTTACAGTCACAGTCTTGGGTATAAATGGATTGTGGAGAGTTTTCTGTACTGTCCCCTGGTATATTTCTACATAGTTATCAGGTCGCCCCTCAGCTGCCTTTTTACTAAACTACCCTGTTTCCCCGAAAATAATACAGTGTCTTATATTAATTTTTGTTCAAAAAGGTTTAACTTTTTTACATGTATAGCTGCCTGGACATCCTTAAAAAGCCTGAAAAATCATTATGCACCCTCAAAAATTCTGGAAAATCATGCTATGTCTTATTTTCAGGGTATGTCTTATTTTCAGGGAAACAGGGTAAATAAACCAAATTTTAATAACCTCTCTAGGTATTCTATTGCACTCATTCCATTTATTACTTTTGTTGTCCACCTTTGTACCCACTCAAGCTCTGATATGTCCTTCTTGACTAGCAGTGCCAAAACTATACGCAATATTAAATGTGTGGGCTGCCCAGTGACTTGTAAAGACAACAAGTTCTTGCCATGTGCCTCTAGACCTCTTGTGATGCACCTCATGATCCTATCTGCCTTAGCAGCAGCTGCCTGACACAAGCTTACAGTTAACTAAAAACCCCAAGTCATTTTCCAGCAGCCGTGGGACCTTTGAAAGCACTGCTGCACGGACCTGCATTCACGCGTGTTTGTGCAGGTATGTGGGTGCGCGGTTTTGTGTGCACCTATCTTCGGCACACGCTCGTGTAAATGCACCCTAAGGTTAACTTCACAAAAGCGAGTGCAATATTGGGCCGTAATACAATCTCCTCATGGATGCAAGGCGTTTTTATATCAAAACCACCTCGTGTGACTTTGGGGAATTATTCATTCTCCACCATGACTCGATTGCAGAGTGTCTCCCATTGTTTTCAATATATATAAAGTAGGTTTGTACCAACAGCACCAACAGTATCCCACACTGGGTCAGGCCGTTAAATGCAATAGCTAGTCAGGGAGTTTCAAACCACAAACTCCATAAGAAGTCCATATCAAATAAATATAGGGCTGCAGCATGCAAGAGTGCAGTAGAAAAACAAAGGTTTATTGTCCCATCACAATAAACAGCAACATTTCGGCCTAACGGCCTTCCTCAAGCTTGTTTTCAATAGGGAGACCTCGCATTGCACTAGCGTGAGCCTAGCACGTGGCGTGATGCTGCCACCAGCCCCATTGGAAACAATAGGCAATGCATTGAAATGCCCAAAGATAGAACGTGCCGCGATTCGTTTCCTGTATCACGGTGCAATGTGATGTGGGGAAAAAAAGGAAAAAAATCGCTCATGCGTGTAACCCCAGGGGTTTATATTCATGCAATATTTGTGTGTCTTGCAATGCACAAATCTTCCATAATTTTCTTCAACATTCAAATTTGCATCAATTCTGTGAAATTGCGATCTTAGTGCCTTCAGTGGGAAACATTGTATCGCACTCGCACAAATACCACACAACATGCGAATGCCACGTGGTGGCTTTTAAGGTGCCATTGAGGAAACTGAGTGAGGCAAAGATAGACCATGCTGCGATTTCGTATCAAATTAGAAAATAAAATCTCTCATGTGAATGAATCCATTCAAAAGGATGGATCTCATATTTGCACGAGTTTTGTGCGCAACAGATCACATAAAAATTGCGCGAGAATATCGCTTGTGTGAATTAGCTCTCATACAGCTCTATCAGGGTGACTACTCACTACAGTTTTTTTTCCTGCAGGGGTCTATGGGACTTGTAATGTTAAAATCGTGATCGCGCAAAATCACAATTTACCGCGATTTTGTGCGATTGCGATTTTAACATTACAAGTCCCATAGACCCCTGCAGAAAAAAAACGCTGCGAATTTCGCAGTGAAAAAAAACTGTAGTGGGTAGTCACCCTCAACAGGAAAAAAAAATGTTCTGACTTTGGAATGTGGTGCCAAACAAAAAAAGTATTTTTGAAAAATAAAAGTGTTTCTACTGTGTAAAAGCAGTGAAACATAATAAAAGCAGAATAAAAGGTAACATCATATTTATACCACAATATGAACGCCGTAAAAATATATCTAAAAAAACAATGATAAAATAGGTTTTTTTTTTCAATTGCCCCCAGCAAAAAAAATAATAAAAAAATTATTCAATATATTATTATAACCGAAATTGCTTTCTTATAGAAACTAGAAGTCGCCCTGCAAAAAGCAGCGTGTCATACAGCTATATTGATTAAAGAATAGCAAAGTTATGACCGCTGAAACACAAACGGGAAAACGCTTCTTAAGGCTAAAATTAGTTTTGTCACTAAGGAATCAGAAATGCACTTAAGGTGATTGAGTTCTGCGCCAAATGTATATACATGAGACATACGTTCAAAATTTACAATAAAAAAGTGACATTTTCGGGAGGGTTTTTCCAAATTTATTATGACTGTTGTGTTAAGTTACTTATTTAAGGCTTATTGCTGAGGCCAGATTCTGACAGCGAACATACTGATATAGACATATTCTTATTTTTAGTGCAGTTTCTCACGCGTGCCCCCGAGCATAGCATGCTTCAAAGAAACACCATCAGGATCAAAAAGGCCAAACAAACACCACAAACCAAAATAAATGTGTTCCACAGCACAAGTTGAGAGAATGAAGAAAAATATCAGTCACATCAGTCACTGTCACCAGTCAGTGTGCTGTCCGATATACACAGACTGCACATGGAGGTGCATTAAAATGTTCTATTTCTCATCCGTGAAATGGACAGGAAAAGGATATGCCATGGGTCTATGTGAAAAAACGTCCATGTGTATAGCCCCATAGGCTATAATGGAATAACACGGACAGCATGCAGCCCCAAAATAAGAGCGTGTGCCAGAGTCCTAGGGTAAGGTGACCAGACGTCCCGATTTAGATGGGACAGTCCGGCTTTGGGATCGTGTCCTACTTTCCCCAAGGTTCATAAGCAGGACAGCCTTTTATCCCATTTTGGTGCCGCTTTCGGGTTGCTGGGTCACAATGAAGGTGATTACCAGCCAGGGTGCCATGGCTCTCCAGCTGGTAATCACTCAGTGGCACTTCTACGGGTGCACAGACTGATGGCAGTGTGTGCATCCGGGATCCTCCTTCCCTGACCTCTCCTCCTTAGTTCCGAAGGAGGAGAGAAGAAGGGTATGTTGACAGATAGTAGAAATGCCGCAGATATTCTACAGCAGAATTTGCTGCGGAAAATCTGCAGCATTTTGTAATATCAGTTTTGATAAGATTTCAAATCTGCAGCATGAATCGATCCGCGATGTGCATTTTGAATCCGCAGCATCTCAATTTGTTCTGTGGATTTCCAGCATGGATTCCACCTCTTCAAATGAGGGATGAAATTCGAGTCAAAAGCAAAGTGTTTCAGATAGTCTGAGGCGGGTTTTACATGGCTAAGAATCTCGCACGAGTTTTGGTGCGTTTGTGAGACTCACAAAACTTGCGCGATTATGAACCACAATGTTCTAAGTGTTTACATCCCTTAGAACGCATAGCCCATTGTTTTCAATGGGACAGTGAAACACATTGCACACCGTGTGGTGTGCACTCAAGAAGGATGCGAGGTTCCCCACTGAAAACAATGGGAAAGACTTACTGATCCCCTTACACGCCTGAAAGTGACAGGATGCGTTCTTGCCAGAAAAACGCCTTGCGTTGGCGTGAAAATGCACACTGGCGAGCATGATATCGGGACGAGTTTCTTGGCCTGATATCATGCTCGCCCGTGTGTAGGTAGCCTTATGTTCACACATTGCGCATTTGGTGCAGATTTTCCGCAGCAGAAAAATCTGCGCCAAAATTCGCACCGATGTTGCATATTAAAAAATTTGCAGCATGTCCTATTTTGATTTGTATTCACAGACCAAAATCACCAATTAACCCTTTCCAATCCACTGTCTGACGCCTGAAGACATTCTGATTGAAGGCTGTACAGCCCTGATGTCGGAAGACGTCCGGCAGGGTATTCTTACTGTATATTACTGGCGGCTCTGTTGTCGGGGGCCTCTCGAGCATGTCCCATACCGCAGTACTGGCTCTAGCCAGCAGATGGCGCCATTGTATGATGGCAGAAAGAGAAAGCCCCCTAGGAAATCCTGAATCCAAAATTGGATTGCAAAGGGTTAAAGTCTAAGGGAGCATAAAAGAAAGTGCACACATATAAGCATCCATGTTTAATACGTTTTTTTCTTTTGCACGCTCTGTTTTCTGCAGGCGGTGACAAAACTTACTTCACTTGGGCCTTCTTGCTTTTTTGCACACATGAAAAATTGAATTACACAATGATGAATTACAGATAAAAAAAATAAACACATACGCACCTAAAAAGTATAGACACACGCAGTGAAGACAGAGCTATTTCACAGACTCAGGGCTTATTCAGACAACCGTATATCGGCCGGGTTTTCACGCCCGGCCGATATACGGTGTCCCTCTCTGCATGGGGAGGAGGCTGGAAGAGTCGGGGGCAGTGCATTGAGCTCCCGCCACCTATCCGCCCCTTGGCACTATTTGCATTGGAAAGGGGGCGGGGCTGAGCTAAGTTCCAGAACTTAGTAGTAAAAAATGAAAACATTTATACTCACCTGTCTGCCATTGCTGAAAGGGCTGTGTCTGATTGGCTGAGCGCTCAGCCATTCATTGAATCACAGCTGAGTGCTGCCTGTGATTGCTCACAGCGCTCAGCCAATCACAGGCAGCGCTCTGCAATACATTGAATTCAGTGCGCTGCCTGTGATTGGCTGAGCGCTGTGACCAGTCACAAGCAGAGCTCAGCTGTCATTCAATGAATGGCTGAGCAATGCCTGTGATTGGCTGAGCGCTCAGCCAATCAGACGCAGCCTTTTCAGCAATTGGAGATTTTAAATTCCCGCCTGCTGAGAGAACTTTATTACAGTGCAGGGAGAACAAGCGAAGAGATGATCCTGAGCCTCGACAGTGGCTGAGATGCGTATATATATTTTTTATTTACTACAGCTAGGAATGATTTTCAGGGAGGGGCTTATATGTAAAGCCCTATGGAGCCTGCTTTTTGTCACATTGGAAGGGCTTATTCGGACAGGCGTATATCATTTGGGTTTTGCACTGAGCTCCCACCCCTCGCCACTGTTTGCAATGGGAGTGGGCGGGGAAAACTTAGCCACCCCTCCCATTGCAAGTAAAGACAGAGGGCCGGAGCTCAGTGCATTGCTCCCAGCCAGGCCCACCTCCTCCCCTTGCAGAGAGGGACAGCGTATATCGTACGGGCCTGAAAACCCAACCGACATACGACTGTCTGAATTAGCCCTAACTCACGAACTTGCGATTTTTCGTGCGATGTGTTTTGAAATTAGAAAGACGTATTGACTTTAGCGATAATAGAAAATTGCGTCAAAGGTGTGAGAAAATTGGGAGTGGCAGGGATGTTTAAGTGAGAAAAAGCAGCGCTGATGCTTAAAAATTGCAGGAAAAAAGTCACGATTTTGCTGCAATTGTCTTGCGGCAAAATCGCGATCGCCAGTGTGAAGGAGGTCTCAGGATGTATACATCCATCGGAAGCTTGTGACAGATGCTATACAGTGGCCTCTTTCACCCAGAGGGATCCACTGAATTAAAAAAAAATAAATATATATATATATATATATATATATATATAGCATCACATACCTTTTTGTTGCGGCCGCTCCTCATATAGGAAACACACTGAGCTTTCCTATATATCTAAAAAATCGGTATGCTACACATACTCCCAAGATTAAGGCCAAAAAGACACACTTTTGGCCTCTGGTGAAACTAGGGTTGCTCCCCAGCCCAGCTGGTAATTAAATCCAAAGGCCATTGCCGGCATTCATTTTTTTACTTGCCATGTTAATAACCAGTAAACAAATAATTGTTAGCTGTGAGGACGGCCAGGGAGCAACCACATCATTCTCTAGTTCCGGCCTGGCTGCTGCTGATGTAATCAGAGACTCTGACCCCTAACCGCTCTCATGTCTGCGTTCCAGCATGTCCTGTATGCAGCGCAGACATCGGTGGTCTGATTAACAGCGGCCGGACCAAAGCTAGAGAGTGAGTTAAACTACTACATGGTGTGGTTCATGCGGGCCAGGAGTACAGGGGTAAAGAGGGAGCGCTAGTATTACTAGGACTACTAATGGGGTCACTGTTAGTACCAGGGTCACTAAAGGGGACACTTATTATTGGGGAAACTATTACTATGAGAGCATCATTACTACTGAGGCCACTAAGGGGATTATTATTATTACAGGGTCACTAAAGAGCCACTATTACTGTTGGGGCCATTAAAGGGGACAAAATTTCTATTGGGGCCACTGAGAGGGGCACTATTACTATGTGGTAATAAAGAGGGCAACCTTAGGTGAAACATATACGCCACAGCAATTCCATAAACATGCCTGTTTGACTGAGTGTTATTTCACTCCGGATAGAATAGGGAGATGAGCTGCTACCAGATAACTTTTATGCTGCTTATCTCCGGGAAAAATGTGAAAGTCTGATCCTTGTATATCACCATTAGTCAGTACTAATAACTTATCTATGGCCAGCGAATGCCATGGATAGAATGCCATGGATATCCTGAGAAGACGGGTCCTTAACAGAACAGATGAGAAATAATGCAGTTCGGTCGTATTGGGGATTTTGTACGATTAGCAGAATTTCAGTGTAAATGCAGCTAGTATTTTTGCCAGCGAGCATGTGGCCGTGTCACTTATGAAAGCTACAGGAAACATAACGCCGAGGCCAATAGCAGCCAATCGCAGATGTGCCACTGGTAATAAATGACACAGGACACTTTGGCAGGTGGAGGTAGACGCCAGTGTGTTCTCCTGTACCGGTTTCCATACCTGCTCCCATCCCTTCTTTCGTACTTTGCAGTCACATCTCTTTGTGACACACTGATTACCGGGTTCATTAATTTGTAAAAACCTTGGCATCCAATCTTGAACAAGGTTCAAGGTAAATGAATGGCTGTTGCTGGGTGGTCTGCACGTCTCCGCAGGAGAGCTGGAGATTAATGGATTTGTCATTAAGGCCAAGTCTCAGATAATGTCGTGACGATCCTGTTGAGACGTGAAATGGAAGGTTTACAAGTGCTGAATAATGTATTTCATTAATACTTTTCACAGAGAAAGTGGAATTCTTCCTGCTGTATGATGGAGATGAAACGCTTATTTTTACCGCTATTATATTGTCTCCAGTTTGACTAATTAATGGCGTCCTTAGGACTTGAGTCACGGGAATGGATTGGGGGGCCATTAACATTTGGGTGAGGGGATGTCATTTGTTTTTTATGACACAACTCATTAATCTGTCACACTACACCTGATACTTCCCGCACAGGTCATAACACTTTCTCTGATAAACATTTGCTACTTTAGGGTACGTTTACACATAGTAGCAGAAATACTGCGGGTTTTCAGCAGCGGAAAATTCCACCGCACAATGTATAGCGTTTTCACAAAAGCAGAGTCAAAATTGGCACTATAGGTGCAGAATGTGACTAGAAATCGGCTGCCTGTTTCATTTCAAGTCAAAGTCCGCACTGATGGTGAAGATTTTGACTTTGTTTTGGATGTGGAAATGCTGCAGAATTTGCCCCTGCAGAAATTGCCCCGGCGGCCCCATTGAGAGTAATGCTGCACGGAGCTTCGTTCACGTGTGTTTTGGCACGTGCATGGACGCGCGTATTCGTGCGCACCTACGCATGTGCAAATTCGTGTGAGCGAGGCCTTACTGAATGCAACATCATACGGAGAGAGTAAAGAAATGATATACTAAAAATTAAGAGATAAGAACCTATTGTAATAAAAATCTCTTCCATTTAATCACTTTCTGTTTACTGATAAGACAGCTTGAGCAATACAGTACCCAGAATTTAACTGAGGGATATGAAGGTTACTGCCGTGGATGAGGTTGACCGCTGACCCTTGGTAATCGGAGGCGAAGATACCAGGCGAAAGTGACACAGTACGGAGAGGAGACCTATGGACGAGATACCTAGCCCTCAGCTCGCACAGGAGAGAAGGGACAGCCCTGCCTAGAAGCTGGCGTCCTGATAAGAACGACACTGTGCTCTTCCTCTATGGCCTAGCTAACCCTGACAGGACAAAACACTGTAAAAACCAAAAGACAGACCGAGGATGGAAAAATAGCAGAAACAAGGGGCTGCAAACAAGAACGAAACAGTGTAACAGATGAAGGGCTACCTGACAGGTAGAGTGCAGAGGCAGGAGCACAACAAACCGACAAATACTAGACAAAAACAGGATAAATGCCGAAGCAGGACCGAAGCTGGGTGTCAGAGAGAAACTCACAACAACACTGAGGCAAAGGGGGGAGGATTCCCAGCTCAGCTAAATAAGGCAATGATTGGCCATGCCCTACAGCTGAGCTAAAATACCTGGAGCAGGTAACCATTGACATGCTGGAAGACAGTATGTAGAAGCTCTGGTAACAGGGAAAGCAAGACGACGCCCATGTCTGCCAGAAACAGGGAGAGAAGAGCAAGTCTGAACAGTGGACCAGAGAAATGACTTTAATGAGCAGAGTGCATTTTTGAGATTCACAGTCACCTGTTAAACATTACTATCAAGTAGGAGATTAATCACAATACTTCTAGGAGAACTCTCACAATTGTTTTGAGCAGGTGCCCACATGCTATATAGTCTTATTATAAACCATAGTTATGTCTTTATATGCGTGTCTTGTCTTTTTGGCTAATTTTAATGCATATCCACTAAAAGTTATATTGTAACACAAACCTTATTTCTATGATTCCCAATTTTGCTCTTTTGAGGTTTCTGCTGCCTTAAGGGTGCCTTTGCACTTGCGATCACAATATCCCTGTTTTTTTAACGCAAATGTCAATAGGACTTTCTAATGTTAAAAACTCATCGCAAAAAAAAAGTTTGTGCTTTTTGATTTTTGTGCAATGCGTTTTTAATACAGATGAACGAGCACGCTCGGATAAGGCAGTTACTCGAGCAAGCATCGCTCTTCTCGAGTAACTGCATTCTCGTCCGAGCAGGCTCGGGGGGCAGTGGGGAGAGTGAGAGAGATCTCTCTCTCCCCCCTGCCGCTCCCCCCAAGCCTGCTCGGGCGAGAATGCAGCTAATTGAGAAGAGCGATGCTCGCTCGAGTAACTGCCTTATCCGAGCGTGCTTGATAATCTGTAGTTTTTAACATTAGAAAGTCCTATTGACATTTGCGTTTAAAAAACGCAACAATATTGTGATAACAAGTGTAAAAGCACACTAAGTGTATATATGCAAAGGAATAAATCACTAAATTTATTACAGCTGCCCATCTCCTAGTGTTAGACCTCCTTTGACTTTCAGGACTGCAGCAATTCATTGTGGTGTCTATGCATAGACATCAGAGGACCATGGGTGTGCCAAGAAAACCTTCCCCACACCATTACTGCACCTCCAGCAGCCTGACAGAAAGGGATCATCAATCCATACTTCCCTTCATCACGCTGCAACAGAATCCGGATTCACCTGATCAGGCAATGTTTTTCCACTGCTCAGTAATACACTTTTTGCCCACTAGAGGCTTTTTCTATTTCTCTTACGGCTCATTCACACAGGCGTTTTCAGTTTGTTTGTGAAAATGCTGTATATTCATGGACCGAAACTGTGCGTATTCTGTGTTTTGAATTTTTTTTGTGCAGTCATTGCAAATTTTACAACCCGAAAATCACGTGATATTTGTGCATTGCGAGATACAAAAATCTTGCACGAATATGAACCTTATTCTTTTGAATGCAGTCATATACATAAGCATTGTTTTTCCGCACCGCATCGCGATGCTACGAGGTAAAAAAAAATAATAAAAATCCCTGCATAATCCTATCACATTCCTCAGAATGCATCTCTCATTGCTTTCAATGGGACAGTAAAACTCATTGCATCACACCCATATGCACGCCATGCAAGGTTTCCTATTGAAAACAACGGGAAACACTTGCCGATACTCCGATGTGGCTGATCAGTACTTTACTAAAGTGATTGGAGGCGTTTTTGCCATGAAAACGGCTCACATTGCCGTGAAAATGCACATTGGCGAGAGCGATATCGGGTGCAGATAATGCTTGCTTATGTATAGGTAGCCTTACGGCAGCTTCAGATGTCTGTATGTGCCATTGCACGCGCTTCAGTGCAACGTACTTATGCGGTGAACGAGTCTTTTTTCTGCGCGTATAGGCGCAGATTTCACACGTTCAAACCATGCGCATTTGCGAACAAAAAAAACGCAAAAGACTTCAACTTGTCATCATTGACTCTCACCACTGCAAGCAATCATAAATAGACATGGACATTGCTGAGCAGTTTCTGAACTACAATAGGGGGTGCTGAACGGCTCACAAATCTGTATTAAAATGCCGCTGCACTCAGGGTCCCGGTATTCCAAGTAGAAGCAGGACTTCTCAGTACTGATGTTGCTGATAGTAACTATTGATTTTCTTCTTGTGAATATCGGGGCCTTTGGAAGCATTGCAGATGCTCGCATTTTCAGGGCTTCCATTATGGGTTAGTGATTCATAGCCGACCAGCTGTCCCTGATGGAACCACAGAACATTCCTGGTTCCTCAGGTCCACCTGCCCCATTCGTCATTGTGGCGGATTATGGATTTGATCTGACGACTTGTGTTCTGCATCCTTTCGCTTGCAGGAACATAGACACCAGGAGGTGGGTGTTTAATTACCGACTCACATGTGCCCGGTGTTTTGTGGACTGTGCCTTTCACATGCTCCCCAACAAGTGGAAAGTTTTCCACACCATGCTTCAGCTAAGACCTGAGATCGTGTGTGCCGTAATTGGAGCCTCTGTGGTTCTGCATAGGTTTTGCCTGGACAACGTTGCAGGTTGGAATGCAGAAGAGGCTGAACCTAGAACTTTCCTATCGGAAATTATAAATGACCACAGGCTGCACTGCAGTCCAACAGCATCTGCATTCTGAGTCATGGACATCTGCGCGACTACTTTCTGGGTCCTCAGGGAGCAGTTCCGTGGCAGATGGACTATGTTCAAGGAACCAGATGAACTGATCTCTCCAAACAGCATCATTGTTTTCTTTAAGCCGGCTGTGCTTCCATTTTTTTTGTTTAGCTAGATACTTATTGGCACATGTTTAGTTAAGGACTCGCAAGACAACAAGGACCCTTGACGTGGGTTGCAAGCTTAAAATAATTTGTTAATATACATACGTTAGATTATCTTAAAAAATAGATTTTGACTTTATTTACCAATGTTTAGAAGTTTGCCAAATTACTAACCAATACCTCGTTATTGCTTCCCTTGCTGAGGCCAGGTTTCATAAAGGAGGGACAGCATAATATGGCTCCTGCTTATGAAACTGGCCATGGGTTCGCTCTAAAGAAGCATGAGACCAATGGCCAGTTTCATATGGCATATACCTGTGGTATTATGCTTGTGGAGGTGCTGGAGACACCTGACTGAAGCAGAGTACCACTTTGTCCTGGTGTGCCTCCAGTGGTCAAGAGAAATGAAGCACTCGCCCGTTTCATCTGCGTGGCCTCAAACAACGTCGCTATTAGAGATGAGCGAACATACTCGTTTAGGGGGATTTCGAACTCAAGCACCGCTTTTTTCGAGTAACTGACTACTCGGGCGAAAAGATTCGGGGGGCTGTGTGGTGGAGCGGGGGGTAGCAGTGGGGAAAAGGGGGGAGCTCTCTTCCCCACTCCCCTCTGCAACCCCTGGCGCCCCCCGAATCTTTTCGTCCGAGTAGTCAGTTACTCGAAAAAAGTGGTGCTCGAGTGCGAAATCACCCTAATCGAGTACATTCACTCATCTCTAGTCGCTATCACAGCCTTCATAGGCAGCACTTTGTGTTTTGCCAAGTCCCTGAAGTCTGGGACCAGACTTCGGCAGTACAAAGCTGACAAATCCTCTTGCCTCCTGGTTTGCAATCACTTCAGAACATTGTGATCTACAAGCAAACCAGGAGTAGGATTGGCCTCTGGACCTCACTAGCTTGGAGCTGCATGGTGGGTTACTGCAGCTGAGGTTGAGGGCTGCCCCAGATCTTCAGAGGCCTCGTGTGGCTTTGGTGTGATGGGGCATGGACAGGATACTGTAACAGGCTATAAAATGACTCAACTTTCCTGAAGAGGATTATGAAAAAGGAATCAGGGAGTCTAATGGTAGAAAAATGCAATTTAATTAAACTGGTCCTTATACTGTCACATTCCAGCAAAATTCTAAACAGGTGGCAGATATAAATGTTTAAAGTTATTAAATACAGACAAGTATCGGTCCGCTCTTCATGGAGCAAACGGGGCAGATGTAAACCTCAAATACTCCATGCAATGTAAAAAAGTTATCAGCCCATTTACAACATGTTTTTGTGGTAATTTATAGGACACATGAAGGTCCACAATGGCCCAGTCTACTGTCACCAGCTCCACACAATGTTCATTCTTTTTTCAACTGCAAAAGGCAAACCATACGAATGGGACATTTCAGAACTTAAATATTACTATTGGTCAAATATCTCCTTTTTCTCAGGCACTTTATGACACATAATGTTTTTCCCATGAAGCACAGTGTCCAAATACTAAAGTGAAACACAAAAAAAAAAAGAAATGGAGCACGTCAACCAGCCTTCACAAAAATTACAGGAACCTCAAGTACTGGTAGGGTGTCTAAGTCCCCCTGCGCCATTCCTGTTTTGGGGTTCATATTCTCGGCGGGACTGGTCCCTTGCCGTCTGCCAGCTATCAGCCACTATATGTTTAAAAAAAAAAAGAAAAAGGTATATACACTCAAATAAAAGGGAGAATCTTATTTACTTTGCAAACCAAAAACACAAAGGAGTGCAAGCAGGATGATCACTATAAGGCCTCATGTCCACTAGCTAAATGGAATTGCGGAATCCGCAGCGGATTTTGCCCATAGGGAATCATTGGCCATCCGCGGTCCATTAAATTGATTTTTGCAGCTGCGGATGTCATTTTTAAAGAATTGCGTTTTTCACGCGCGAGAGAAAAAACGCGGCATGCTCCATTCTGCCGCGGATTCCACGCGGATCGGCAACATTGCTATCACATTGATAGCAATGTGTGCGGAAATCTGCATGCAAAAAAAACAAACATTTAAAGCAAATCCGCGTGGAATCCGCTGCGGAAATCCGTGGCAGATTCTGCGCGGATTTTATTTTTCAAGTGGACATGAGGCCTAAGGCTGGGGTCACACAGGGCGGATTTGCCGCGGATTGCCGTTGCAGCGCTTTTTTGTCCATAGACCTCTATGGACGCAGTAAAAAAAAAAACGCTTGCGGATTTATCCACACGAAAATCCGCAGAAAAATCTGCAAGCCCAAATTAACCTTTGAAGCGGTTTTGCCGCAGAAGCAGTTCTTCTGCGGCAAAACTGCAACGGAAAAACCGCGGCAAATCCGCCCTGTGTGATCCCAGCCCAAGTACTGTGAAAAGCTTTTTGCCTTGCGATTTTTGTGCGATGCATTTTTAACATTCTAAAGTCCGATTGACATTCACGTTAAAAAACACACCAATATCGCGCTCGCAAGTGTGAAGGCGCCCTTAGATGGGGCAGCAGTGTTGTGATCGGTTACAGTTTCCTTGACTGGGCAGTGCCTGTTCGTCAAAACGAATCTTGACTTCCTCCTCTGACCCCTTTTGTTGATAAGCGGTTTACTCCATTCAGAGACTCAGGTGCAGAATTTTGTCCAGGAAGTTCCTGGCCAACATGACAGCAGCCAGTCAGACCCCAATATAGTCAGTGGGGTTTGTTGGGCACCGTTCATACGGTATCAGTGAAGGATCTAATCTCTGTACATTTATTATACATTACAAGGTGTTGTGAACAGCCACTTGGCAACATATGGGACGAGGTGTCTGTATCTTCTGTCAGTTCAGGTTGAATTCACACTGGCATCTGCGAAACACACACTTTTTTGTCCAAAAAACAGGTGAAAATGTGACGTTTTATGGATCCATAGGCTATAATGGGTTAAGCGCAATCAAACTATACTGTTTGGCTAGATTGAGCTTGACATACGTTTTGTGTTGAACTTCAAAACTTTATGAAGAAAAAAAGAGTTTACAATGAAAAACTGTATGATTTTCATATAAAAAAAGGATCAAAATGGATTAAAAAGTATACCGCAGATACATTTTTTTTAAAGAAACCTAAACGTATACCTAAGAGAAGGCAGTCAGCTACTAGCTGAATACACTGGCAGATGTCCAATGATATGAAGAACATATCGGTGCCTCTATTATTCTACACTGCGTCTCCACTCTTCGGGCATAGCCCAGTATTTGTGCCGCGCGCTATATTGGAATTAGGGCTCATTCACACAAGTGTGATTTCGGCACATATAATGGCCATGATGCAAGACAGCTTGACACGTAAACAGACTTTCATTGATCCGTTCACATTAGCGTGTAAACACTGCGTGTAGCTGCGCACGAGAAATAGGTCGCAGCGCGCAGCGGGAGCCCCACACTTAACCCCGCTATGAAACAGAGCAGGAAGAAAAAAAAAGACTATCGCACTGCGCATGTGCGTGTACGCGGGATCCACGGTCATGCGCAGTGCACTCGCAGTCCATACACGGTCTTCGATGGCTCACACAGACCAGTATAAAGCTGCGGGACTCCTGCGTTTAACGGATATGGTCGTGTGAATGAGCCCTTAGATGTGCGCCATCCGATGGACATTCCTGCTCTGTCTGCAGTCCGGCTTTCTCCCTGTTCGCTGAAGAAACCACGCCTGACCAATGGAAACGTCATTCGTTGCAGCGTCACCGCGCTTGTGCCGCACCGAGTGAGTCGGTACCCGGTTGGACTGTCACGAGCATACGCCGCCGTCAATGCGGGCAGGGAAGTGTTACAGCGTGTTTGCCCGCTCGCGATGATGCTGGATTATACGTCTCTAGTGGGCACAGCTGGAGACATTACAAAAGCACCCGCCTCGTTTACAGCTTATAGCTGCCAGTCATCTGTGCCACCAGGTGCCCATCATCTCTCCTCCATTGGCAAATTTGCCCCTTATACCTGTCATCTGTGCCACCCGCTGCCCATCATCTCTCTACTTGCTATATATGTTCCTATACCTGTTCCACATGGTGCCCATCATCTATACTTGACTTGTCAAATTTGCCCCTTATACCTGTCATCCGATGCCCATCAGTTCTCCCCCTACAACTGCTTGCCAGATTTGCCCCTTATGCCTGTCACCTGTGCCACCTGCTGCCATCATGTCTCCCTACTTGCCAGATTTGCCCCTGTACCACCTGGTGCCCATCATCTCCCTGTACCTGCCACCCTTGCCCATCATCTACCCCCACTTACCAGGTTTGCCACTTATACCTTTTGTCCGGTTCTCTCAAGCACTCAATGGTTGCGGTTTCTTCATCAACGGGCAAAGAGAGAGCCGGACTGTAGACAGAGCGGGAACGCCCCCAGACGGTGCACCTCTAATTGGTATATAGCGCGGCACAAATACTGGGCTAGGTCTGGAGAGTGACGGCGCAGTGAAAAATACTACAAGTACCAACAAACTCTTCAGATCATCGGACCTCTGCCAGCTGGGAGCCCAAACAGTGCCAACAGACTTCCTTAAAAACGCATGCGCTTGTACTCATTTTTTAGCGTATGTTTCTCACATGTGCGCACGGCTCCTACAAAGTAAGGGGAGAATCATCCGTGTTTCCTGTCAGGGTCGGCTCATGTTCGGGTTTATCAATATTGGGGTTCAAAGCGGTTTCTCTTATTCCCCAAGATACACAGTAGGGGCCTCATATACTCCTGTGGTAAAATGGACTCTATATACTCTTCTAGAGCCTTCTATATACTACT
Source organism: Eleutherodactylus coqui (assembly GCF_035609145.1). NCBI lineage: Eukaryota > Metazoa > Chordata > Amphibia > Anura > Eleutherodactylidae > Eleutherodactylus > Eleutherodactylus coqui. The sequence continues at coordinate 27,682,959 of NC_089840.1, forward strand.
GACCAGAGACAGCGCCGCTCCCCGCAGCCCGCCGGCGCTCAACACCTCAGAGAGGGTCACGTGACCACAGCTCGGCGAGCTTCTCTGGGCGCTACTGACATCACGGAAAAAGGGCGGGAATGTGTGAGGCGATGATGAGATCACGTGGTCTAGGGGGCGCGGCTTGTCGGATCACGTGAGAGGAGGGGGGGAAGCTGTGTGACCGGTTCCTGGTTGTGCAGTGAATACGGAAGTGCGGCGAGCGGCGGACATGGCCTCCCTGTTCAAGAAGAAGACGGTGGACGGTGAGTGACCGCCAGCCAGCCTGACTGCCGCCATGGCCTCGCCCGTTCCTGGCGCCATCTCTGCCCCCCTTTACTCTTCTCGTCCGGCAGGTTTTAGTTCGTCATTGACTATTAACCCCTTCCTGCGCCCCTCACCTCACACCCTGGCAGCGGCCCTATGACAGTTCTGATTGGTAATTGGCACCTGGGTAGTTCATATACGGGGCAGCCGTGCCATTGTATACTTTTCCAGTAGTCCAGGTGTTTCCCCTGGTAACTCCGTGCCATTAATATACCCAGCGCCCCCCTGTGCCGGTGTGGGTGAGCGCCATACGTTGCCGCCATCACTGGTGGACTGCAAAAACGCCCATGTTTTTTACTTTGAAGGATGAGAATTGTCGCTCCTCGCGGCGGCGGTGATGGAGGAATGTTCGGGGTTAAATGTGCCTCGGAGGGCGTCTCATTTTGACCTTGTATACCCGCCCCGTTTACACCGTATACCCGTCATCTGTGCCACCTGCTGCCCGTCACATTTTCTGACTTTTACCGGTCATCCGGTGCCCATCAGCTCTCCCTCCTACACCCACTTGCCAGGTTTGCCCCCTTATACCTGTCATCTGTGCCACCTGCTGCCCATCTATGCTCCAACTGGCAAATTTGCCCCTAATACCTGTCATCCGGTGCCCAACAGCTCCCCCCATACACTTGCCAGGTTTGCCACTTATATTTGTGCCACCTGCTGCCCATAATCTCTCCTTACTTGCCATATGTGCCCCTATACCTGTACCACCTGGTGCCCATCATCTCCTAGTACTTGCCTGGCTTGCCTCCTGTACCTGCCACCTTTGCCATCCAGTACCCATCATCTACCCCCCCCCCCCACACACTTACCAGGTTTGCCCCTTATACCTGTCAACTGTGCCACCTGTTGTCTACCCCCACTTGTCTGATTTGTCCTCTATTCCTGTACCACCCGGTGCCCATCATCTCTCTTCTAATTACCAGGTCCTTCACTGTCACCTGTGCCACCTGGTGCCTATCATCTCTTCTCATTTACCAGATGTATCACTGTCACCTTTGCCACCCAGTGCCCATGATCTACCCCCCACCGCCTTGCTAGGTTTGCCCCTATACCTGTCATCTGGTGCCCATCATCTCACCCCCGACACCTGGTTGCCATGTCTGCACTTTACACTTATCCCCTGTGCCACCTGGTGCCCATCATCTCCTCTCCCCACTTACCATATTTTTCCCCTATACCTGTGCCGCCTCGTTCCCCCTTATCCCTCCCTTTTGCCAGGTTTGCCTGTTACCTTTGCCACCAGTGCCTGATATCTACCCCCCTATACCTGTGATCCTGTGCCCATCATCTCCTCTCCATACTTGTCAGTGTCCCTTTTATAGCTCTGTCACCCGGTGCCCATCATCTCCTCTCCCTAATTGCTCCTATCCCTGTGCCACCCAGTGCCCTTCACTTTCTGCTACTTGCAAGGTTTGCCCCTAAACTTGTCACCTTTGCAACCCAGTGCCTATCCTGTAACCCCATTTGCCAGGTTTGCCCATCCTCCCCCAGCAGCAGCAGCTGGCCCTCGTCCTCCTCCTGTCATTGTCATCTGCATTGCCACATCTCATCCCCTCCGTCCCCATCATTGTGTCTGAGTCTCCGTCTACATTGATGCCCACCAATCCCCCCCCCCCCCCCCCCCCCCCCCGGCCACTGCAGTGTCCGTGTTGGCATCACCGTATCTAGCCCATCAGGAGGGGATGTTAGCAGAATGATTGTGGGGGTTTGTGTGGGTCTTCTGATTCTTCGCTCCTGCTGCTGGTAAGAGGATTTATCCCCGGATTAAGTCTATATCTGGGTTATTCAGAACTACAAATTCTGCTTTTATGATTCTGTAGATGTGAAACATTAAAGCAGGACGGCTGCAGCCCTGCAGATGTAGCAGAGCTGACACTGTAAGATGTAGCAGAGCTGACACTGTAAGATGTAGCAGAGCCGGGTCTGTAAGGGGCAGGAGCGTTGTCTAGTAATCTGTAGTGTTACACAGGACTGCAACCTACTGCATACATCAGCAATCACAAACACGGCTCTGCTACATCTGTCTGTGGAAGTCTTAGAAGCAGTTTGTCTTGCTATGCACCCCGCGCGTGCTGGAAGTTTTTAGAACGGTCTGATTTTTGCCAATGACAGGGCTTCCATTTTTAGCTCCTTCTATCCGGAAGTTATTTCGAGACTTATTTATCCACGTGATCCGGCGTAAGACTCGGAACTGATGTCACCGACTCATCAGGTGATGAGAAAGGGGCGGAGTCATAAAGGTGACTCAGAAGGGACGGGCATCGGGGATTCCAGTAGTGAATGACGAGCAGTATTATCAGAGGGATGTGTGACGTAAACCTGTGCCAACGGGAGCAAAGGGGGGGAAGGAGAAGGGATGTGATGATAGAAGTGTTGTTGCCGCAGCGTCTGGAGGTGCTTTACTGCGCCGAAAAATACTTTATAAACTCCAGAAAATAGTCGTCAGTTCTCTTAATTTTTTTATGAACCCCCTTCTGTGTGCTGCGCCGCAGTTTTTTTTTTTTCCTTTTCTTTACTTTTTTTATATTGTTTTCTAATTAATATATATATTTTAAAAATTTTGCATTTCTAGTTTCTCAGAATTCTATACAGTTATTACGGATCGGTTAACGCTGAAAGCTTTCTTTCGTATACAATGTTTTTTTTTTTTTCTTTGGGAAGCATCTGCCACGTTTTAGTCAACGGACACGATGAACTTTCTACATCATCAAAGCGACCTTCACCGGTCATCGCCAGTAGATCCTAGATCTCGTATGGAAAGGATAGTAAAGACTATTTAGAGGGGATGTCTGGGTGTGAGGCAGCTTGTTATAAATGGATCCAAGTCTGTTCAAACAGCACTTACCCCTTCTCTCTCCGGGCCATCCAGCGTTGCAGCCCCGGGTACTCCTGGTCTTTGTTTAAAAAAAAAAAAAAAAATGGCCACCACCTTACTGCCGCAGCCAATCACAGGCCGCAGTGGTCAGATGCCGTTCTCCTGGCATACAGGGAGCCATGATGCCAGGAGAACTGCATGTGATTGGCTGCAGTGGGCATGTGGGAGACCGCAAGGACCGTGGGGCGGCAGCGCCTGCTCGCCCAAGCTGAGGACGGGTAAGGACCGCTGCATCTATTGTTTTACAAGATTTGGCTCTATTTTTAAAAGGTTGTCTCGCGCCAGCGCCCCTAAGGACGCGCTCACACATCGCTGATTTTGCTCTAGATTTTCCCCAGCTGAAAAAATCTGCATCATTTGGTGCGAAATTCACCCGCTCCTCACTTTACTGCTGCTGTAAATACCGCAGATTTTCCATGTGGAGAGTCTGCGGCAAATCCGCTGCACGTGAACGCGCTCTAAGGCTCGCTTCACACGGGGCGGGATTTCTGCCGGCATTTTTAACCCTGAGACTAAGCAGCAAACTGGCCGACGTTTGCTAAAGTCTCGTTTGTGCTGCCGACAGTCCGCGTGGGTTTTGAAGCAGCATTTTTTTTGGTTTCACGCGGTTGAGGAAATTGCGTGAGATCTGTGTGTTGTGAGAAGCGCAGATCGTGTGCAAATATGAAGTCCGTTCTTTTGAATGGAGCCATGTATACACGTGCCTAACGTTTTACGGCCCTCGGAATGCATTGCCTGCTGATTTCAATGGGACCTTTAATGCCTTGTATGCTGGGCGATGCAAGGTTCCCTATTAAAATCAATGCCCATGAAGACACTTTGCCCCATATACATGGTGCCAAATCAGTGACCAGTCAACAGAGGGGCAGTCGCTCATTTGTTGGTTCTTCATTGGCCTTTTAAATAGCCCGAGTGAATGAACGTTCAGAGGAATGCTCCTACGCCGTATTCGGGCCTTAACAGTATTGTGAGTGATGGAAGTCGCTGCTGTGGGCACGGTACAATTGGCACCAAGTTGGCAGGGTGGGCACAGTTCTCGGGGTCTCTACCTGATGCTGCGTTTACTGTCAGAGCAGAACAGCAACAATGTTTCCCCATTCACATGTGACACTAATTATTTTTATGCTCTGACTTTATGATGTTGTAGCTACAAATCATTTGTGGCGTTGATTGACCCTTTGTGTGCCGGGAGTGAAGGGACTTCTGAACAAGCCTTACGCTCACATCTGCATCCGTGTAAACTGAGCTAAAAAAGCCGTCACATATATCTGCATGTAGGTAGAGCTACACCTCTGTCCGTGCACCTCAGGCGCGCCTGTATTTTGGCTCTCTGCACCCTCAGAGCTGTCCTAGGGGACCCACAGTCGTCTCTTACCCCCCGTATACTTATCTCCTATAGAAGCGATCGGAGGTTTTCTTATTTGTGTGCAAATTCAGCAGGAAAATAAATGTGGCGTTCTCCGGTAGACTCGTTATTATGGAGGGAGTCGCCTTCCAGTCTATTGTTTTATGTTATTGGCCATTTACATGGAGACGTCAATGGCATCAGCTGCCCTATTAGGCTGGGGTCACACGGGACGGATTTTCAGTGGAATTCTCATGGAATGGTCGCACCAAAAAAAACCTCGATAACTTCGCTGGAAAAGCGCAGTTCAAACCCCATGGCATTTAGGCGCAGGTTTTGGAGCGGTTTCGCCGTCGGCATTCCAATGTGGCTTTCTCTCCGCATAGAGAGGAAAGAGGCCGCTGCAGAGAAAAAAAACTGACATGCTACATCTTTGTTTCCCGCGCCGCATGTCCTTTTCCACGCGGCTCAGCCGCAGCACGTGGACGAGACTTTTGCAAAATTTCAGCCACTTTGCTGGCTAATCCCGAGATTAGGAGCCGCCGCGCGGCAATTCCGCTCCATGTGAACCTAGCCTTAGTCAGAATGGGCTGAAAGAATGAAAAGGACGCCCAGTGTGAATTAGCAATGAACATAAAAAGTGTGCGCCAAAAACACCCATCTGTTGAATCGGTGACCGCCCGCCAGAATAGGAACGTGCTGTGAATTAGCTGCAACTCGCATGGTGTGGAATTCTGATCCGTTCTTTACTCTCCCATAGAAAATAAAGGTCGTTTCTCAAACAAGAATAAGACACGCAGCAATCTTTCAAACTCTGACTATTGTACTGAGAGCGAAAAAAAAAAAATAAATCAGGCGTGAATTAACCTATTCAAGAAGGGTCTCTCTTCCCACACAAGTTCTGTCCGTCTTGGATTTGGACGGACCATGTGCGGGAAAATCGTCACTTTTATTAGACTCTTACTTGTAAACCTGCACGGCACAAAGACGCCTCGATCGCCACTTCTGCTCCGTTATTCTGACCTCCTGTAATGTGAATGCGGTTGTCCTTGTTCTGTCAGACTGCTCCCTCTAGTGGATAGTCTGCATACTACAGTCACACACAATCCAGGCTCTGCAGACAGAACAGACTTGTGTATTCCTGCCGTGTATAGCCCCTTCTCCTTATTGGAAAGTCTTGTGTACATACTGTGATACATCTGTATCCATCGCAGGTGACACGGAGCGATATGTCATCAGGAGCTTTATGGAAATAACACATGACTTATATATAAATCAGCGCACACCCCATTAATGCTGACAGCGATGTATAAACCTCTCCGGATGATACAGGAGGGGAATAATTCTTTATTGCATGACCTGTATTCCTTGTGGCACGGTGGCAGAGCAAATTAGCGCAGAGTTGTGCGTCTCTGGAGAGCTGCGGATAGACGGGCGTCTCCCTGGTGTCTCGCCGTATGACATTTTATGACCAGGAAAACCTGAAACGGCGACAGTTGTTAGAAGTCATCGCTCTTCGAAATGGGAAAGGTCCGTCAGAAGAACTTGCAATGAACAGGTTGTATTGTGCAGCGATGGATATGGGATGTTATAAAGTCATTTAATAAGAAAATGGCCAAATAAGATGCATAATGTGCTGTAAATTCACATAGGTCTGCTTCATGCCATCCTGTCCTCAGACTGGCTCTATACCAACTCGTGATCACAGTATATACCCCAACAGTGTGCCAACCCCGCTCATCATTTCTGTATCTTCCTTTAAAATTAGTCTCCCCCCTTCCGAGAGAAAAAAAAGCTACATGTTGGTATTGCGAGTAGTAAGTTACGGGCAGCCCTCCCCCTCGGCAGCGTTGGACCAATTGGCGTAACTTACTGCACAGTATAAGTGGGCATGGCACTGCCACGCAGCCCGCACTTGTAGGATCTCGTCTGCTGCGACGGACCTCATGGTGGTGAGTATGCAGAGACCCCAGATCCATTCCCGATCGAAGATGAAGAACTGTATAGTGGAGCCTCGAGGACGGAGCGTGCGAAGGAGGAGGATCTCAAGTCACTGCAGGTCCGGGGACTTTATTTGCTACAATATTAAGTGCTGAAATCTGGAGTATTTTGTATCGAAACATAATTTTTAGCACCCGTATAAAGTGGCAGATCGCCGGCGGGTCTCTCTGGTGCCGGTAATGGGAGTATTAACCCTTGTGGACCCTCGGAGTACTTGACAATGAGGGATTTCTCACCCGTTCTCTACGATCTCCATATTCTCATGCTAAATCAGCTGGGATGTTATCTCTTTATTGTAGCGACGCTTCCTGCTGGAGGCTTAGGAAGGAGATTGGATTTGGAATCTTAACTCCTTAAGGATATGACGATTTTTTTAGGGACTTTTGCTTCCACTTTAGCCATACGGCTATAAGGCATGATTACTTTTTTTCTGCAGGTTGGTATGATTATGATGATGCCAAAATATATATTAGCTTTTTTTCTTGTTAGAGCTCTAACCGAAGCTTTGTGTGTGTGTGTGTGTGTGTCGTTTTATTGGTACTGTTTTGCATTACCTAGGACTTCTTCTGGTCACTTTTATTGTGATTATTTATTTTTTTGGAAGGACAATGACCAATTAAAGCATTTTGGTTCCCTTTTTTGCTTCACATAGTCTAACATGAGTGAGATGGTGTTTTCAATTCATTACACAGGTGATTACGGTTGTGGTCATACCAAGCATGCAACTTCTTTTAACTCTTCCCTTTAAAAAAAGTGCATGTAAAGGTTTTATTGTACATGAACTATTTTATTTTTTAACCTGAATGTTCAGGGGACTTAAACGTGCAATCTTATGATCACTCAAGATGACTGCAGTACTTCTGTACTGCAGTGTATTATCACTGACCATTTACACTGAAAGCTATGGTAACCCATCTGCTCTGAATGATTTCATGGCTGAGCGCCAAGGACCTCAGAAAGCTCCTTTCCTCTGTTAAATCCATGCATCCAGCGATCTGCATTGAAAGCAGCGTGTGAGGGGTTGATGGTGGGGGATCTGTTGTACTTGCCGAAACAGTGGGGAGGGAACACTGGGGAGGGAAGTCCGCTATCAGTCATAGCCAGCTCCCACTACAGATGGCTTCATCTCAGTTCCTGAGCCCATACCATCCATATGGCATAAATCTAGGTCATTCCGTGGATGTACATGTGCGTCTTGGGGTAGGAAGGGGTTACAAAGGAATGTGTAGATATCATGTGGCTTTTATTGTCAGGGATTGGCATATCAGGTAAATGGGCGGTATTGGAAGTGCACAACATGTTCTTGAGGGTTTATGTAATTCGCAGGGTATTTCCTGATATTCACTTCTGTATGTCCATCCTCACCCCCCCCACCACCTCTAATGGGGGGCCTACAGATACATTTTGCAGTATACGCTAGAGGCTTTCCCAATGTGGATGCATTGTACCTGCATCACTAGAGCATGCTGGGAGTTCTCTCCTGAAGTTAGTCGGCTCCAGAACTTTTTCTGCCTGGTTGCTTGCAAATGTTCTTTGTAGCGAAAGCACAATGCAGAATTGCAGAGAGCGCTCCCTTTATGGCTCCAATTACTTCTCCCGTTCCGTGGCCCTTTAAAGCTATAAACGCCCTAATTAGATTTAATACGCCCCCTGAGGAATGTTCTTCTCTCCCTTCTTCCCAACCAGATCTTTAGCACTCGCAGAAACAGAAGGTAAAAGCTGCTTTTTAAGCCTTTGGAGTTGAGATTCGGCGTCCCTAAATCTTTCCCCTATTAAATATTCATGCATGCGAGTCTTCCCGTAACTTCAGCAGATTATTACAACTCTCGCCCGTCTGACCCCGCAACATCTAATACAAACATTATTAAGTCCCTCTTGTCCGCCGCCGTCGTAGCGGCAAAATTAGAGGATCGCACGCAATGCAATCAGACATTTATACGTCTTCTCTTCTCATCTTTTCTCTCTTGCAGACATAATAAAGGAGCAGAATAAGGAGCTGAGAGGCACTCAGAGGGCGATAACCAGAGACCGAGCCGCCTTGGAGAAGCAGGAGAAGCAGCTGGTGGGTGAACTGAAGGCGGCGTGTCATAATCGATGATTGAATGTGTTATTACATGGGTTATAGGACCAGACGGAGACAATACAGTATGTGCGCCAGTAATAAAGAAAGGCTAATAGGGCCACGTCACCGAGAAGATTGAACATAAGCCTAGTGTCGCTCCATAGTAAATGTTCATATGTCCAATGTTCCAAAAAATTCAGCAATACTTAAGCACCCCAGTATATCCCCAAGTCACTTACACTTCAGGGATATCAATCTGTCTGGTTGGGAAGCAGAAGCAAATGGGAATCAATTTCTCCTGTTTTGGTGCAAATAAAAGTGGCAACAGGCGCAGCGGAGGGGTGATATGGCTGATTCTTCTCTAATTCTGCCTTTTGCTGGTGTTTTTTTTTTTTTTACTTTATTTATTTTTGTCACTATTACTTACAGTCCAATCAGGTTGTACAGTTCGTCCTGCCCCCCCCCCCCCCCCCCCAGGATGGCTCATCCATACATGCAATCACAAGAACGTGTGCCTCCTAGCACCGTCTCAAGAGCATGGAGCAGATACCAGGTCACAAGGAGAACTGGACAAGACCCTAGAAGGGCATCAACCCAGTATCGGCAGTGCCAGCGCTCTATGGAATAACTTCCAGCTGGCTACTGTTTCTGACTGTGCCACCTTCTAGTTGGTGGCGCTGTAGAGCCATTGTTCCATCTTGTCATTTGCATATTTTCCAAGAAGTATGCATGCCCTTAGAAGTCTCCTGACACTTTCTTAGAGAAACTATACCCCTTCTGACCCACGTTATAGGCCTCTTGCTTAGCCAGCAACCTACTGTACACTGATCAGAGGCAAAAACATTCTGTTTGTACATGGTTATATTTTCCTTCTGGACAAGACTCTGGCTTTGGCTCACACTCCCAGTCGTTATTACAAGGAATGTCACCGTCTAATAGGTGGCGCTATAGGGGTAAGGTGGCATCTTCCCATTTGCATATGACCACACTTTCCTACACAGACACCATGTGGGTGGCCTGACGGCCGATGTCCTACAGTGGCACCTCTGCTCACAGACCCGTACTGTGTAGCTTGATTTGCAACAAAATTGGCGGGTCCGCCATTGGTGTCCAGTTCTTGTCGTAGATGTGAGCAGGTTCCCACTAAGCACACATCTGGAAATGCCATAGTTAGCATTACGCCGTCTGCAGCATCGGGGTTCCCTTAATTTTCTATGAATATTGTACATTCATTTATATGCGACATTGAGTAACTTTGTACATACTTTTAAAGGGTTGTCCACTTGCTGGACAAGCCCCTCTTCAGTAGGACCCCCTGTGAAAATAATAAGTAGAAGTATACTTACCCCTCTGTAGCTGCCGGTGTCCGGCGCTGCGGTCCTGGTGATTCCTGTGACAGATGATGTCGCATGAAATCAGGTGACTGCTGCAGCCAATGAGAGGCTGCAGTGTCACCTCCCGTTATCCTGGCACCGGCGCCAACATCCTGAGGACCATGATGCCAGGAGTTCAAGAACGTGACGCTGCAGCCTGTTACTGGTTGCACTGGTCACGTGACTTAGTGTAAAATCATCTGCCACAGCAAACCTCAGGGCGCTAGATCCAAGCGGCCGCGGAAGGGTAAGTATAGCACCATTTATTTTTCACACAGGGTCCTATCGAAAAGTCATTGTCTGGTAACCAGACAAACCCTTTAAATTACTTCTCCTGAGTTACATAGAACTGTGAATACTATACTAAACTGTTGGCGGATATAGGGCAGTCTTGTTGCAAAGCAGCTTTGACTACCCCTTCCATCTGTCCTATAGAGCATTTAATATGGAAGGGGTGAGTGGCTTCTATGGTGCAGAACACTACAAAGAGCAGCTGTAATTTGTATTACACACATGGTCCAATAATCTCACTGGGCAGCGTTAGTTGGAAGGATGATCTTGTTGTCCGGTGGTAAAAAACAAACTGAAGGTCAGTAATGCAGTAATCTTCTTTTATTGTATTACTGGACGTGCTTGCTATAATAACTACAATACCCAGCATGTCAATCATTAACTACTCTATGCAGACCATAAAGAAGCACAAATGTAGCTCCTGATTACTATGAGGAGCAAAGCAACGTACCAAGTGTCCGCAGTTGTTTAGCTTAATGTATTATTTCACCCCCCCCCCCCCCCCCCAGGAAATGGAAATCAAGAAGATGGCCAAGACAGGGAACAGAGATGCCTGCAGAGTTCTAGCGAAGCAACTAGTACAACTACGTAAGCAGAAAACCAGAACTTACGCCGTTAGTTCCAAAGTCACCTCTATGTCAACGCAGACCAAAGTCATGAGCTCACAGATGAAGATGGCCGGTGCAATGTCCACTACAGCAAAGGTGAGCGCTCCATGCGGATGGATTTTAAAGGGGATTTCTGGGACTCCAATATTGCTGACCTGTCCTAAGGATAGGTCATCCGTGTCCGATCACTACCCACTGCCTGGGACCTCCACCGATCAGTTGTTCGAAGAGGGTGAGCGCTGCGGCCTCTTTACTGGCCAGTGACGTCAAGTAGCCCATGTGCAGAGAGGCCCTAGAATGGGATCCAACTACTCTACCGGGCACTACCGCTACAAAATGAATGGTGCTGTCTGGTATGTGATAAAGAGGCCGTAGCTTCTTAATATAGCTGGCCGGTGGGGTCCTGATAGTTTATCCATATCCTAGTCCCGGGAAGCCTCTTTAAGGCTCTTGATCACGTTGTAACTTTACAGGACAGGTTTTGCAGAGCAAACTTACATTTTTTTCTTTTCTTGTCTTCTAGACTATGCAAGCCGTAAACAAGAAGATGGACCCACAGAAAACTCTGCAAACCATGCAAAACTTCCAGAAAGAAAATATGAAGATGGAAATGACAGAAGAAATGAGTAAGTCCTTACTACACAGTGCTCATAAATAGTCCGGTTTCTGGTGCGCTCCTGCCACGTCGTACTATAGCACTTAGTATAAAGGCTCATTCATCGGGCAAGTGAGGTCACCTGATTGTTGGACCAAGTAGAAGGGCAAACTGTTAGCCAATGAACAAGCAAATGCTCGTTTGTCAGCTAATTGTATCTTCAAGCATAAAAATGCTCGCTTGTCGGCTGCACATCTCCCCATGTAAATGGCGATGGACAGTCAACAGCTCTTTGTAAATGATCGCTCATTCACCCTTTAACCCCTTAGTCACCCGCCTTGTTTGTGCTCTAAGGACCAAACAATTTTCATGGACGCATTGCAAGAGCCTTAACTTGTTGACGTGTGGGGGCTATTTTTTTAGTTTTTTTACTTGCGGTACATATGATGCGTTTGCTCCCCCTAAATGCAGTAAATGTTATACAGATGGGAAAATTATTGTTTTTGGGGTTTGGTTTTTACAGCATCCACCATTCAGTAAAAATAACATTTTCTTAGATCATTAATCGTGATTACGCCGATTAACAAGTCCATACAGATTTTTTTTTTTTTTTTTGTTACTACTTTAGCACAATAAAAATACGTTTTTACAGATAAACAATCGACTCTGCATCGCCGCCTTCTAAGACCCAGAAGAGTTTATTTTTCCAGCATTGAAGCTATGAGAGGGCTTGTTTTTTGCAATAGGAGTTGTAGTTTTCATTAGTACCAGTTTGAGGTACATGTGACTTATGGATTGCTTTTAAATACATTTTTTGAAAAGTAAGCAAAATAAAAAGAGCAAATTTGGCGTCGTTCATCATGCTAGATTAAATAATTTTTTTTTGTTTCTTTTTTTTTTTTTCTTTTGTATTTTATCCATTTAAAACAGTTTTTTTTTTTTTTTTTTTTTGTAGAGAAAATTATTTATTTATTCTTGCTCTTTAACTTAAACTTTTTTGAACATTTATTTGATGCTGTATTACTTATGTAGTGCATTCTACTAAGTCTGACAACTGCTTATTAGACCCTGTGAGAGGCGGGGCCTAATAGTTACATGGCAGACTTGGGGGCCTTTGTCAGCTTTTTGGCTGCCATAAGAACCCATTGGTACCTTGAGATCGCACTACAGGGTGAAGGATGACAAAGCCGCCCCCCCCCCCCCTCCCCCCATCTGCATACATGCTAAAGTTGCTATTGATTGCGGCATGTTGGGGTTAAAGTACAAGGTTCTGGGGTTTCTCCATTCCTGGCTGTTAGAGCTGGAACCTGGCTGTGAGTAGTCTGCTAAGCCACCACCTTAAAAGGATGCATATGCAGGTTTAAAGCCCATTAGTGAGCATTGTAAAAAAGCATATTGGTGGTCACCAAGGGGTTAATGGAGCCTGAAATGGTCCGTGTATAGATCCATTAGATAAGCAACAATCTTGTTGATTAACGCTCATCTACCATAGCACATTGCTCCCTCTAAAACAATCCTTAATTCCAGCAGCTAGGGACGAGCAGTGATCTTTGACTCCTCATTCCTCTCTGCTACCCTAGGACACTAGATATGCAGGACATGCTGCTACCTGTAGTCCCCTAACTGCAGTGCCAGTAATGTCACTTTGGCTTTTTCTCTGGGCGCCGTGGACAAGACGGCTGCACCAGAGCTCTCCTCAAGCCAGATGCATCACTGTCTCCCGGCTACACAGGACAGTAACTTCACATTTCTTTCTTTTGCAGTAAATGACACCCTGGATGACATCTTTGATGCCTCTGAAGATGAGGAAGAGAGCCAGGACATTGTGAACCAGGTGTTGGATGAGATTGGCATTGAAATCTCAGGAAAGGTAAGTACCAGGTCCCTTAAGGCAAGCAGTGGCTGTAAAATATTGCAGCCCTTTAGGTCTACTTTCACATTGTGCACATCAACGTTATCTTCTAAGAACTTCAGGAGTGTAGAAGATTGTAACTTGTTACTGTGATGATCTGCTTGTTTGCATGATTGCGGAGCGCCCTCTAGAGTCCTTGTTGTGATCTTCCTTAACAAAGCTGAATCATCCCTCACTGCAGAATTCCCATCGTAAGGCCAGTTTCACAGGAGCGCGCATTAATGTGCCCCTTGTGCGGACAACTGTCCCTGGCAACCGTGGGTCTGCTGACCCGAACTTGCAGCATTGTATGTAGGCAATGGTATCTCATAGGAATCTGATACCATGAGATCAGGTCAGCAGACCAACTGTTGGACCGGGTCAGTCGTCCATATTACAGGTACATAAGTGCTCACATGAAACTGGCCTAATAGACCTAATTGTGCCATGGCTAATTATTCTGCTGATTTACAGAGGACTGATCATCCCCCTTCACATGTCCGGTTTAGTAAATATCTCTATGGCCCATGAAGTAACGGCAGTGGAGGACTAGTTCTTTGACCATTGGACTGTTCACCTCAGGATGTTCAGAGATATAAATGAGTAAAATACAAATTATACTCCATCTTTCCCCATCAAACTATATATCAGTCCTCTCTGCTCCTCCTCCGGCTCTATAACATGATGCCTGCAGTGTGGACAGTGTTTCAGCTTGCAGGTTTGCTTTAAAGGGTTAATAGCCGCGATTGGCACTCGTGCTGATTGTGGCTGGGTGTTGGCTGTTAATACAGCTGGTCCTTGTTGTTTAGAGTCCTGAATCTTGAGGATATACATGTGCATCATTTAGGATCAGGGGGTAAAGCCTGTGGGTAAGGGTGCACTCCCACGAACGTCTATTGGCTCGGTTTTCACGCCGAGCCGATATACGTCTCTTCGTGTGCAGGGGGGGGAGGATGGAAGAGCCAGGAGCAGGAACTGAGCTCCCGCCCCCTCTCTGCCTCCTCTCCGCCCCTCTGCACTATTTGCAATGGGGGGCGGGGCTAATTCTCAGAACTTAGCCCCGCCCCGTCCCGCCTCTCCCCATTGCAAATAGTGCAGAGGGCGGAGAGGGGGCAGGAGCTCAGTTCCTGCTCCTGGCTCTTCCATTCTCCCTCCCCTCCTGCACACGAGGACAACGTATATCGGCTCGGCGTGAAAACCCAGCCGATATACGTTTGTGGGAATGCACCCTAAAAGCTATTCTCTAGTAGTGTTTCTTCCAGGGGTGACTATCCTGCTGCCATACAGCTCCCCGCACTTAGCAATGCCTGCACCCATCTAGTAGTAAATGAGAAGCGATGCTGTACGAAGAAGCCAATCACATTGTAGTTGTGTTCTTAAGAGGACCTGTCATGTCAGCAGCGCCCCCTGTATAGTTTTGGAGCTGCGGCTCTGCTGACTCTAGTGATGGCTCTTGTTTATACTCTGGCAGTCCTCATTACTCGATGACAGTGAGGAACGCCCACTTGACATATTCACAGTGGCAGGAGCCAAATCTAAAAAAATCCACTGCAAGGGAAGGAAAAAAGACAGTCAGCGAGGTTGCCGCTGCCTATGTAGTCGGCCTCGCTGGCATGAAAGGTCCTCTTTAAGGAGGTAATCTGTGCCAGTCTTCATGTGACTCAGGTTTTTACTCAGTTTTGTCGTCCTCCCGTGGAATACTTGCATTTGAATGAATAATCTGCATCTACTACATTCCGCTTTGCACTACTCACCCCTAATCTTCTTATCCTTATCATTTTAGATGGCAAAAGCGCCATCAGCAGCCAAAGGCCTTCCCTCCGCCGCCTCTACTAAAGCCATCTCGGATGAAGAGATCGAGCGCCAGCTGAAGGCTCTGGGAGTCGATTAACCACCTGACCATAGAAAGCTTTCCGCCACGTGTGGACTTGTATTTTCGGCTACTGATGGAACGTTGTGATTTATTTTCCAGGACTGAAAGATGAACCGTGTCATTTGTTTGCTAACGGACACTACATTAACTTGTATGATACTAGCAACTGTATATAGACGATAGCATTGGGCCGCGAGGCCGTTGGCTGCGTTGTACAATTTTGTAAAAATGCTCCTCCTTTACATGTAACGGACATACGGTATTCAGAAAATGACCAGAGAACTTTTAACCCATTAGTTCACCGCTTACAATCCTCCGGCCATGTGCATGGTGACCGATTCCTAACATGCATGCTTACACATCAACTAAGTCAGGAGTTTCTATTAAAAAAAGGTATATTGTGTTCATGTTATATTATCTACATCTTTATAACAAATATGTGTCTGGCTTTATAGCTGGTTTCCCACAACCCTAGGCCGGGCCCATATATGCATCTGTAATACAGGTATATTGGCCTGGCTATGGTTCTTACCTGAAATCAAAGTATATCGGGATCTAATGCACTGAGTTCAGGACACTTGTCTGTATAACAGACGCCCATAATACTCTGTGAAATCGGTCTTACAATAAACTTCCATTTATTTGGCACCTGATAGTTCAGAATTCCCCTGTACTGACACAATAGAACAGGAGAGTAACCTAGGGCTGCATGCCAACTTGGGTCACAACACGGGTTGCCCTGAGAATTTGTCATCCTTGCGCTTTTTCTGGAAAACCTGTTTAAGTCAACACAGTGCAAGTAATCACAACCTGCAGATTGTAAGAAAATGCAGAAACGATGCTTTTCTTGCTATTAGTGAGCTGTGGCTGTGGCAACGTGCAAGCTGCAACACTACTGCATTGGCTTCTGTTAGATGGCAGGGTCACAGGTCTATACTGCCATTTCTGACTGCACAACCAGTACAGCCAAAGTCACTGTATAGCCCTAAGCTAAAAGTGCTAGGCCAGCTTGACGCGGTCGTTAGTTATCAGATGAAGAGACTTCTGGGTATTCAGAAGTCTTATTTTTCTGCCCTACAATTGGGTTCATTTGAGGATTTCAATAGTTTGAATGCCCCCAGAACCATCTGTATATTGCTATTTGCACTTGGTAACATATTGGAATTGTATCTTTTTTTTTTTTTTTGCCCAAAACTACAAATTAATGGATGTGGGGTTTATTGTTGCAGGGCTTTGCTTTCTGTATAATTTGATATAATAATGGCGGATTTCTATTGAACGTTCTCCTTTGTGAGCAGTAAGCACCATGCAGGTGACAGGAGCCGTGTGCCTTCTTACTACATGTGCTGCCAATTGGTACATCTGTATTAGGGCCCCCCTACACTGATGTACTTTGGGCTATCTGTGCCAATCTACAGATAGTCACATGGCCCCATTATGTCTAAGGACATGCACATTGATGGTCTCTTGCCTGTCTGTTTCATGGACCGATGCATGACCACGTGGCATCCAATGTGAGCTGCACCTGAGCTTCTCGGGTACAAATCAAATGCACAGCTAGTGTGCGCCTTATGGAGATGTCACCTAGGAGCCGTGTTGGTAGAGGAGACTGTGTCCCATGACATTAGAGGTACCATATGTAGAAGTCTGTATTACACCTCCATACACTTTGGAGGTTGCACTGAGCCTCTACACTGTAGTGTACAAGGTCTTTATAAGCAGAACCGCCGTATCTTTCCTGATTGTCTAATCTGATTTGCCTTTTTATTTAATAGCCTGCTGTTAAGTTCTGGGAAGTCGGACGCTTTGGTTTTACTGCATTTTTATGTGCTTTATCCACCTCTGATTTTGTGCCTTTGTAAATTAAAGCCTTTTCATAACCATCATTTTATCTCTGCCAAGTCATTGAGGAAGAACTCTGCACAACGGAGGAAAACTCAGGGGCTTTTTACATGGGACCACCGTTTACCACAGAACCTCCCACTAGTCATCCAAGCGATAAGTGCTCAGTGATTACAGGCAGTGCATGCCAGAGACTGCTTCCGGCCACCTACCTTCATTTCCATTTAACAGGCGGCTGTTCGTCACCTGGTTACACAGTCCAGTCATCATTTTGTTTTTTGTTTTTTTAGTGCATGCACTATCTGAATGGCAAATGAATTATTGTTTCGACATTCAGTTGCTGCAAGCATTTACACTGAACGATTATCATTCAGATTCCCGCGATCCAGCAAGAATCGGAACGGTAATCGCTCAGTGCAAAAGGGCTCTTGCATGTAAAGAGTGACTTTTCCACATAAATCAATAGCGCAGGTAAGGATGAGGCTTTGTAATATACCTTATTACAAAAAAAAATTTTGCCCTCTCCTCCTCCGCACTCCTTCGAAGCTGCACTGATCACATACTCTAAATTTATGGATCCAATCCTTGCACAAAGATTTGTTCACAGAGAGGTCAGACTATAACTGCCATGTTTTTATCTCTCTCTGCTGTATTCACCTCTGCACTGCTCAGTACTGCTGTATTATGTCCTCCATGCTACTGCTTCTGAGGGTGTACAGAGTGATAGAGGACCAGGATATTCCCTGTGGGTACTTTTGATGGAGACACACAAGACTGGTGACACTCTGCTGTATTTTGGCCTCCGTTTTGCACCCGTGATATAAAAGAGCTTTCGGACCTGACTGCAGGTCTCCTGCCCTGAACTCTGAGCATCATACAAATGTATTGAGATGGAAACATAAGAATGGCCAGGACAGACTCATTTCTGTTTTACAGATGCTAAACGGCCAACATACAGCAGTGTGTCACTGGCCTAAAAGTGATGGTCACGTACCCTAAAATGGATCTCGGGAATATCCCTGATCAGTTTTACAGCTGCTGAATACGACTCCAGCACTCCATCTAAAGTGGCCAAATGTATAATTTGTAAAATTGGATCACGGAGTGGTGGAGAAACCTCACCTGGTCAGATGACTCCAGCTTGCATATAAGCGCGCCCCCCCCCCCCAACAATTGGGGTTAAAGAGGATACTTCTTCCTCTGCAAGATTTCAGGGTCCATTAAGTTATGCTGCTTGTGCCAAATTCTGACTTCCCATCAGCACGGTGCAACAAAAAGCTGGAGTCAAATGAGTCCATCCTGGCCCTTCTTATGCTTCCGTCTCAATACATTTGTATGATGCTCAGAGTTCAGGGCAGGAGACCTGCAGTCAGGTCCGAAAGCGCTTCTATATCACGGGTGCGCTCATATGTCAAGACCATAATGCCATTCCAGTGGGGGTGAGATTCCAGGCCGTTTTGTAGAGGTGGCCATGACTCTCAGATATCACCTGGATCCCCAAGATATTAAAAGAAGGGTACCTGATAGAATTCCTCTCTTGCCCCAAACAAAACATTCTGGTAACCTTGGGCACTAAACCCCAATTACACCTTCTTCAACCGGGACTGCGGACTTATTGCAGTTGCAGGCGGTAACTCCAGTTTCCTTGGTCAAGCAGAATACAGGACATTATTCCAGGTTATTTCTAATCAATAAGACCGGCGACAAAAACTGCACGACCATAAATCTAAACCCCCTCAACACTTCAATAAATACAGGAGGTTTAGGATGGAGACCATAAACTCCACAGTAAAATTGGTGAAAAGGTGTATGTTTGGCATCAATAGACCTAAAGGATGCCTATTCCCATGTGCCAATTCACGCTGATTCCCAGACGTTCCACATGTTTGTATTACCCGTGGGAGGGAAGCTGCGCCACTTCCAGTTTACGTGCCTGCCATTCAAGGTATCCTTGCCCCACCCCAGTATCTTCACAAAGCTCGTGGTGGGGCTGACAGCCAGTCTACGGCAAAGGTCGATTCTAATAGTCCTATACCTAGGAGACCTCTTAGGCTAGGTTCACACACGGCGGATTTGCTGAGGTTTTTTCCTTGCGGTTTTGCTGCAGAAGAACAGTTACTGTGGCAAAACCGCTTCAAAGGTTCTTTTAGGCTTGGGGATTTTCATACATGCTTTGGCCACTCTTTCAGCTCGAAAAATGCACAAGCGTTTTTTTTCCGCAGCGCTTTTTTACTTTTGCAGTGCGGATTTTGCTGCGTCCATGGAGGCTATGTGCAAAAAAGTGCTGCAGAAAAAAAACAAGAGTTGACAGCTGCATATTCTAAAACCACGCTGCAGCTGCATTTCTGCAGTGCGGAAAAATTCCACCCTGTGAGAACAGCTTTTTGGCCAAACACATTTGCACTGCAAATGCAGCGGTTTTGTGGCAGTGCGGATGTGCAATGGCAAACCGCAGCAAATCCGCCCCGTGTGAACCCAGCCGTAGTGGTAGTGAAAGCCAGGGATCTCTTGATGGCCCATCTAGCTACAACCATCCAACTCCTGCAACGTCTACGCTGGATAATCAACTGGGAGAAATCAGAGACCACCCCTAGCCAAAGAAAGTCCTTCCCAGGAATAATACTGGATTCAGGAAATCAGCGTTCCCTCCTCTCCATAAACAAGGTTCAGGACCTACAGCTTCAAATCAGAGTATCAAATTTTATTTTTTTTCTCCATTAATTCCTGAAAAAAAAAAAACTGGGGTCAAAATATTTGACCCCCTTCAGTGAATACATTGAGGGGTATATTTTTTTAAATGGGGTCATACGTGGGGGTATCTACCATTCTGACACCTATGAGCCTTTTCAATCTTGGCTTGGAGCAGGAAGACAAAGTGGTCCTCGAAATGATAATTAATGTTAAATTCATACGTCTCCTAAATGGTTAATAAAAAAACAACTAAAGTTAAGGCACAAACGGGCTTAGTCATGAAGAGGTTAATCCATCACTAACACTGCTGGGTCACCAAAAATAAAATCATTTTTAAACTAGACCCCTCATTCGTACCTAAGATCAGTCATCTATGATCGTGAAAAAACGATCAATGGTAAATCTAGTCTACCTTTCTTAGGCTAGAGTTGGACGAGTGTGATATCGCGCTTGCCAATTGGTGTGAATTTTGGCTCGAAAACAGCTGCAGACAACTGGAGCGCATGGAGCAGCCCTCACCTTCTAAGCTGCTGCAGCCACTGGGCAGGTGATGCTCCCACTTCCACAACACCTGACTGGCGGATGCAGCGCTTGGTAGTGGTTGTCGGGTGAGGATGTAAGGGCTGCACTGAGGGGCAGCTGATTGCGAGGGGCGAAATTTCAAGTCAAAATCCGTACCAATGCAGCAGATTTTCACTCCAAAAATCCGTAGCATTTCCGCTATGTGTGAACTCACCCTTGGACAGCAATCATGATACAAACCTATGTTTGCATTTGTAAGACAATTCCGCCCTCTTGTGGTAATGTTGTGGATAACAATTACAATAAAAGAAAATCACTCAAAAGTAAAAGTTTCCATAAACGTTTATTTTACCCCAGTATAAATAATAAATTATCAGCAGCTACAGAGCACACAGAGAAACACAACGTGCTGCAAACTACGTGTTAAATACTAGGAAGAACTGACAGACCATGATAAAAAAAAATGGACTACATGTGCCCTCATTATGGACAGTGTTTGTGTGCAAGCACAGGATAAAGAGAGGAGTCCATTCAATGGACCAAGTGGTGACTTCCCAAGTGGACAGCCAGGTAACAGGGAGGCAGGTGAGCATGAGAGTGACATGCCCGGACTCAGCAGCCCCTGCCCCAGGAGCCCAAAAATAGTGTTGAGAGATCCCAAAACAGTTGAACTTTGCTTTGGACCAAATCCACTAAAATTCATCCTTCCCCTCCAATGTGGCTCAGTGGTTAGCACTGTTGCCTTACAACATCGGGGTCCTAGGTTCAAAAAGGACAACATCTACCTGATCAGATTAAAACCTAGGACCCCAGTGATGCAAGGCAACAGTGCTAACCACTGAGCCACCAAGCTTCTTCTGTCTTATTCCTCCGCAGGAGGAGAAGAAACACAAGTACAGAGAAAACATACAAACTCCATGCAGAAGTTGTCCTTGGTCAAATCTGACCTCATAAAAGAGTTAATAAGAATGTATTAGGTGCATGAAAAGGGCCGTAAAAACACAATTGCTGCATTTTTACTGCATTTTTTACACAGGTCAGCCCAGTAACTTACCCAGTAGGCTTGGTCTAGGCCCTTATGAGTTGGCTGAGCCATGGCTCAGCCAATTGATAAATCTCGCCTTCATGAAGTGATGGCTGTGATTGGTTCTTTGAGTCGTGGCTCAGCCAATCAATGCAGCGCTCAAAGAACCAATCACAGCTACAGCTTCATGGAGGCGGGATTTATGAATCCCGTAACCAGGAAGTGATCCTATGGGGGCGGCTGAGGACTGCAGGAACCACTCCGGGTCTCTGGAGAGCAGCAGGAAAGACCTGGACCGAGTCTGCTGGGTAAGTGACTCAGCTGATCTGCGTCAAAATAAGACATCTTCTGAGAATAAGCCTTAGCGTATCTTTTGGAGCAAAAATGAATATTAAACTGTCCCATTTTGGGGGGAAACACGGTAGATGATCTGTTGCATTCCACTGATGTGCACATTTTGGACATGCTGCGTTAATTATGAGTGCCTGTGTGAGCTGTTACCGGCCAGACGTCCATCCGTCATTAACGTTATGTATAAAGTGCGATGTGATGCTTGTGCTCTCTGCTTTCATCTGCATTCATGATGATCTTTCGAGAAGCTGGTGAAAGCATTCTGGTGAAGACTTGTCTTGACTCGCTTCTCTCTCTGTCTGCGGTTACAAAACCAAACCCGGACCACCTCCTTCTCCAGGTTGAGGCTTTCGGCCATCCTCATGATCTCCTGGGAGGAGGGTTTGCTCTGTTCTCCAAAATGGGATTCCAAGGCTTCTTTTGCAGCAATGCTGTTAAATGTAAGTAGTGAAAAAGTGAAGTCACTAAAACAATGTGAGCTGCAGACCTCAGGCGCTCCTCCAGCAGTACTGTATATTTTAGCAATATGACCTGACTTTATGAGGGCACAGTTGCTATGGGGGGCATTTTAGCTGTCAGCCCACTGTAAGTTTATGTGGCTTGATGTTTTGGGGCTTGGAAGTATGACATTCACTGATATGGGGGGCTTTGTTACTGCTTTGAACCCCACCGATCCTCAGTGATGTAAGACTGAATATCCCATTGACAGTTATTGGAGTGGCACAGCGCATTTGTGACTGCTGCGGCATACAATCTCCTCCTCACTGCAGGGGGTGCAGTAAGCCCTCATTATGGAAGAGGAGGTCCATGGGACCCCTGTTCTCAGGATCGGTGGGGGTCTCAGCACTGAGATAAATTTACATTTTAGGCTGGGTTCACATGGGCGAACGCAATATGGGGCCATGAATCCTGCCCTCATATCACACTCCCTACGATGTGAAAGCCCCGAGAATGCAGGGTTCTTCCATTGCTTGCAATGAGGTCAGCACGGCTGTCGCCAACCCAATTGAAAACAATGGGGCTGCGATGCGAGAGCACGCAGCAAGATAGGACATGCCGTGATTTGTTTTCCGCATGGCATCGCATCGCGTGCCATGCGGGAAAACATCGCTGTTATGTATGAACCCTATTCGGATGAATGAGGTTCATATTTGTGCGAAATTTGGCATAACTGCGTAAAAAAAGGAATGCGTTACCTAGCAGACTCGGTTCAGGTCCCTCTTGCTGCTCTCCGGAGCTTCGGCGGGCTTCCTGCAGTCCTCGGACGTCCACAGAAGATCACTTCCTGGTTACGGAATTCATAAATCCCACCTCCAGGAAGTGATGGCTCTGATTGGCTGAGCAGCGCTCGAGAACCAATCAATGCAGCGCTCGATGGACCAATGTGATGGCTGTGATTCGTTCATCGAGTGCTGCATTGATTGCAAAACAGAGCTTGAGAACCAATTACAGCCATCACTTCCTTGAGGTGGGATTTATGAATCACGTAACCAGGAAGTGCTCTTCTGTGAAGAACCAATCACAAAAATCACATTGTGGAGGCGGGATTTATGAATTGGCCAATCAATGCCGCGGCTCTGCCAATTCATTAATCCTGTCTCCACAATGCGATCTCTGGTTATTCAACCCACCAATGCAGCATTCGATGAACCAATTTGAGCCAATGGAGGCAGAATTTATGAATGCCGTAACCAGGCAGTGATCTTCTATGGCCAGCCGAGGACTGCAAGAAGCGCGTTGGAGCCCCGGAAAGCAGTGGGAGGGACCTGACAAGAGCCTGCTGGGTAAATATAATAAGACATCCCTCAAAAATAAGACCTAGTGCCTCTTTTGGGGCAAAAATTAATATAAGACAGGGTCTGATTTGGGGGGAACCATGCTAACAGCCATGTAGCAACCCATCGCCTCCCGTCTGAGGTGCTGCAGACTGCCAGCTTTGGAAAACTCCTATAATATAATGGAGGTATTTATTGCAAAGGTTTTGGCACCACTATTGACTATCCCCTCTCCCCCACCACACACCAACTCTACCTTATAGTTGTTCTGCGCTTTCTTTTCCGTTCGTTCCCTCCGATCTTTTCATTGTACAAGGCTGCAGAGGCAAATAACAGCTAATGAAATGTCTGATATGATAGGCCGGCACGAATATGCAGTGAATACACAACAAATAAATCTGCGCTTCTGCGTACTTTTTTGCATGCGCTAATTGTATTGGCACTCACAAAAGCCTGCAAGAGCAAATTATTCAGGCAACGGCGAGTTTCGGTTGCGTAAATATACTCTTCATTTGCATGACCGAAACCCGCATACAGCCGCTTGACGAACCCCTAGTTTCATCAGCTTATGAACCTTTTCTTTATACCTTTTTGTATCAGGTATCGCATCGTCAAGAGTACATTGTGATTATTATATAAAACTGGTCATCAACAGCTACAAGTAAAGGGGATGTCTCAAATAACTGCATTAAAGGGTTTTTCCGACCTTAAAAAAACGTGCCCAGGGTGGTGAATGGCGGTCCAGCGCCACCAACCCAGTCCCGCTATAACTGGAAGCGATGATGTGACATTCATGGCTCACATAAGCGCTGCAGCCAATTGGCCAGCCCCCCTCTCGGATCCTGACATCGCGGTTCAAGCACAAGTCTTCAGAGAGTTGCATTGATGATCTAATATGCGTCATCCACACCAGGGGATGCGAGAGGGGCGGACTTTCCGGGTAAACATACAGCTAGCAGAGACAGTCCGGCCCGCCCACCAGACCGCTCCGATTCATTTACATGCGGGGCATTCTCAAAGTGCAAATACACAGGTTTGCTTTTAGCCCCATTCAAAGCAAAAACAGTCTTGGAAGGATAATTCCTCCGCTGCTATCACTCTACTTTATTAAAAACTGCTGACGGGTTCTCTTTAAGTTGAGGTTGCTCTTCTCCCCATCCTCTTGGTTCCTGGATATTGCTGCTCTGCCCTCTCTTATGCTGTGAAGTTAATTTGGGGTTCTTACTTGAACGTGTTGTATATGTTTTGTGGGTATTGCTTCGTTTATTGTATTCCGTTATACAATGGAGATGTTTCCTACGGATATTCAAGTCACAGCTGGTGGAAACTGGAGATCTGTTGAGGAGCAGAGAAGGTGGACTTCTGGGGCTTGCCATTCTGTTTCTCGCTCCACAGTTGACCCTCTAAGTGCCTTTTAATGGGAAGCTCATTTGAGTATTAAAGTTAAATAAAAGCTATGGCCGACCTTCACCCAACAGAAAGTTATGGCATTCATGTGTGTTATTTCGGGTTCGGTTGGTTCCAGAGGGAAGTGTCAATATTTTACTCTTGCTGATGGTCATTATAGCCTTTCCTTAAGGCTGTTGGAGGGGAGAAATAGTGTGGGGACAGTTTTTTTTGTACACCCTGGGTCCTCTACTACCATGTGGATGGACGCCACAATAAATTACTACAATTCTGATGACTAAAGGAGGTCCAACGCTACAAGATAGGGGAATCTAGTCATGTGGCCAAACCATGGATTCAGTGTTGTTGTTGTTTGTTGTTTAGTCGTTCACGGCCCTCGGTGACCCTAAAGGCTCCCTCCCTGTATTTCGGTCTTGCACTGCTTCCTTCAGTCGGTTGATATCCATGCCAGTATCAGCTTTGACAGTATCAGCCATCGTGTTCTTTGGCGGCCGATGTATTCGGTAAACATTATAAACGGGGGAACCAGCTTGCACTTATGTGTTTCCCTCCAGATTCATACACTTGGTGTGGAGATTTGTGTAATTCATTGCCGGCCATGCTCAGCTGCCGGTCTCCCCTTTCTTGAAGTTGATGTCACGTCTGGTAATCCTGTCTCGTACAATAAATGTCTTTATGAACCTGATGTCAGGTAGGATGATAACAGTGACATATAGCGCTGTCGCTGGTACATTATCAGACAGGCAGAGTAGAGTTCATGCCGGGTAACTAAACGACTGTGCTGTGAAGCATTTACGGAACATTTACTGTACCTCCGACTTGTTCTGCTTCGTCCAGCCACTTGGACAGGATGGACTTTAACTTACAGGCATTTCTGAAACTCAGCTGCAAATTTTCAAAACGGCAGATTGTTGTTTGGCTGAATTCGGAGCCGTGGACGGCAGCAAGGGCTTCTCCGACATTGGTCTGGGTGTAACCTGCTTGAGAGGAATAAACAGATTTATGTGTCCGAGAAAAGACAGATCAACCCCACTCTTAAAGCCATATCCGATGAAGAAATTTTACATTAAAGGGGTTTTTCCACTTAAAATTGCTTCTTGTCCTTCCTTTTTGCTGCTGACCAAAATTGCTTCACAACTGCTATATCCTTCCTGGTTGTTGCTGACCAGGACATGTGACTTCTGCAGCCAATGAATGGCCACAGCA
The DNA here is from genome assembly GCF_035609145.1 of Eleutherodactylus coqui. Classification (NCBI taxonomy): domain Eukaryota; kingdom Metazoa; phylum Chordata; class Amphibia; order Anura; family Eleutherodactylidae; genus Eleutherodactylus; species Eleutherodactylus coqui. The sequence goes on from NC_089840.1 coordinate 27,709,036, forward strand.
GTGATCTTCTATAGCCAGTGATTGGCTGCAGCGGTCACATGTCCTGGTCAGCAGCAACCAGGAAGGATATAGCAGTTGTGAAGCAATTTAAGTTGTGGGAAAGCCCCTTTAAATCCACAGACGATCAGGGTTATAGAAACAGACACAGCATCACTCTCTGTTGAATGCATAAGAGCTCGCCGCTGGCCGTCTTCCCTTCTGCCTCGTTCTTGGAAGGGTAAAGAGGGACACGGGACCATCCGATATTTATGGTATATTCTGTTATACATATAAGGCCTCATGTCCACGGGCTTAAAATCCGCAGCGTTTCTCCCGCACGTGGATCCGCGCCCCATAGGGATGCATTGGACACCCGCAGGTAGTTAAATACCTGCGGATGTCATTTTTCCCGTCGAAGCCTATGTAAGCTGTACGGAACCGCGAGAGACCTGTACCAGAATTAAACTCAACTGCTCCGGGCGATGCGGTTCTTCCCTTCTTCGCGGCCGGATCTGCTTTCTTCGGCCCGGCGGATGTGCCAAGCACATCCACCAGGCCGAAGAAAGAAGACCCGGCCGCGAAGGAAGGAAGATCCGCATCGTCCGGAGCAGGTGAGTTTATTCTGATTTTTAGGCCTCATGTCCGCGGGGCAGGAGGGACCCGCTACGGATTCTACATGAAGAATCCACGGCGGGCCTGATTTTCCCCGTTGACATGAGGCCTTAAAGTTACCTGTTGCAATAGCCTTTTAACCCCTTAAGAACATGATCAATTTTCATTTTCATTTTTTTCATCTCCACCTTTTAAAAAAATCACACCTTTATGTTTCTGGGGCATGCTTTTTGCGTGACGACTTGCATTTTTCATCTGTAGCATTTAATGTGCCATATCATTTACTTAGAAACTTTTAAAAGCTTTCAAGTGAGGGGAAATTGAAAAATAAATGCAATTGCACTATTTTGGGGGAGGGGGTTGGGAAGGGGTTGTCTTTCCAACGTAAAAATGACGGTATGTGTTATTCTGACTTATTATGCTTATGATACCAAATTTATATAGTTTATGTTTTACTATTAACCCTTTTAAATCCACTATCTGACGTCTGAAGACATTATGATTTAAGGCTGTGCAGCTCCGATGTTGGAAAGACGTCCGTCGGGGTTCTCTTACTGTATATTGCCAGCCTTTCTGCTGTCGGAGCCTATCCAACGTGTCACCTCATGCAGTACTGGCTTTAGCCAGCAGATAGCGCCATTTTATAACGGCAGAAAAAGAGTAAGCCAACCAAGGAAAACCGGGATACAAATTGGACTGGAAAGGGTTAAAAAGTAAACACTTAACAAAAAATGTTGAAAATTTGTGTTCTGACCCCTAAAGCTTTTTGTAGTTTTCCATCGATTAAACTGTGTGTTCGTTTTTTGGGAGACGAGCTGTGTGTTTTATTGGTACCATCTAGAGATGAGCGAGTATACTCGCTAAGGCACATTACTCGAGCGAGTAGTGCCTTAGCCGAGTATCTCCCCGTTCGTCTCTAAAGATTCGGGGGCCGGCGGGGAGCGGTGGGGAGAGTGGGGAGGAACGGAGGGGAGGAGATCTCTCTCCTCTCCCCCACCTTCCCCCCCGCTCCCCCCTGCTCCCCGACGCAACTCACCTGTCACCCGCGCCGGCAGCCGAATCTTTAGAGACGAGCAGGGAGATACTTGGCTAAGGCACTACTCGCTCGAGTAATGTGCCTCAGCGAGTATACTCGCTCATCTCTAGTACCATCATGATAACATTTGAATCGAGTTTCTATGTATACCCTGTCTTTGTATGGATTTTATCCAGGTGTATCAGTTTCCTTCCATGCTACAAAAACATACAGATAGGTAAATCTAGATTGTAAGCCCCCATAGGAACAGAATCCAATATCAAGTGATGCTGTGTAATATGCAGGTGCCACATTATTAAAAGTGATTAATATTTAAAGCAAATCTATGGGCTCGAGCATGCTGTCCAATCTGCAGGAGGAGCTTACCAGATTGATATGTAGCTTTATGTGGAAAGATTGAGTATAACTTGTGTTTTTATTCGTTTATATCTCTGCTCATTCTGAGCTGAACAGTCCAGTGGGCGGAGCGATCAGTAACTGACAGCTATTTCTATATGTGCAGTTACACTCAGATAGCTGTCAGTCACTGTTAGGACCGCCTACTGGACTGTTCAGCTCAGAATGTGCAGAGATATAAATGAAATAACCTTTCCCCATAAAACTATATATCAATCTGCTCAGCTCCTCCTACTCTATAACATGGTGCCTGCAGTTTGGACAGCATGTTTGAGGTGACAGATTCCTTTAAAAAAAATCTATTAAACTTATTTTTACCTTTTTTTTAGAAACCAGTAGAGATATGAACTTGAACTTGTTACAGGCAGGGCTCAATCGGCTGAAATCCATGATAGGCCTAGAAGCCTTCATTAGGCCAAAGGCTGCAATGGCAACCCATTAGCAACTCCCAATTGTGTTGTGGGTGTGGGACAGAGTGCAAGAGGTCCCATTTGGGCAAGCTGCTCAAATCTCACAGTCAGCATCTAAGTAGTTAAACGGCAGTGATAGGAGCTAGCTCTGATCACTGCTATTGCAGCTCGTTGCCAGCTGTATGAAATAGCTGACAGTCGCCAAGCTAGGGTGTGAGTTTGACCCATTTAGATGGTTTATATGAGTAATAGGATAAAAGTTATGAAAATCTCATCCATTATATTACTACTGAATACGCAATATGTGGACGTACCCTTAAAGGGGTATTACCCGGAAAGACTTTCATCACGTATGCATGAGCGCCCCACTGATCACACTTTTATTACCAATTCTATGGATAGCTAATAAAAGTGTATGCTGGTACAACCCCTTTAAGGTCTACATTTACTGTGCAGCTGCGTATGATTTAGGGCACGCTTCTAAATCTTTATCTACTGGAACTACACAAGCAAAAATACGGTGATCTCTGGGTCTCTCCAGTGGTCAAAGTTACAAATATTGCGAAAAGTGTTACAAAACTTTTGACGCGGAACAGTGACATCTAGGAAGTTTTAATTCATGGGATTCAGGGTGCTCGGACCCCCACTAATTGCTGAAATGAAGGGGCAAAAACGCTGAACTGAGAATTGTGATCACTAGTAGAGATGAGCGAGCGTACTCGGCCATGCCCCTTTTTCGCCCGAGTACCGCGATTTTCGAGTACTTCCGTACTCGGGCGAAAAGATTCGGGGGGCGCCGTGGGTGAGTGGGGGGTTTCAGCGGGGAGTGGGGGGGAGAGGGAGAGAGAGAGGGCTCCCCCCTGTTCCCCGCTGCTACCCCCCGCGCCGCCACGCCGCCCCCCGGCGCCCCCCGAATCTTTTCACCCGAGTACTGAAGTACTCGAAAATCGCGGTGCTCGATCGAGTAATTACTCGAAACGAGTACGTTCGCTCATCTCTAATCACTACTTGTTGGCTCTTCTTGGCAGTTGAAGACGGACACATAGAAGTGTATAGAAGTCTACGAGCTGATGTGCACAATGCTCAGGTCAATTCTTCTGCCCCTTCATTTCAGCGATCAGTGGGGGTTTCAGCATCCAGATCCCCACTGATCAAAGCTTCTGATAAGTCGATAGCATTAAAATAAGCATAGTATTATGACAAGCTGCAGTTTTTAGGTTTGGTAGTAACTTAAAGGGGTTGTCTAGGACTTTTGAGACTTTTACTATTGATGGCCTATCCTCAGGAGTCCTGCTTGGAATTCCTGATGATCAGCTGATCACTGAGAGTGTGGACAGTGCTGGACGTAGGTAGTGCTGTCAACATTGCAGTGGGAGCTGTGTCTGCTGTATAAATCTGGGCCACTACAGTACAGACAGCACTACCTACCTCCAGCACTGTCTGCATTGATAGCGGGCCTGGTGATCAACTGTTTATGACCTATTCCAAGAATAGTTTATCAATAGTAAAGTCCTGGAAGCCCCCTTTAAAGGGGTTGCCCAGTTGTAAACTAGGTCATTAATGGCAGATCAGCGGGGGCTTGCCACAAGGGATCATCACTGATCAGCTGTTTGGACTCATGCACTGAGCTGATTTCTGTAGGAAGCAGACAGCTCCGTTCCTACTGCAGTGGCCAGGCTTAGTACTGCAGGCAAAAGTCTCATTCATTTCAATGGGAACTTTGCCTTCACATACCAAGAATGGCCACTGCAGTGGGAATGATGCTGGCTGCTTCCTGAAGAAACCTTCTCAGTGCATAAGTGCAGAGGAGGAATCCTGCCAATCTATTATTGATGGCCTATCCTAAGGATAGACCATCAATAGCCCCTAACTGAACAACCCCTTGAATACATTAGCACTCAGTGCATCATCATTAAGAGATCCATACCTAGCTTAATCCTTCGCACTTTGAATTCATTAGCAAACTTTTCCAATTCTCTGATTTCTGGGGAGTCAATATCAATGGGCTCCTCAATGACTTTACTCTTTCTTCTGAATTCTTGCTTGAAGTCCGTTGTTGTAACATCTTCCAGGAGGGTTTGATGGACAGGGGCAAAACTATGACCCAGTGTGCAGGAGCTGGCACTCATCAAGCAAGGTGGTAAACTGCCTGTATGGACTCCTGTGGAAGAAGGATAGAGTCTGAGCTTTCGAGATTTGATTGCTGAGCTGGTAAAACACATGGGTATTTAATGCGTGTAAATATATGTACATAAAGTAAAAAGCACTATATATGCAGTATGAGGAGCAGCTGTGGTCCACTTAAGCTTCCTGATGGCATGAAACTCCATGTATTCCTCTGGACTGCAGCTGCAGCTCTAATATTGGGAAGCTGTGCTTCAAAGAGTCTATGTAGCCAAGGTCTTGAATGCAGATCTGCATAATTACACTAATTACATTTTTTAGCACCATAATAGTTCTGAGAATATGGAGGACAAGTCATCACATTGACCTCTTTTCTATGTTCCTGAACAACTCTTGCAGTGTGGCCAGGCGCATTATCCTGCGCTGAGCATTGCCATTAGGAAATCCTGCTGCCATGGAGGGGTATACTTGCCCTGTGCAATGTTAGGTAGCTGGTATGAGTCACATCCACATGATGCTAAGTATCCAGCAGAACATTGCCCATCACACTGCCCCTGACAGCTTGTCTTCTTCTCATAGTGCATCCTAGTGCCTTCTCTTTCCCAGCATTCCACATGAAGTAAACCCATGATGTAACCATGATGTAAGACTAGGACACCTTCCTCCATGGTCCAACTTTGATGCTCACATCCCATTGTAGGCACTTTTTGTGGTGGCAGGAGTGAGCATGGGCACTGTGACTGGTCTACGGTTATACAACCCTATTTAAGGAACCTCCCTATACTGGAAAGTTCCTAAACAAAAGGTTCCTAGTGTATCTGTAAAGGTGTTCCTGTGTCTTCTTTGATTCTTGGTTTTGACTCTCTGCCTGATTGCACAGCTTTCCTGCACTCTGCCTGCCCTGACATTGGCCTGTTATATTTACTATGCTTTGACTGATTGCTGCCTGCCCTGACCTCCTACCTGTTTACCTTTTAGGGCTCATATGAGCGTTTTTACATGCGTTTCTCCGTGCGTTCAAAAATTCACACTAGATAGAACCAATGCTTATCAGTGGCAGCCGTCACATCTGCGAATTTAACATGCGGAAATACACCTGCGGTGAAAATTATAGGACACCAGTTCGCAGAATGCATGTAACTGCGGCAAACCGGTGTTCTATGTATGTGAACCCCCTGGATGCTTTTGAATCCAGGGGTTTCACCTTGCACTCAATGGGGCCGGCGGCAGCAGCACTGACCCTATTGAAAACATATACTGAAGATCGTGATCCTCTGTAAAGCTGTGATAGCTGTGTCACAGCTGTCACAGCTGTGGCAGAGGAGTGCGATGTTCTCCCATTGAATTCAATAGAGCCGACAATACAGCCGGCTCCATTGAAAGTAATGGGCCGCTGGCAAGCGCTGCAGTGATTTTCGGGGAAGGGCTTCAAATGTAAGCCCTTCCCTGAAAGTCAATCCAAAAGTGTGTTAAAAAAAAAAAATCTATACTCACCTCTCCGCAGCTGTCAGGGCTCAGCCGCATCCAGCCGGCTCTTCTCCTGCACTGCTCTGAGTAGTATTCAGTAGGCGAGGATTTAAAACCAGCTATTGATTGACAGCTGAGAGCTGCCTCTGATTGGTCCCTGCGCTCAGCCAATCAGAGGCAGCACTCACCCATTCAATAATCCCTGTGTCTTAACGGGCAGCCATCGTGCACTTTCGTGCAGTATTCATTTATCGTTGACTTTTAGCAAGCTAAAAATCAGCAATGAGCCTTATCAGCACCACACACTGAGTTCTCAGCGGGATACCGCTGATAGTATTGTTTCAGCTGGTATCCTGCTTGGAGCTCTCAGCTGGATACCAGCTGAGAGCTCTGCAAACAAAACAGCTATATGCAGATGACAGTGCTCCAGCTGTCTTCTGCATACAATGGGAGCCTTTATTTACTTACTAATAAGCTCTTAAGTAGCTAATTAGCTACTTAAGAGTTTATGCAAAGTGGTCGCTCAAAACTGTCACTCAAACTGCTGTTTGAGCGAATTTTGAGCGATCAGCTTTCAGTGTAAATGCACATTTAGAGATGACGTGTTGCAAGTTGGAAGGAGAGTCTACAGATTTGCATAATCAAATTGCAAACATACATGGCAGAGATAAAAATGCAGTTAGCTAAGAAAAATGGTGAATTGGAGTCTTGGATAAGTGAACTCAAAGAAAACCTGGAATCAGAGAAAACTGCTTACAGCCAGGCGGAGAAGCAAACAAAGGTCTTGGAAGATATACTGGACTTCAAGGAAGCCCAGGAAGCACTCCATGAGCAAGAGGTGACCCAGTTGAAGAAAAGCTTGGAGGAGAAAGCTGAAGTGCATGGAGCTCAAATCCAGGAGCCTAAACAGAATCGTGCTCTAGTTATGGAGGGACTGTCCAAACAACTAGAGCAAACTAATCAGGCTTTAAAAAGGGAGCATAGTGAGTTGAACAGTGAGATAAAGGTACTTAAGAGTGACTCTGAAGACAAGAGAAAAAGGGTAAAGACTCAACTTTAAGAGCTACAAATAAAAATCACTGAAGGTGACAGAGTACAGGCAGAGCTGTCTGGGAAGGTGAACCGACTGCAGGTGGAATTGGAAGCTTAGTTTGAAGATTCTCTGAAATTTTTGCAAGAAGAAACTAGTCAGAAGTTTGACCTTAGTGCACACCTGAAGAGAAGGTAAGATGAGAGAATGTAGTCTTTGAGCAGTTAGAAGTAGATGCAGAAACAAAGAAAAAACTGTTAATGCAGATTTCAGTACTTCAGAATGTGGCTGCAGATATGACAAAGAAAATGAAGGAGAACCCTGTATGCTGGGCCTCTGTTGAAGAGCAAGAGAGCAAAATCCTAGAAGAATTGGAAGCTATAAATCAGTTGTATGAAGAAAAACCAGCTGCTTATGATAAATTAGAGAAGTTTAAAATGAGTTTTCAGCTGTAATTAGATATTCATGTGGAGCTTGGCCACCAACATCAGATGGGAGAAGAAACAGAAGATGTATGTACAGGGGCTTACTGTGGAGAAAACAATGTTGGCTAAATATGCAGAAGAACTGCTTAACAAGCAGGCGCACACAGAAATACAAGACTGGATTAGCACCAAGATGGATCCTGAAAAGAGAACTCTGGTACAAGAAAAGCTCAAGAGCGTGTTCCTACAACCAGTAGAAGGAATGAAGACCCTGTTGGAGAATCTTAAAAATGAGATACAAGCAGTAAAGCATGCCGAATTATGCTTCGAAGGTGACCTGGGCACTACAGGTGAACAGTTTGTGAAAAGTGGAATAGTCTTGAGGGAAGAAATTACCTCTGTAAACCATAGTAAAGACATTGAGAAGGTGAGTGCTGAGCAACAGATCGAGGCTGAGCAATTCTCTGAAGTACAAGAGACAAAGAGAAGGCAGAAAGTGAGGCTGCTGAAGCTGAGAAGGCCACTAAAGAAGCAAAGATGGGAAAGGAGGCCTCAGAAAATGCAGGTGAAAAGAACAATGTGAAAGAAGTTGCAGAGAATAGCAAAACAAAGCCAATAGGGGCAGACTCCACACAAGGACCTGTAGAGAAGCAACTGAAGAACCAATGGCAGTTCCGGAATGAGCAAGAAATTGAGCATGAGAAAGATGAGGTGGCAGTTAGGAAAGTGCCAGTTAAGCAACATGAAGAGGTAGTAAGCATGAAAGAGAGAAATCCCCGACCTGATTGCAAACAGATTGGCCCAATTGGGAAAATTGAAAAACCATTGGGCAAAAGTGGCTTCTTTTCTCAGGATACTCATGTTAATTTCCTACCTCAAAAATGAATCCATTGGGTACAAAAGAAAATATATCCTTGCATGTAGTTGTTTTAGGCATTGCCTAATTTAGATGTTCATTATGATGTAATAATGTAGCTGAGTTATTATCGAGGGAGACATCCATGACCGAGTAACCCATTGATAGTGTCCATATTATTTGCTGTTCCTTTTTCCTTTTTTTTAAATTTTCTCTCCTCTCTTCAATAGTATTGTCCTTTTAAGCTTTGTCTATGCTAGCCCACGATCTGATGGGACCAACACAACCCAATATACGCATACCGAGCGAAGGTACACTCTACCACCCACTTGGACATGTGCAGGATCGAATTCAAACATGTTAGCTAGTCAACACCATACCCAGGTCCCATTATATGTTGGAATATGAACCACATGTTGACTTACTTGATTGTCTATACTAAATTTGTGGGCTATAAACTATGTATTGCACACCCTATGTACTGGGTAAATTTTGCAATGTGTAATTTATATGTTTTCTTATTTTATGTTAAAAAATCCAATAAAACACTTGCTGTTAAAAAAAAGAGAGAACCCCGAGCCTGGAGTTTTGACCCCGGAGGGGCAAAACCTGCGATAACGGCTACGGGCTTTATCAGGGAAGGGGAATATGTGGCAAGGTAGTTCACAGAAGGGCCTACAGAGGGCATGAAAGCAGGCCTTCTGTGTGCTAATCAGCTGGGACAGCTATAGGGGTATGGTTGGAGGAGATAAAACCTCCAGACATATTCCTGCAAAGGGGGAAGTTGGTTGAAAGCCAGAGTGAGAGGCTGCAGTAGCAGTATCAGGAACTGGGAAGCTGAGTTCCGGCACAGACCAAACTAGAGCCCATCACAAAGGAAGACGCCCTCTAGACACGCCAGGAAGGGGATAGTAAGGGGAAACCCTGAAGTCATACTATGTTCCAGTACATGTTTGCTATGTGTGAAATAAAACTGGTGGTAGCCAGTGATCCTGAGCTTTTATGTACATGGTGCCAACACTCTCAAATAGAGAAGATGGCAATCCCATAAAGTGAGTAACCCCCAAGGTTGCTGCAATGCATATAATGAAATTGCTATTTAGGTAGGTCACTTATACACTAGTATCGTTTTCCTTTAGATTAATACTAAAACATTAAAAGATTTTCATATAAATAATGCTGACTATTATGCTAATGGTGACAGAAGAAACTACAACATGCCGACATCTTCTTCCCCTCAGCTTACCTTGTAAAGTACTCACTCCATTCACAACATTGGATAGCGGCATGCTGCATGTCTGTAAGATCCGTGTCTGGGAAATACTTGCTGACAACATTTCTGGAGCGCTGGGTTTTATTCCTGGGAAGAGAAATTGTGACAGAAAACCTGAAACTGCTGAAAATATTTACCTGTGCTTTTTAAAACAGCCAGAGTTCATCTTAGCTAAGAAACAGGAGTCGAGAAAAGGGAAGAAGGAAAACTTCTGTTCAAACAAAACAGTTTTTTCTATTTCCTTCTTCTGGGATCCATTGCCAATTTTATGAAGCAAAAAATATCTGGGGTGGCGGGGGGGGGGGGGGGGGCACTTTCCACAAATACATCCCTGAAAATGTTCCCTTAGACTCTGCACAAGGCGTTATGATGGCTCAGTATTGCAGATGTAAAGCGGAAGCTTTCGGAGAGGCTTTTCTGATTTCCCAGGACTGGAGCAGATATCATCCTTACCACCAAATATCCAACTTTTGATGTTTGCAATTTTGGAGGCCAACAAGATTCCCCATAAAGATTGCATTACTCACCAGCACGTCCCATTGTTTACTTTTGGGGATGTGCTGCGAATAAGCAACCAAACTTAAAGTGGTTGTATGAAGATTGAATTTCAGCACCTATCCATTGAATTGCTGATAAAAGTTTGACTGGTGGGATCTCACCCCTGAGACTCCTACCGTTCCTGAGAATGGGGGTCATGTGTCCCCCTCTCCTCCTCGCCGCAGGCTCTTTGCACCCCCCCCCCCCTACAGTGAGGAAGAGATGGAATAGAGTGGCAGTCTAGTATGTCTGCTGTAGCTCCATTCATCTTCAATGGGACTGCTGGAGACTATTGAGTACTTATAGGCACCTATTTCCATCAGCCCCATTGAAATGAATGGAACAACACTACGCATGTGTGACTGTTGCTCGATTCAATCTCCACATCACTTTGAGTGGGTGCAATGAGCCAGAAATAATGAGTAGAGAGGGTCACAAGATCCCAGTTCTCGAGATCAGTGAGGGTCTCAGTGGTGAGACCCTACCGATCAGACTTTTATCATTTATTCTATGGATAGGTGATGAAAGTCAATCTTGATATGGGGCCTTTAACCCTTTCCAATCCACTGTCTGACCTCTGAAGACATTATGATTTAAGGCTGTACAGCTCCGATGTTGGAAGACATCCGTCGGGGTTCTCTTACTGTATATTGCCAGCCTCCCTGCTGTCGGAGCCTATCCAATGTGTTACCTCATGCAGTACTGGCTTTAGCCAGCATATAGCGCCATTGTATAACGGCAGAAAAAGAGTAAGCCCCTAGGAAAACCAGGATACACATTGGATTGGAAAGGGTTATGGTCCTATTAAACAGGCCAATATTTGGGCACAAACATTCGCTGGGAACCTTCATTTTACTGATAATCAGCCCACCTGAATAAGTCACCAATCAGCCAACAAAACAAGCAAATGTAGACTGGTTTGAACATGTATGCGGATATCAAAATTCACACTCAACAGTAGTAGATCCATCCATATAAACAGCAGAATATGCTGCCAGTGAATGCAATCTGTACAGGGACAAAAGATCATAGTAATGGCCTTTTTTAGCTTTCTGCCCCTAATAAAAGAAAACAAATGGAAAAAACTCTGTGAAAAAAAGATATTAAAAAATATCCCTACATGTCCCAAAAAAGGAGCAAAAATTATTTTAGTAGCTGAGGAAAAAAATAATGCCAACACATACGTAAAATTCCCTAAAATTCCCTTTAGGAGCAAAACACACTGGTCCCTAAGAATTAAAGGGGTTATCCCAAAATCTAAAATTATCCCCCGAAACACAGGATAGGCGAAAACTTTACGATCATTGGGGTCTCACCACTGAGACCCTCACCAATCCTGAGAACAGTCGTCCTGTTTCCACCTCTCTCTTCATTGTGGGGTCAGTAGCAAATAGTCAAGACTCACAGTCTGAAGCATAGGCCAGTTTGGATAGAATAAGAAGGAAATGCACTAAATATATCAAAGCTCTTCAAAAAATGTAAAATTAGAACTTCTTACCTGTCATGACTCCATAGGTAGCTTGCTGGTTTCCATAGTGGCATGATGGGTTTGGGTAGTGAAGCCCTGCTGGTATATTGTCCACATTAGGCATAGAGAAGTATATAGGAGATAATTTAGGAATTTGGACCAAAGACAAAACAGACGGGACTGGTAAGAAAACGTACAAGTATTCAAAAATATTCATTGTATTCACTCCGCTGTAATTCACGGTTCTGTACGTGTAATATACGATGACAATAAACACATAATATAAACTATTTAACAACCCGCCCCTTACAAATAGAGAAGATTGGAAAAAAATGGTGGTTAGAATAAAAATTATAAACTTCTCAATCTACTTAACCTTTCCTGATCTTCATTCCCTCATGACCCCCTGGGTCTCCTGCCGCCTCAGCATTTATAAACTTGCATGATATGTTATTCATACCAAATGGTGGATAACACCTCATTATACAGGTTTGTAAATCTAGAGAATGGTAGTGGGGGAAGAAAGGCATATTAAAAAGGTATATATTGACATGTTTAATATTTTTCTATTTTATGCCAATTTAGGGCTTTTTGAAGTGGAAGGAAAAACCTACCCAATCCAGTCCAGGACTAGTGGCGCTGGCATGTCCATTTCTGGCCCAGTTTCGACACTGGGTCGTATGATACTTGTTTTTTCTCCTCCCCTCTCGTTGTTAGTGACATAATCGCAGAGGGATGACTGATTGGCACATTTCAATAACTAAGCCAGACCCCTTCTCTGTTTCAGCATTGGCCTTGACTGAAAAGGGTAACGGCTTAGTTATGAGCTGAACAGCCAGCCGCTGCAATTACATCACTGACAACATGATGTGATGTCAGAACTTGACCGGAAGTGGAGGTGCTTGTTGGACCTGGACTAGTTTTTCACTCCATGGATAACCACTTTTGATAGAAAATGTTTTTGGAGTAGATGGATGCGCTCAATGTACTGCTTGCCAAAGGGACATAGCTTTACACCAACAAGTTATTTTGCTCTGGTCAGGATATTTAGATACAGAACTAGGGCAGCAAACCTATCTAGTTAGAAGGAATGTTAGATCTGAGGACCGTAACCCTCACTAATTGGTAGAACATGTATGGCCATTCTTACTAATCTAAAGATGGCCATACAATAGATGTATTCAGGTAAAACCCAACAATTTTGGAAGGTTCAGACAATCATCTACTGTGTGTGGGTGCACTCTACATGTCTTCTGATACTCCCTTGATGGCAGACTTTGCGGGAAATAAGTATCAGGCAGTTGGATCTCAACTCTACGATCTCTTTGTTTTTGAAGAGACAAGCTGCTATCTGTGTTGTTCGGCAGTGGATTTCTGTCCCCTCTACATTCAGAGCACATGTTCGCTTGGCTGAGCAAAGCGTGCATGTGTACGGGGGTCTTGGGTGTATGACCACTCTAACATTTATCTCTAAAGGCCCATTTACACGGAGCGATGATCGCTCAAAGAACGCTCAAAGGACAGTTTTAGTGACAGCTTTGAGCGATCATTTTGCATAAGCTTTTAAGTAGCTACATAAGAGCAATTAAGTGCAATTAAGAGCATAAGAGCAATTTAGCTGATAAGGGCTCTTATCAGCTTTCAGTTCTTTTGTTTTCCAGCGGGAAACAATGCTATCAGCACAACCCACGGAGATCTGCTTATAAGGCTGAATGATGATTTTTAGGTCGGACTGAATTTAACAATCAGCTAGCAGTGCACGGAAAGTGCGCAATGTGCACACATTTAGACAAAACGATTATCGCTCAAACGATTGCTTTTGTGGCAATTTTTGAGCGATCATCACGTCGTGTAAATGGGCCTTTATCCAGTGACTGGAAGTAAGTCTTTCAAGGTAGACCCTTGGTTTTCTTCTATATTTCCAAGACTCCTCAATGGTAAATTTGCCTAGTAACACACCATTCTATCATCTTGCAGTACAGCTAAGCAAATGTGCTATTTACTGCTCTTTGACAATGTTGTGCGACCTACAATATAGTTCCCATACTGATTGTCCCCGAGCTTTACCAGAAATAGATAAAGCTAAGGAATAGTGAAATATAATTTATGACAACCTGACGGGACTGATTAAGGTTTAATAAATACAATTTTTTCCTAATTTCTAGAGTAAATATTCGATAAGAATTCTGTCGATCTGAATGCCCGGACAATATACATTAGAAGACAATACATCTTGGGAGCCACATGTTTCTCACAACTTCATACTATTTGATAGTCATAGAAGTCCTACGTTTTAACCAAGTGCTCTCACAATATGTTTTCCACTCTGGCAATATTGCAAATGTATCATGACTTTCAAACAGTGCTAGTTTGGATGGTATATTATGAATATGTCAAAACTTTGCAAATCCTTGAAATTTTTCTATTTTTGTGTTCTCCATGTTTATTAGGAAGAGACTTCTGACCATCACTCAGAGCTGAATGTGGCTTGCAAGTTACAAAAGGTTGGGGACCTCTGGTCTATGGAATATTATTTATGAATCCTACAGAAAAATATTCCCAAACTAAAAATTCACCAGATCCAAGTACGATCATCTGAGATCTTAAGGACAATTTAATACCGTGTTTCCCCGAAAATAAGACAGTGTCTTATATTAATTTTTGTTCAAAAAGGTTTAACTTTTTTACATGTATAGCTGCCTGGACACTATTTAAATTGACTTTTTTTAAATTAACTGTTAGCAGGGCTTAATTTTGGAGTAGGGCTTCTATTTCAAGCACCCTTAAAAAGCCTGAAAAATCTTTTGCATCCTCAAAAATTCTGGAAAATCATGCTATGTCTTATTTTCAGAATATGTCTTATTTTTAGGGAAACAGGGTAGATTGTTAAAGTAACTTATTTAGTATATTTAAATTATCATTGTATGATTAAGCCTACTTATAAAAAAATCACATGTGTACATATTAATAGTAACGTGTATATTTGTATATTAATCACTGTTGGTGCAATATCCATGGAAGCTCATGCCACTATACAAATAAATGATAATACCTAGCAGTACAATTTCGTAATTCATTTTTATTATGATTTGTAATTAATGTATATATTTATTTTTTCATGTATTTCATATTTTTTTATAATTCATACTATTATACTTATTCTTTTGATTTACCCAAATACTTATAATAAATGCTAAATGACAGATAAAATGACTGATTGTTAAAGTTGTTTGTGATACTTCGTAAACAACATAAAGATTTTCAAATCAGAAATGTTAATATTAGAAAATAACAGAAATTGCCTAAAAATTGATTTTTTTTCAATAACTGCGAAACAGAAAAGAAAAATCACAGCAAAGATCTGCTAATTGCTTGCCTTGGATAAAACACAAGATTTCAGTACATATTAATGAGCAGATATCATGATTACAATATATACATAGTGCCGTTATGCCATTATGGCAGAGTTTATGGAAATTTAAAAAGTTGCATCCACTAAAAAAGTTTTTGAAATTGCAAACTTTGCATCACTAGAATTAAATTAAAATAACTGGATATTACTAGAACATATCTCTATACATTTTTGTCTACAGGCATTGGATTTTACACATATGGGTCTTATAATAATAGATTCAATAGATATATTTAATTTGCATAATATACGAAAAATCTTAATTTTTATCAAGATCCTTTTTTTTAATTCTTAACATTTCATATTTGAAGTCCAAGTAAAACCTAAGCGTCACGGGTCAGGTATAGAGCTGTCTGTGGTCTAATTAAAGCACTTCGCCCTCACCTCGAGCCATACTGAGTACACACACTGAATTTTAAGTATAGCAATATAACAAAAAAATTAAAAAAAACATCAATTCAGAAATACCTGTGGAGACCACGTTTGTTGTATGATTGGTGACAGGCAGATACTCTGCAGTGCCGTGATGCATCCTAAGGGGGAATGTGGCTGAAGAATCAGAATTTATAGGTACAAATGTGTCAGCTGTCACAAAAGCTTGGAAACTCATCCCCCCAGACAATAGAAAATAGACAAGAGATGAATTTCAAAAGTTTTCTCCAAGTCTTTTGTGAATCTCAAATGAATCTTTCAAGAAAAGTTTTCTTCGACTTGCATGTATGCATTAAGGGACTGCCTGGCGAGTGCATGGCGTGTGCAGGTATTTATACTCTTAGGAAATCCCTGTATCCATGTTAATGATTTCTTCCCAGGAGATTGCTACATAAAGGCATCAACTGTCCTTCCCACCTCATAGAACAATACCCAGCCAACTGGTCTGACTAAACAGAAACCTGAGATGCTCTATTCATTTAAATGACTGTAGCTCTATGGACAATATAGGACTAAGGAGAGCAGACAGCAGAGTCTAGTGGCTTAACTTGGCAAAGCTAACAGCAGTGGTGTACAGAGAAGAGAGGGGGTCCATTGCAAAGATAAAAATGGGCCCCCTAATAAGGTGCTGATTTTAGCACCCAGGATGGAAAGGTTTGATATTTGTGTTTTCCTGTACTCCCCTTAAATAACCCTGAAGACATTTCCAGCTGCCTTGATTTAGAGAAATTCACTTCCTCTGAAGAAGGGAGTTCCGCACTGGTTCCAGCCACCCAGTGGAAAATGGGGTGGGAGTAAATATCACTGGGCCCCTTTCTCCATTCTCAAAGTAATAGAACACCTCCTCTTTTGCCACCGTAAATTCATAGATACCCCTCTGTGCCCCCACAAAGTAATGCAGCTCCCTCTGTACTACCACAAAGTAATAGATCCCCATTCTGTGCCCCTTGAGGTCCACTGCCCAACCTCAGTCACTCACACAGGAGAAGCTGTAGTCCGATAGTACTGCCTAATTACATTATTGCCTGTACATAACCTGCTCCTTCCCTTCTCTTGCTCTGAGTACAGTATTTGTAGGAGATATGGAGGAGCGGGTTATGCATGGAGTGGTATGCTGTAGTGAGATAGCATCAGGAATACTGTGTGAGGGACCAGACAGCCTGCAACCATGATGGGGTAGTTTGGGTGGCCTTGGGCTCCCCAGGAGCATTGGGTTCCAGGTTGCAGCCCAAACTGCCCCAATTATAATCTACCATTGTTGGCCACCTTTACCTTCTCTCTAAAAGTCATTTATGAGGAGCAATTTACTCTGATAGATCAGTAATAATCTCTTTACAAAGGTTGATAGAAACTCCATTAGGGAACAAGCACTTGTTCATAATATCGTTCATCCTTATAAAGCTGTCATTGATCAGCGTCACATCTTTCCATTTACATGGAATATGCGACTGAGCATTTCTGTGCATGACAAGGTAATGAAATCATTCTGGAGAAATATGGGCCAATACGGGCAGGAGAACGTCTTGTAGTTGCCACAAATTACATGAAGGTGCTGACATGCTCTGATCAGCTGACAGGAAGGGGTCATCGATTCATGCTGCTTGTGCCAAATTCTTCCCCTCCAATCAGCAGGGAGCAATAAAAATCTGGATTCATCTGACAAGGAGATGTTTTTCAATTGCTCAGGGATCCAATTTTTGGGCTCTTTTGCTCACTGGGGTCTTTACTTTCTTATTCTCTTCGACAGTAATGTTGCTGGAACTGGTCATCAACTCTAATGGCTCATCTATGTTAAGGACAAGTTGTGTGCTTGGAAATATTACTTGGAGCACCAGCATTGTATTTAGCTGCTCTTGATTGTGCAGCACGTGTTGGCAAGAACCATTTTTGACATCCTCCTCTGACCCCTTTCAGTGATGAATTGTTTCAATCCACAGGATCCCCTTTCACTGAATGCTTTTCCTTACTCACATCATTCCCGGATTACTCTCCACCCCACTACCCTATAAGGTTGGCAGTGAAATCTTGTCCCCAACTAGCCTATCATAGATGACCAGGCCTTGTTAGAAGTTGCTCAGATCCCTGGATTTTCCCATCCAAAGTGGATCACTGAAACTAATCTCTGGAAAACCTATATGATTTTATGCTGCACTCCGGGGTCAGGGGTCTAATCCCTGAACAGGAAAGCTCCAATTATGAAGAGGACGGTGGCCATTCACAACTGCACTGCAATAATATTTATCTATCTATTTATTTGTCTGTTTATATATCTTTTTATTTATTTATTTTCAATGCAGACAATTCTCATTACCGCTGAACATGTAAAATTGGCATTACATTTCGCAAATAAGGCTAGGGCCGCTGATTAAGCCGACGTGTGGACGAGGCTGAAATAAGAGGGTCAGTGCAATCCAGATAAGCAGGTACACAGAGCCAATTAGGGGTCTGAAAAGAAGACACTTTCCCATGCAGCTACACAATGTGCCAGGTTTTAGGAAACATATAGATGGCTTATTAGGTCTTGCTGCTGATGTCCGCTTCGCTGACTTTTCAATGCAAACAAGCATAATTTCATTATAGGTGACAATAGCGGAAAGCCAGATTTTTGAAAAAAACAACATATTAAGGTAAAGGACAAATACAGTTAGATTTGGTTTACTGAGCCACCTGCCCATGTTCTGCCTCCGCTGTCTGCGCAGGAGAGAAAATGTATATACTGTGTATAATGCAGCTAAAGGCTTCAAGTAAATGGAGATTTATGAATTCCTATTAAGGGTGCCTACCCACTTGCGATTTTTTTTTCCTGTGATGTTTTGCGTTTTTTCTCAAGAGCAATTAGTATAGAATGTGTTCTTGTCCATCTGGGGTTTTTTTTCCGTTTCGTGGGGTTTTTTCACATAGGAACTGTCAGTTGCATATGTCTCCTTATTTTTCTCTTAATGCACCCATGATTGTCAATGGAGGGCTGCAAAAAACGCCACGAAAAACGTGCAAAAAATGCCGTGAAAAACGCGTGGAAAACGCGCAAAAAACGCGCGAAAATCACATGGGCGATGTTCCCGTAGGAGTTCCATCTGACTCTGAAATGGACAGAAATCGCACGGTAAAATAATCTATTCATTTGAATGGGTTCATTCACAAGGGTGATTTTTCACTTAGATTTTTCACCAGGACCAAACTTGTTTTTGGTCAATTCTTGCTCAAAAATCAACCATTAGGCTGCTTCCGCACGGGCGACAAAGATATTGCCGCAGGAAAATCGCAGTGATATCGCATCAGTGTTGTGTGCGATATTGCAGCGTTTTCTCCTGGTGATATCACTATTTTGTGTCGCTACAAAGTCACATGTGGTTCTACAAAATTGCGCAACTTCACCACATGCAAGGATTTTTGGGGGGAAGGAGGGAGGGCTGTGAAATATAAGCCCTACCCAGAAAAATAGCCCTAGTTGCATAAAAAAGGAGTATATCACCTCTCTGGCGCGGTCATCTTGCCACTCTTCATTTAATGAATGGCAAGCTCTGGCTCTGATTGGCTGAGCCGCGGGAACCAATCAGAGGCAGAGCTTCCTGAAGCGGGGATCTTCAAAGTCCTGAACAGGATGCTCTGCAGGAGAACTTCAAGCAACTGACCAGGAGCTTCTGAGAAGACACGCGGGGACATTGACGGAAGCCAAAAAGGTGATGTTTTCCTTTTTTTTGGTTTGGGACTTATACAATTACATTTTTGTGCAATGCGATGCACCACATAGGAAGGCTCCATAGGGAAACATGGGCTACAAAAAATAAAACGCGGCTGTATAGAGCATGCCGCAATTTTGTAGTCTTGCAATGTAGCAGCCTACAAAACCTCGCTCGTGTGGAAGAACCCATAGGAAAACATGGGCTTCACATACATGCGATTTGTAGCGCTGTCGCATTGTGACAAAATTGCGTGAAAAAAAATCGCCTATGTGGAAGTGGCCTTATTTTCTATGGGAGTGTGAAAAAAAAAGTATCACACTCACATGCTATGCAATTTAAGTGCCGTTTCTAAATTATTTCACTGTTGGAACCGCATGTGATTTTTTTTCACACGAGTGAAAGATAAATGTAAATCTGATGCAAAACATGCGCTTATAATGCAAAAATGCATCGCACATGCATGAAAATCGCAGTGAATTTGCAGAAAAAATGTTAGTTTTTCAGTAACCTACACTGCACTTACATGTGAATACACCCTAGTCAGACGGGCGATTTTTCGCGCGATTTGCCGATCGCATGACGGATGCGCATCCGCAAATCGCGTGACCGGTGCGCGCAAGTCGCCCGCAAATCGCCCGAAAATCTGCTCCTAGCCGCGTTTCATTAGAAACGGGCCGGAGCTGTCCAGCGCATTGCATTCAATGGAGACGGCAATACAGCCGGCTCCATTGAAAGCAATGCGCTGCGGGCGAGCCCGGGATGAATTGTCGGTAAGGGCTTAAATATATAAGCCCTTCCCTGCAATGCATCCTAAAATGTGTTAAAATTAAAAAAAATTGTATACTCACCTTCTTCCGGCAGCCGGAGCTCCGTGCGGCCGTCCTGCAGTGGGTGTGAAGGGGGTGTGAGTCAGACCTGCCCCCTGATTGGCTCAGCGCTGAGCCAATCAGAGGCATGCCTCACTCACACCCATTCATGAATTCATGAATGGATGTGAGTCAGACCTGCCCCTGATTGGCTCAGCGCTGAGAGGCAGCAGTCACTCACCCATTCATGAATTCATGAATGGGTGTGTGAGTGTTTTCAGCCTCTGATTGGTCAGGGCTGTGACCAATCAGAGGCAGATCATTCAGCAGGCGGGGATTTTAAAGCCCCGCCGGCTGAATAGTGCCAAGAAGCAGTTCAGGAGAACTGACAGCGGCCGCGGCTGGACTCCGGCTGCAGCGGAAAGGTGAGTATACAATTTTTTTTTATTTTAACACATTTTAGAATGAATTGCAGGGAAGGGCTTATATATTTAACCCCTTCCCGACAATTCACCCCGCGCACGCCGGCAGCCCATTGCTTTCAATGGAGCGGCTGTATTGCCGCTCCATTGAATTCAATGGGCAAACATCGTTCTTCTCTGCCACAGCTGTTACAGCTGTGGCAGAGAAGAATGATTTGTCTTCTATATGTTCTCAATGGGGTTGGCGCTGCTGCCACCGGCCCCATTGAGCGCATATACAGAAGAGAACAGGAATCGCAGATCGCAGATAGGTGCGATCTGCGATTTTTTGTTCTATAATTTATCGGACGAGCGCATAAAAAGCGCTCATGTGTCCGATACCATTGCAAAGCAATGGTTTTATAAAATCGCCGGACGCATGCACATGCGCAAATCGCGGCTAAAAACGCCCGTCTGACTAAGGCCTAAAGGGGTTTTGCAACCAATGACAATTTTCTGCTATATCTGATTGCTGGGGGTCTGACCGCTGAACCCCCCAGCGATTCCTAGAACTGCACCCCAAATGCCCATGTGAATGGAGCAGTGGTGTGTATGTGTGTTTGACAGTCCATTCACTTTGACACGATAGCTCGAGATTGATTCACTTGTCAATCTCCCTGCATCCCGTAGAAGTGAATGGAGCGGTGGTTATACATGTGCACTCCATTCTCAGGTGCATTCGAGGGCACAGCTCCTGGGATTGCTGGTAGTCCATGCAGTCCAACCCTCAGCGATAAGACAGTTATCCTCCTGTCTTGTGGAGAAGGTACCCATTTAAAGACAGCTGGTTCATGTTTTGCCCCTTGTCAATGCACAGCAGCATATTGTTAATGAGATGAACATTGAAGTACAGGGTTGCTATTGAAAAGGTGGCACTAGAGAACCTGCTTTTTTTCTCCACAATGAGAAATTATTTGCATACTCTTTTACCTAAGGTGCATTGCCTGGACTAATAAAGGGAAGGGAGGGGAGGAGAGGGAAGGGTGGCATTATGGGAGCCTTCATATGATGGAAATTTTTACATATAAGATTTCCATCATATCCCCCATCTCCCTTCTTTCCCTAATTGCACAAGTAGAGAAGTGAGAGGGGTCATGATGGAAACGTTTATATATGTTCTAGAAGGAGAGAAGAGAGAAGACACATGATGGAAACCTTTATATATATTACAGGAGGAATGAAGGGAGAGGGGGACATGATGGAAAACTTTATATACAGTATGTTACAGGTGGAGAGAAGAGAGAGGGGGACATGATGGAAACCTTTATATACAGTATGTTATATGAGGACAGAAGGGAGAGGTGGTACATGATGGAAACTTTTATATATGTTACAAGAGGAGAGAAGGGACATGATGGAAACCTTTATATATGTTACAGGAGGAGAGAAGGGAGAGGGGGGACATAATGGAAAGCTTTAAATATGTTACATGAGGAAGAACAAAGAGAAGGTCATAAAGGAAACCTTTATATATGTTACAGAAGGAGAGAAGGGAGAGAAGAGACATGATGGAAACCTTTATATATGTTACAGGAGGAGAGAAGGGAGAAGGGGACATGATGGAAACCATTAGATATGTTGCAGAAAGATAGAAGGGAGAGGGGACATGATGGAAACCTTTATATATGATACAGTAGGGGAGAAGGGAGAGGAGGACATGATGGAAACCTTTATATATGTTACAGGAGGAGAGAAGGGAGAGGGGGACATGATGGAAACCTTTATATATGTTACAGAAGAAGAGAAGGGAGTGGAGGGACATGATGGACACCTTTATATATGTTACAGGAGGAGAGAAGGGAGAGGAGGGACATGATGGAAACCATTATATATGTTACAGGACAAGAGAAGGGAGAGGGAGGAGATGCTGGAAACCTTTATATATGTAACACGAGGAGAGAAGGGTGAGGAGGACATGATGGAAACCTTTATATATGATACAGTAGGGGAGAAGGGAGAGGAGGACATGATGGAAACCTTTATATATGTTACAGGAGGAGAGAAGGGAGAGGGGGACATGATGGAAACCTTTATATATGTTACAGAAGAAGAGAAGGGAGTGGAGGGACATGATGGACACCTTTATATATGTAACACGAGGAGAGAAGGGAGAGGAGGACATGATGGAAACCATTAGATATGTTGCAGAAAGATAGAAGGGAGAGGGGGACATGATGGAAACCTTTATATATGTAACACGAGGAGAGAAGGGTGAGGAGGACATGATGGAAACCTTTATATATGTTACAGGAGGAGAAAAGGGAGAGGAGGACATGATGGAAACCTTTATATATGTTACAGGAGGGAAGAAGGGAGAGGGGGACATGATGGGAACCTTTATATATGTTATAGGGGAGAAGGGAGAGGAGGACATGATGGAAACCTTTATATATGTTACAGGAGGAGAGAAGGGAGAGGAGGGACATGATGGAAAGCTTTATATATGTTACAGTAGGAGAGAAGGGAGAAGGGGACATGATGGAAACCTTTAGATATGTTACAGAAGGGTAGAAGGGAGAGGGGGACATGATGGAAACCGTTATATGTGTTACAGGAGGAGAGTAGGGAAAGGGGAACATGATGGAAACCTTTATATATGTTACAGGAGGAGAGAAGGGAGAGGGGGACATGATGGAAACCTTTATATATGTTACAGGAGGAGAGAAGGGAGTGGAGGGACCTGATGGACACCTTTATATATGTTACAGGAGGAGAGAAGGGAGAGGGGAGGACATGATGGAAACCTTTATATATGTAACACGAGGAGAGAAGGGAGAGGAAGGGACATGATGGAAAGCTTTATATATGTTACAGTAGGAGAGAAGGGAGAAGGGGACATGATGGAAACCTTTAGATATGTTACAGAAGGGTAGAAGGGAAAGGGGAACATGATGGAAACCTTTATATATGTTACAGGAGGAGAGAAGGGAGAGGGGGACATGATGGAAACCTTTATATATGTTACAGAAGAAGAGAAGGGATTGGAGGGACATGATGGACACCTTTATATATGTTACAGGAGGAGAGAAGGGAGAGGGGAGGACATGATGGAAACCTTTATATATGTAACACGAGGAGAGAAGAGAGAGGAGGACATGATGGAAAGCTTTAGATATGTTACAGAAGGGTAGAAGGGAGAGGAGGACATGATGGAAACCTTTATATATGTTACAGGAGGAGAGAAGAGAGAGGGGGGATATGATGGAAACCTTTATATGTGTTACAGGAGGAGAGAAGCGAGAGGGGAGGACATGATGGAAACCTTTACATATGTTAGAGGAGGAACAACAGATAAGGGGGGACACTATGGGAAAATTTTAAATATTAAAAAGGTATAAATAGGGTTCAGGAAGGAAATTATTTTTATTAGGAAGCTAAACAGTAGAACTTGATTAGATTGTTGGGGGAATTATCAGAAGCTACACAACTTAGCACTCCTGACAGAACACACTGACCTACAACCACCACAGAGATCCAGTGGGCTGAAGCACCTGTGGTGATGTCACTGCTGTGGGAGGAGCCAAGCTGTGTTTGTCTTTTGTAGTAATCAAGCTAATGTGAGTGTGATGTGCCACCAGAAACAGAAGCACTGGTACTATAACGTCCTAATAATTACTAGTATTATTGAAAATACAACTCGTCCTGCGAAAGAAAACTAAACTGTGTCACCAGAAAAAAAAAATTATAATTTTTTTGAAAGCGGGGAGGAAAAATTTAAAATGACAATAACTAAAAGGACTGCAGCAGAAGAGGATAAAGGTGCTCATATCCTGCAAAGGGCCATGTAATGTATAGAACTACGGTATGCGAGACGGACGTGCGCTTTTACTCACCGCATAAAATAAGAGCGCGGCAGTCACATCCGTACATAAGCTCCAAAGGGTCACATATTGGTCAAGAGACACATAGATAACACTAATTATCACATGTTCTCCTCCAAATTACAGGTCTTCATCACTATTCATAGGAGCGCAGAGGTCACCGGCTGCATCTATGAATATTAGTGAATGGAGTGACACAAACATCATCTGTTCTCCAGGTTTTCAGGTTTCAGTTTCAGTAGAAAAAACAACATTTTCTGTGCAAAGTGATTTCATTACCATATTCATGGCGGCTATGAAGTTATGGAAAGGTCACCACTGCGAGATCCTGTATCTCTCCAGCTGCTGCAGAACTGCAAGCACCAGCATGCCTTACAGTACGAGGGGTGGATGCTCTAATATTCTTTATGTTTGCTCATTTTTTTTAAATAAAATGGGGGTCTGTGAATGTCGTATTATTAACACATATCTCTAAGATACAGAAGGCTGTAACAATATGATCTTTGCAAGACCAACCTTTCAGACCTCCCATAATACAGAGGCTAAGCGGTTAAAGTCTATACCAAATGTACAGCATGACCCTGTATCTACAAAATGTTGGAGATCACAATGCACTCCAGAGCGCTGCAGTTCCTGATCAGCTGATCAGCGGAGGTGGGGGGAATCGGACCCCTACTATTCTAATATTGATGACTTAAGCTAAGGATAAGCCAACATTATTAAAGTTTTTTTTCTGGGCAATTACTATTGATGACCTAACCCCATGATAGGTCATCAATAGTTGATTGGCTGAGGTCAATAGTATTTCCTTTAAAGTCCCAGAAAATCCCTTAAGGGGGTCGTTCAGTTACATTTTATTTACAGGTCCAAAGTGCATTCGAGAGAACCCCAAAAAAGGACCTTATCTATATCATGGGTGATTTCAACGCCGACGTTGGAGAAGGAGAGGATCCAGGAGTGGTCGGCAAACATCGCCTAGGGGAGAGGAATGAGGTTGGGGACTGCCTTGTGCAGCTCTGCCAGGAGAACAAGCTTAAATTTACCAACACCTTCTTTATCAAGCCGAAATGATGTCTCTACACCTAGACATACCCAAATGGGCAACATCGCAACCAAATTGACTATATTTTCTGCCAGCAGAAATGGAGAGGTTCAATTTTCTCTGCAAAAACACTAGCAGGTGCAGACTGTGGGTCCACTCAGCAAATCCTTATAGCCAAAGTCAGGATCAGACTATGCAAGCTAAAGCATCCTGCCATTCAGAGGAAATTTGACGTAAGCAAGATGCTAGCACAATACACAGTCGAGGTGAGGAACAGGGTTGACTTGCTTAAGCAGGAAAGTGGGGAACCAAATGACCTGCAGGCAGCAATAAAGGGAAACATCACTGAAATTGCTCAAGAACACGTGCCATAAAAGAAGCCAGTTCGTAGTGGGAGCTGCAAGCACCCTCCAGATTGCTGATAAAAGGAGATAAGCTCCAGCTAGGTGAAGGCTGGACGAGGCAAGGCAACTCAATACCAAATTCCAAAGAGAAGCCAGGAAAGACAAGAACAACCAGGAAATTATTTGCCAATGTGAAACAGGTGAAGAAACCTTTCTCCGCCTGCCAAGCAGCCATCGAGGACCATAATGGGAATGAAAGCGTGAGCAGCAGGACATTAAGAAAAGATGGAAACAATATACAGAAGAACTATATGCTGGTGCCAGCAGTGACCACCCAGAGGCACATGGGGGTCAAGAGGATCTGGAATCAGACCTGCTGGAAAGCGAAGTGGAGTGGAGTTGCCAAATGGCAAAACACCTGGCATAAATGGAATCCCTGCAGAGCTGTTCAAACCAGTCCCAAGAGCTGCACTTCCAACACTATGCCGGACAATCTGGTTTTCATCCAACTGCCAAAAAAGGGTGATGTCAAAGACTGTGAAAACTATAGAACAATTGCTCTGATTCCCCACGCCAGCAAGGTGCTTTGAAAATTCACCCAGAAGTGCTTTGGCAATACCCTTGAACAGGAACTTCCTGATGTTCAAGCTGGATTCCACAAGGGCAGAAGGACCCATGACCACATAACAAACCTGAGGATGATCATGGAAAAGGCGAGAGCATCAGAAGAAGCTCTACTTGTGTTTCATTGATGACACCAAGGCTTTCGACTGCGTTGAGCATGATAAGTTTTGAGAAGCACTGAGTGAGGTAGGAGTACCAGCGCACCTGATCACATTGATCAGATCTCTCTACAGCAATCAAGAAGCCACAGTGAGAACGAGATATGGGGATACAAAATGGTTCAATATCAAAAAGGGTACAAGACAAGGATGAATCCTCTCTCCTTTCTTTTCAACCTCTATTCGAAAGGCATCATGAGGCAGCAACACTTAAATGATCAAGGTATTGGGTTGAAAATAAGTGGAAGAACCATCATTAGTCCAAGATATGCAGACAATATGACCCTGGTAGCAGAGACAGTGAAGTATCTGAAGATGCTGATCCTGAAGCTAAAAGAAGATGTGAATTCACCTGTATATCAAGAAGCCAAAGTTTATGGTCACTGCCTAAAAGGAAGTCTGCATGAATGTCAACACCAATTAAATTAAAGTGGTTAATAATTTTGTATTTATTAGATCCCTCACCAATCATAAATGCAGCTCGACAGGTGAGATAAAGTGTTGATTAGTACGGTAAGGTGACCAGATTTTCCTAGGGTCAAAGCGGGGAGGGGGCTTATCACGACTTATGATTTTACCTCCGTCGTTATAAAAAGTACAGGGCCAGTTCAAAAAGACACAGGGAGCAAATTCTGCAGCATTTCTGCATTCAAAAAACTGTAAAATTTGCATACCCGCAGCTGATTTCATACTATACAGTGCTCCCCCTCACCTCCTCCCCACAGTGCCCTTAGTAGTAATAATGACCCTCCACAGTGTCCTTAATAGTAATAGCGACGCCCACAGTGGCCTCAGGGGTAATACTATTACTACTGGAGCTGATATAGGGAACACTATTACTAATAGTGTACCCTATATTGAGCCCAGTAGTAATAGTGACCCCCACAGTAGTCACAGTAGTTATAGATTCCCTGAAACCCACATACTTACTCTCCTCCTGGTCTTCCAAGAGATGCTGCTGCCGGCAGAAGTGTGTGCGCCCAAAGCAAGACCTCCTCACCTGCCCTCCTCTCTTTTATTGAACTAAGAAGAAGAGGTCAGGGGAGGTAGGGAGAAACATCCCAGATGTACACACTACCGGCAGTGTGTGCATCCGGCAACGGCGCCGAAAGTGATTACCAGCCAGGGAGCTGTAGCACCACAGCTGGTAATCACTTTCATGGCGACCAGATGTCCCAAAAGTGGGACAAAAGTGCAACAAATGTCCGAAAAGCAGGACAAATGACTGTCCCGCTGGCGTCCCAGTGGAAAGCCGGACACAGGGTCCCAAAACGGGACTATCCTGCCTAAATCAAGACATCTGGTCACTTTACACTAAGGTGTACGGCCATTTTGAGCATGGACCAAGTATGCAACTGCAAGGATGTCTCAGTCACTATTAAACTGCAGCCCCCAAATTCTTCCAGGCTTTGTTGAGAGCAGAAGTCAGGTGACTGCTGCCTGCCAATCAGAGATTGCAGCATCACTGACCGTTCTCCTGGATTCAGCAATCGCATCCTGGGCACCATGATGCCAGGTATTTAGAATGGTGACGCTGTGGCCTCTGCTTGGCAGGCAGTGTTCACTTTGGATCTCAACATAGAGTTGTTGAGCCATGGAGTTGCAACACTGGATCATCAGGGCTGAGGACAGGTGAGTGCTGCCTTCTCCCCTTCCAGCTTCATTGCAGTCAGTCAGCCGCTGTCAGTCTCCTCGCCGGCCTCGCATAATGGCTGCAGTATGTGACAGCAGTGAGGAGACTGACAGCGCAGGAACCGGGAAGGGGATAAGGGAGACTGGCAGAGGGGTGAGGAGTGACATGATTTGGGAGGGGAGATGATGGGCACCCATTCTCCTGTCCAGCCAATCAAGTTGTGGGTGTTGGTTGTGGACGTACATTTTGTCTTCACCCATTCGTCTGGTGGAGACAAGATACACCAGTACCAGCCTCTCTATAGTCTAATGCAGTGTTTCCCAAACTCCAGTCCTCAGGCACCCCCAACAGGTCATGTTTTCAGGATTTCCTCAGTATTGCACTGTTGATGTAATGATTGGCGGTGCCTCAAACATTGCCACAGGTGTACGTATTATAGGATATCCTGAAAACATGACCTGTTAGGAGGTCCTGAGCACTGGAGTTGAGAAACACTGGTCTAATGCAATGTACCAGGCTTGGGTGGTTTGATACAGTTATGGAGCTTTGTATGGCTATATAAGAAAGTGATACTGTTTTTGCACACCTTTCTTCAATATGCTGTGAAGTGTTTTTGTTTATTGTATTTTGTACTTTGCACTATTTAAAAAACTTAATAAAAAGAGTAAAAAACACCCAAAACCTATATATTAAACAGATAGCCGTATGTTTCTAAACATTTGTGTCGCCTTTTACTTTTGCATTAAAATTTACATTTAAAAAGTATCTGTTTTTCATTGTCAGCTCTTTTTTCTTAAAAAAGTTTTGTAGTTGAATACTTTTCTTTATCTTAAAGATAACAAAAAATGTGTACGTTATACATATGTGCAGTTGTATACATTGACTGTAACGTGACAAAAAAAATTATACGTTTCTATATTATTTTTGTGGGACAGAAAAGAGAGGTATGCTTCACTGTTCAACACAAACACACACACACACACACACACACACACACATAAGGGAAGTCAACTGTAGTCAAAAGTATGCACCATTGTTACCATTATTAATAAATGTGCACATTAGGCAATACATTTTAACACTTTTTTTGTGTTCAAATGTATAGGCTTGTCAGATGGTGAAATCCTAATGTGAAGGCCCCCTAATTCAGAATCCATGCAGGGTGGATAAAAAAATGTATCTATGAAGTTGTTCAACTTTTTAGCCTTTTTGTAAGTGAATACAGACCAGTTGCAACTTGCATATTGCCGCAGCCACAATCTAACCCGACTGTCTGATCATCCGACAAACACAAACAGCTCCAATTGTTTAGTTGTCCGCCATCCAGAGACAGGTGGCGCCATCATCTGTCTGTAAGAACCATTTCCAGGCACTTGGCTGAGGGACTTTTGGTCTCACTACATGTATTGCCTTTGATGCCCACCCACTATCACATTTGTTTGCAGTGATCTCGAGCAACAAAAACAAAACTGGACTGCTATGGAATTGAACCGATTTGTCTTCAACAGTTAATCCAGGTTTAGTTTGGGCACTGACGATGGCCGTGTTCGTGTCTGCCTTTGCTGTGGATCTGGGGGAGCTATTACATACGACAGTCGGTCCCCCCTAGTAGTGGTACAAGGGCCAATGACAGCTCAGAGATATGTTCAGGACATCCTGCAGCCACATGTGTTCCTTCCATGGTGGCTTCCAAGAGGCAGCAGTATAATGCTCGGGTGCACACACAAGGGGGTGACAGGAGCCTCCACAACATTGTCACACTTCTGTGGCTGCCCGGTCACCAGATTTATCACCAGTAGATCATGTATGGGAACATCTGGGACACCAACTTTGACAGCCTAGAAATATGCAAAATCTAGAGACTCAGTTATAGCAAATGCTTGCCCATATAACATCTCATATCCAAGCTAAAGACAGCCCAACATGGTACTAGAGCCTCCATGCCCATCCGTATCACATCTTTTATTCAAGTTAGAGAAAGCCCAACAGGGTACTAGAGGGTACTAGAGCATCCATGCCCACCCAGAGTACTAGTTTCACATGCTGTATCCAAGCTAGAGATGGCCCAACATGGTACTAGAGCCTCCATGCCTGTCCGTATTGCATATTGTATCCAAGCTAGAGGCGGCCCAACAGGGTACTAGAGCATCCATGCCCACCCGTTTCACATCTTGTATCCAAGCTAGAGGCGGTACAACAGGGTACTAGAGCATCCATGCACTTCCGTTTCACGTCTTTGTATCCAAACTAGAGACGGCTCAACATGGTACTAGGGCCTCCATGCCCGCCCGTATCACATCTTATATCCAAGCTGGAGGCAGCCTAGCAGGGTACTGGAGCATCCATGCCCACCCCTATCACATCTTGTAACCAAGCTAGAGGCGGTACAACAGGGTACTAGAGCCTCCATGCCTGCCTGTATCACATCTTATATCCAAGCTAGAGGCGGTACAACAGGGTACTAGAGCCTCCATGCCCACCCCTATCACATCTTGTAACCAAGCTAGAGGCGGTACAACAGGGTACTAGAGCCTCCATGCCTGCCTGTATCACATCTTGTATCCAAGCTAGAGGCGGTACAACAGGGTGCTAGAGCATCCATGCCCACCCCTATCACACCTTGTAACCAAGCTAGAGGCGGTACAACAGGGTACTAGAGCCTCCTTTCAAAGGATCAGTTTTCTGCAAGAAATGATCCTTTTGCTCTTATATTGTCATCACTTATCTCAACATTACACTCACACAGAGAAGGTTTCATTTGGTTCCGCCAGCTCCTTTCAGGGGAGGGATGTTACTGACAATGAGTGTACCAAAAAATAAAATATAAAAAAACAGCACATAATGGATATTACCCAATTCATATCGACCCAGAGAATGAAAATATTTTGTTATTTATAGCATACGGTGAACACCTTAAAAGCAACTTTAGAAAGTAACACCAGAATTGCTATTTTTCTTTTATTTGCCTCCCGAAAACATGAAATAAAAATCAATCCAAAACGCATATGTACTCCAAAATGCTGCAAATAAAAATTACGACTCTTCCTGCAAAAAACAAGCTCTCTCGTAGCTCGGTGCTGGGAATATAAAAATGTTATAGATCTTAGAATGCAGTGGGGCAGATTCAATTGTTTGTTGTTTTTTAAGTATTTTTATTGTACAGAAGTAGAAAAAAAGAGAGAGCTCCCCCCTGTTCCCCCCTGCTGTCCCCCGCTCCACCCTGCCGCCCCCCGAATCTTTTCGCCCGAGTAGGCAGTTACTCGAAAAAAGGGATGCTCGTTCGAGTTATTGCTCTAAATGAGCACGTTCGCTCATCTCTAATCTCCTCCTCCAAAAAAATGTAATGTAAGTTATACAACACATTATGTGTACCCCAGAATGGTGCCATTAAAAAATACATCTTGTCCCACATTAAAAAAAAAAAACAACCCTTGGAGTTATGGCTCTTGCAATGTAACACTGAAAAAGCAAAAGATAGAGCGGTCACTAAGGGATTAAACTTAAATGCATCTATTAAGGGATGACAATCACTTTGTAATAGGGTTTTAATTTTTTTAAAAAAATTGCCCCCTTTGGCTTCTGCAGCTTCTTCATATGACTGTATATAGCTAGCTATAAACTGTCTTCCTATAGCAGATCCGTCCGTGAGCTCGCATGATGCTTCAGTCTGCAGCCCCTCTTTTTTTCTAGGTCATACATCGACTTAGAAGTTCATTTAACTGAAGACAGAGGGGCTGGAGAGCCTTTAGACAATCTCACTGACACATCTGCTATTGGAAGACGGTCTGCAGCTTTCTATATACAGTGATATGTAGAAGCTGCCGAAGTCAGACTGGGAAATATTTAATAAAACCTTATTACACAAGTTATTGTCAGGCTAAAATACCTGTGTTTAAGTTACAAATTCCCCCAAATCTTGTTGAGGAAAACAGGAAATGAAAAGTTAATTGTCATGAATCAGTGACAAAAGGCAAATTTTAATATATGAAAATGCTAATTAGATGTCACTTTTTTGTCACCATTTTGAAAGATAATGTAAGTTCATCATGTTTCCCCACAATAGAAGAGTATCATTATATTGTCTAATAACGGCATGACTAAAACCACTTTGTATTTCATATCAGATAAATAGAGTGATAGATGAGATAAACAGATATCTAGCTAGACAAATGATAGATAGAAAGATAGATAGAAAGATGAGATAGATAGATATGAGATAGCTAGCTAGATAGAGAGATAGTAGATGAGATAAATTGATAGATAAATATGATATGATATAAATAGATATTAGATGAGCTACACAAATGATAGATAGATAGATAGATAGATAGATAAATAGATAGGAGATGAGCTAGACAGATGATTGATAGATAGATAGATAGATAGATAGATATTAGATAGAGAGGTAGATATGAGATAGATAGATATTAGATGAGTTAGACAGATGATAGATAGATAAATAGATGGATAGATATGAGATAGATAGATAGATAGATAGATATGAGATAGATAGATAGATATGAGATAGATAGATAGATAGATAGATAGATAGATAGATAGATAGATTGATAGATAGCATGCCAGAAATTCGGGGAAATGGGATTAATATTTGTATTAGTAGCCTGGTACAAAGAATGTGTGGCGGAGCATTGCAAGGGACTTCTAGATAGATATGAGATAGATATATAGATAGATATAAGATAGATGTGATATAGATAGATGTTAGATGAGGTAGACAGATGATAGATAAATAGATATTAGAAGAGATAGATATAGATATGATATACAAAGATATGATATGATATAGATAGATATTAGATGAGCTATACAAATGATAGATAGATAGATAGATAGATATGGGATATATAACTATTTTTCAAGTAAAATTGATTAGTGAGCTCTACGTGAAGCACATTGTTCCACTACTTCCAGCCCTCTTGCTTTGAGTGCTCAGGTTTCTTCTACCTCCCAGTGTTGTCCACCTCTCCAGTACCTAGAATATCCTACTAGATAAGAGAAGCATGTACCTGGATGGAGCGTCCTATATTGTCCCTTTAATCCAGTGTCCACCGCATAGATCTTCATATTTGGAAAACATCGCAAACCACAGAGATTACGAGCAGATTATTCCGTTGCCCCTAAATGCATAGAGCAGGATTTATGACGATTATAGTTGTTGTGTCCGCAGCTGTGAACGTTATATAGGGAATCAATAAATTTATTAAATGAATACTGAATGTTTATGAGATAACTGATTGATATTACTCAGGATGAGCACCTGGCGTGTGCTCTGTGCATGTCATACATCTCAAACTCCCTATAGCAGAATCAACTTATATCAGACTCGGAGGAACAAGCAGAAGATACCAAAGACAATGGAATAGAAAATAATTGAGATCACTGCAGTCCTGGTGTTTAGTGGACATTACATGTTTTGGAGGTATTTCTGTTATGACCAGGACAGGGAGGTGATCCAAATTTTGAAGCGGTGTTAAGCTAGTCAATAATCTGACGGAACAGAAGAACGAAAATAAGACGGTCAACTGGATCTGTCAAAACTACGTAACCTGGTGGTGCCTGATAAAACCAATTCACTCTAAAGGGTTCTGTCGGGTTCCATAATTCACTGGTCCCTTCATTTTACTGGAAAAAATTGCACCATGCACCATTATTTCTGGCATTTATGACGGAACCCCTGGATGGAAAGAGCAGATGGAAATGAGAAGGCAGCTTCAGAATCCACAACACAATTTTAGTACTTGACAGTACTGACACATCTTTTCAGTCCTTTCTGGATCAAGTCACAGTCTCTTTATTCACTAACACCCAAAAGGACAAACAGTTGTGTCTTCAGGGTGCAGGGTTTGTCTTTGACAGCTGACACCTATCTTCTGCAGCATCAGCACTCATGCCTATTGCAGCTGTTAGTGGCATTTAAATCTCCCAAACAAGCCCTTCCATTGAGTTCAGGTGTCACAGCAGTCCATGGCCTTATGATGGCCCCAAAGCTGCCATGAATGAATGACTATCAAGGCATGGCTTAGCATGTCTTGATAGACTGTTTGTCAGAATGCATTTATAATGCAATACCATGGTATTGCATTATACTATACTAGTGAATATACCCGGCTTCGCCTGAGTTAATTTAATACAGGTGCTTACGTGCTGCTGGCACAGAAAATTTTATGAAGTCAAGGTTAATTTAGAGTAACTGAGCAATAAAATGTGTATACTTATAGAGGAGTGTTAGATTCTCCTCAGGCTGCATGTACTGATGTCCGTCTGCAGAATGTGTCACCCCTCCCACTCTCCTCATTTAGGACCTAAAGAATGCTCGTACCACATTTCATACTTGTAAACCAGGAAGTTCCATTACATAGGGCTGCACTTACTATTGCAATTAGCATTGATTAATTGAGTTGTGACCCCTTTATTTTTCCCATATAGGACCTAAAGAATGGTTGTGCTAAATTTCATGTTTGTACGGTAGCGGGAAGTTACATTACATAGGGGTGCCAATATTTTTGCACTTAGCATTGAATAATCAAGTTGTGACCTTTACTTTTCCTATTTAGGACCTAAAGAATAGCTGTGCAAAATTTCATGTTTGTATGACACCAGGAAGTTAGAAAATTAGATTAGGTACATTACACAGGGGTGTCAATATGTTTGCACTTAGCATTGAATAATAGAGTTGTCACCCTTTACTTTTCCTATTTAGGACCTAAAGAATGCTCCTGCCAAATTTCATGTTTACCCGATACTGGCAAGTTAGAGAGTTAGATTAGGTACATTAGACAAGGGTGCCAATACTTTTGTACTTAGCATTGAAAAATTAAGTTGGGCCCCCTTTACTTTTCCTATTTCTAAGGAATGGTTGTGCCAAATTTCATGTTTGTACGACACCGGGAAGTTAGAGAATTAGTGGCGAGTCAGTGAGGGCTTTCACCTTTATATATATAGATTAGTGATCAAATTATTAGTGATTCAAAGGGCCAAAAATGTTTAAAAAAAGTGTTGTTCTTATTTAACCCCTTAAGGACATGGCCTATTTTGGTGTTAAGGACCAAACGATTTTTGGCAAATATTCCTCTCCATTTTTCAAAAGCCATAACTTTTTTATTTTTCCATCGACGCGGCCGTATAAGGGCTTGTTTTTTTGCGTGGCAAACTGTAGATTTTTTTGGTACATAAACTATATTGTAAAACTTTTATTGTTTTTTTATGATAGCAGGGAGAGAAAACGCATCAATTCTGCCATAGATTTTTTATTTTTTTTTTCTCCCTCTCTCTCCCCCCGCAACCCCAGACCTTCCTCCAAGTGTCATAGTGTTATACCCCAACAATGAGGGTGGTAACATGACCCCCAATATATATTATTCCCCAGTATCACATGTGACACACAAGACTACTGTCCTTGCATTTCTGTGCTGCCCCAACACCTTGGTATACTGTCAAGAATAATGGGACTGAATGGGGATTGAATGATCATATTATCTATTGTTCATCCCCTATACAGTCTACATTGGCCTGTGTGAAAACCATTTAAAGGGGTGTATATATTTAAAGGCCCAAAGGCCGCAGCTGGTATTTATTTCTTACTGGCACTGGCAAGATAGCACCATCTATTTGATACTCGGATTTACTGGCAGCAGGACTCACACAATCAGACACAACCCACTACAGCTGAGAATATTGCTCTGCTCTCCAGTACAGAATGGCTCCCCCCACAGTACAAGTTGTGCAGACAGATGGATGAGCCACTGTGTAATGGAGAGCAGAGGCATGTTCTGCTTTGCAGCAGGTTGTGTCTGACTGTTTAAATCCTGCTTCTAGGAATTTTAAGAGCCACTATGGGGGTCACTATTACTACGGAGAAGGTATAAAAGAGAGGCGAGGAGTTGTAGGTGGTGGTTGTTCTAAAAAAACCACATCTGCAATTGCTAACAAGCATTTATAAATAATTTCCACACTTAGGGTGGCTTCACACGTGCGTGCTTTTGTGCGTGCATATGCACGCACAAAAACACACTTCTATTTGCAACATTGCATTCCCTATAGTGTGTTCACATGTTCGTGCTTTACAGGCATGTGCCTGCAAAGATAGGACATGCGTGCACCATAGGGAATGCACGCATTGTTTTCAATGGAGCCGCGGTTGCTGCCGGCGGCTCTATTGAAAACAATGGTCCGCCGGCACCCCTGCATTCTTTTTCAGGGAAGGGCATTACATATAAGCTCTTTCCTAAAAAAGAAAGATTTTAGTGTAAAAAAAAAAAATATAAATACTTACTAGAGATGAGCGAACGTACTCGTCCGAGCTTGATGCTCGGGCGAATATTAGGGTGTTCGGGATGTTCGTTATTCGTAACGAACACCACACGATGTTCGGATGTTCGGGTTACTTTAACTTTCTTCCCTGAGAAATCTTTTCTATATGCGCTCAATGGGGCCGGCGGCAGCAGCGCCAACCCCATTGAGAACATATAGAAGACAAATCGTTCTTCTCTGCCACAGCTGTAACAGCTGTGACAGAGAAGAACGATGTTTGCCCATTGAATTCAATGGAACTGGCAATACAGCCGACTCCACTGAATGCAATGGGCTGCCGGCGATCGCGGGATGAATTGTCGGAAAGGGGTTAAATATATAAGCCCTTCCCTGCAATTCATCCAGAAATGTGTAAAAATAAAAAATATATATATACTCACCTGGTGCCCGCAGACGGAGTTCAGCGCAGCAGGCTGCAGTTCTCCTGAACTGCTCTGAACAGCTGTGAGTAGTATTCAGCAGCCGGGGATTTAAAATCCCCGCCTGCTGAATAAGATGCCTCTGATTGGTCACAGCCTGACCAATCAGAGGCCAGCCCTCACTCACACCCATTCATGAATTCAGCTCTCCTGCCCCTGAGCCAATCAGAGGCAGCCCTCACTCACCCATTCATGAATTCATGAATGGGTGTGAGTGAGGGCTGGCCTCTGATTGGTCAGGCTGTGACCAATCAGAGGCATCTTATTCAGCAGGCGGGGATTTTAAATCCCCGGCTGCTGAATACTACTCACAGGTGTTCAGAGCAGTTCAGGAGAACTGCAGCCTGCCGCGCTGAACTCCGTCTGCGGGCACCAGGTGAGTATATATATATTTTTTATTTTTACACATTTCTGGATGAATTGCAGGGAAGGGCTTATATATTTAACCCCTTTCCGACAATTCATCCCGCGATCGCCGGCAGCCCATTGCATTCAGTGGAGTCGGCTGTATTGACGGCTCCACTGAATTCAATGGGCTAACATCGTCCCTATCCGTTGCTGTGTCGTTCCCATCATTTTCTTGAATTGCCAAGATTTTCACACATGAAAACCTTAGCGAGCATCGGCGAAATACAAAAATGTTCCGGTCGCCCATTGACTTCAATGGGGTTCGTTATTCGAAACGAACACCCGAACATCGCGGGAAGTTCGTTTCGAATAACGCGAACCCGAACATTTTGGTGTTCGCTCATCTTTAATACTTACCTGTCTGCCGCTGCCGTGATCCCTCGGGGATAAAGAGCACATCTGCCGCATGTCGCAGATGTTTCCTTCACCCCCGCTAGTTAAAAGAATTCTCTGCTGTTACATCTGACACATCTGTGACAGATGCAGCAGAGGAATTCTTCAATTCTCTACCGCAGCTGTCACTCATGTCAGCTGCGGTAGAGGATTCTGCTGCCGGCAATTGATTTCAGGGAAGGGCTTTAAATATAAGCCCTTCCCTGAAAATCAAGTAAAAGTGGTTTAAAAACCAAAAAAAATAGATACTCACCTTGCTTCAGCTCCTGGGGCTCAGCCGCGTCTTCTACTGCTGTCCCCTGCACTGTGGTGCTGATCTATCAGCAGCCGGGGATTTAAAATCCCCGCCTGCTGAAAGAGCTGAATGTGATGGGCTGAGGTGTTCAGCCAATTACAGGCAGCTCTCGCCCGTCATTCATTTGGGGAGAGCTGCCTGTGATTGGCTGAGCACCTCAGCCAATCACATCCAGCTCTTTCAGCAGGCGGGGATTTTAAATCGCCGCCTGCTGATAGATCAGCACCACAGCGCAGGGGACAGCAGGAGAAGATGTGGCTGAGCCCCGGCAGCTGAAGCAAGGTGAGTATCTATTTTTTTTGTTTTTTTTAAACCACTTTTACTTGATTTTCAGGGAAGGATTTTCTGGGGCTCTATTGAAGAGAATGTCTGCATTTTTTTTTTACACTAGCATTTTTCTTTTTCAGGTAAGGGCTTATATGTAAAGCCCTTCCCTGAAAAAGAATGCAGGGAGCAGGCAGAGCGTTGATTTCAATGGAGCCGCCAGCAGCAGCCGCGGCTCCATTGAAGATACTGCACGCAGTTGCATACACGCATGTTTTTTCTCATACCTAGGTGCTCACATATGTATGCACCTAAGTACGCACAAAAACCTGCTCGTGTGAACCCACCCTTACATGCAGGTCTTCTGCTGCGGAAATCCACATGCAGAACCCACGTGCAGAATCCACATGTACCATGGACAGAATCTACGACCCCAAAATACCCCAAAAGGTTGTAACATCTCAGTCACCAAAAATTATGTTCTCCAGTGTAATGGGTGGCCCAGACATCATACAGTAACACTATTAATTAACTTTGTTAATGAAGGCAGCTGGAGTTTCAGTAATAACATCCAACTGATCAGAGGCGATAGGCTTGAGCCGGTTTGAGATGTAACAGTTAGGGCTCAGCACTATTAATGCTGTAAAAGAAAAAAAAAAAACAATGGCAGAATTGTGTTTTTTTTTTCTCCTCACCATCCAAAACAATTAATAGAAGCTATACAATACATCATATGTACCCAGAAATGGTACCAACAAGCCCTTATATGACCATGTTGAAGGAAAAATGTAAAATGAAAGGCGGAGATGAAAATTCCCCCCAAATCGCTGCGTCCTTATGGCCAAAATAGGCCGTGTCCTTAAGGGGTTAATAACACGAGTCCCATAATGTTGCCCCAAATTGAACAGTACCTGGTTATCGAGGCTGTTCGTCTCTTGCAGTGCATTTCTCATTATTCACCAGAAGGTGGCAGCATCAGCTTTGTGAATGACAACTTCTCATCCTCATCATCCAATGTAAAAAAAAAAAAATCACATTATGATATCACATCAAAATACACTTTTTCTTTAACTTTTTGCAAAAACTAAGAAACAAGATGTACCAAGTAGTCTGGTCCGGTGTAACAATGGAACTATTTATAATTCTCTGCTCATTTTGTGACCTTTGTCATTTTTAATTTTTGCCGAATGTTTTGCAGAACGTTTAGCGTGCGCGCTGCATGAATAATGGAACAGGAATGACGGGGCTTTCTGATGCTATCAGATCAGACGCAATTACATTATATTGTTTCGATTTCATTTCACTAAATGCCAATGCATGCGGAGCTTTACTGAGCCGAGCAGATAGAAGCCGGCATCTTCTAATACAATTATTAGGATAAACCGTCTTCCAGTTTCTTGACTTTTACGCCGGAGCTGCATGACATAAAGCCGGGATCTCCTCCTCCTAAATGTGTTAATGCTCTGATTAGCTAACTGCTCATCGGGGGGACGCACTTGGTCGCTGAAAGCAGAAGAAATCCCAACTTCTCCACCTCATTCTGTAAACAGGTTATCTCAGTGATGCCGCCCGTACGCAGGGATTAGAGGAGAGGTGGCGGCGCCTCACGGTCTTCAGCTGAGTGCTACAAAAATGTTTTAAAAAGCCGGATGCAGCGCTATATCTCATACTGGTGTCCTATATAGAAATAGCAATAGGGTACTTGAATAGGAAGGCATGGATGTGCTACATGATGGTATGCCATGGGCTTCAATTTTGTGTTGTGCCCCTGTAAGAGATGGAGAGTAAAACCCAATTACAGAATTGAAGAGTAGCATGTGCGAAGTAGAAATCCGCTTTTCACGTCTCCTTATGTCCTTTGGGATCGCTGCTATTACGGAAGTAAGGAAAGTGTAGAAGAAGTGGCCTCCTTCTGTTTTTGCCCTAGAAGGAGGCCACTTGGAGAACATTCTCTTTACTTCGGTCATAGCGGTGGTCCCGTGGGACTTAGAGAGGCACGAAAAGTGGATTTCTGCTTCTCACACGCTACATTTCAACTTTGCAGTTCGGTTTTACTTTCCATCTCTTTCAGGGGCCACAATGCAAAATTGAAATCCATGTTCTGGGGCCCCCAGGGGCCTTGAGCCATACCATCATGTAGTACATTCATACCTATTTAAGTATGCGATTGTCATTTCAATATAGGACAGCAGTAGAGACATTGCGCTGGATCCAGCTTTTTGCCTACATTCTGTATAAGAGAAATGCATTATATACCGTATGCCATTCTATAATGTCATTCTTAGCTGAATTATTCTGCTGCCCGGGGTGATCTTAAAGGGAATGTGCCAACTATACCCTTTTTTTTTACTAATTAAAACCAGATAGTGAAACGTTTTTCATTTTTCAATATTTCAAGTCAATGGAAAGTGATGCAAACTGTAATATTATCATTAGCTACTAGAGGGGGCTCTAAGACAGGCAGAGACTATTGTCAATAAAAGTGAATAGGAGCCATTACATTCTATGGACTTTACTGAGCATGCTTAACAGGAAAATAAGGGGGATGGAACTCCACAGTGCCACCTATTGGAAGGCAGCATTCCTTCAAGCCAAAGTCAGACTCTTTATACAAGCCTTGTAACAATGACTGGGAATTAAAAGCAAAGCCAGACTCCATGCATGGACAGCTGTTTCAGGGTATTGTGCCCTTCATCAGTGCACAGTAGGAGTCTGGCTTTGCTAGTGAGAGGCCTGGCCCAGAACATAGGAAGACGGTAGATCAGATTTTTGAGAGGCTGCAGAACGTCTTTAAGACCAGCACCGCATCCGGAGTAAAACAGTGTTTCATTAACAGAAGACAGAAATCACATGAAATGCTTAAAGAATACACACTGTTGCTACAAGAAGACATGAAGGCCATGATCCACGCAGATGTAGTAGTTGCGATAGGAGCAGACCAGATGTTGCATGAACAATTTGTGGAAGGCGCAGCCACGGAAGAAGCCAAAAGACAGCTGCGCATGCTATCCATCCAGAATATGTAGTCTTTCCTAGGCTTTAAGCAACTGGCCATACAGGTATTAGGCAGAGATGTCCCAACAGGGACTGACGCAACGTCAGAGGCCTCTCGCTATAAAAGGAAATAACATTTATCTATAGAATCCCCGACGAATGTCCTAGTATTACAAGCGGGTCAGAGCCAGTCTGACGTGAAGGAGATATTGTACAGAAGAACATTGCAGCAGTAGCCCATAGTGTATCCGCCCTCTGCAAGAAAATGGAAGAACTGCAGGCTAGATTAGAAAGCAAGTGGACTTAATAGTCCTGCCACAGAAGAATAATTCCTGTCCAGCTACCACGTCTACCAGAATACAACCGTGTAGACCAGGCCCAGGTATTGCCAGAAGAGAGGGAATACCAAAAAAGACTGATTGCAGTTAAATGGATATCTCCTGAGGCCAAGGACTGCCCCTCAGGGAAACCAAGAGTAAGTTCTGAAGTCCCCAGATGGTTCTCAAAGTATATGGGACCCTGCCCGGAGGTAATCATCCACCTCAATGGCATACCTTTTCCAGCGCTATTGGATACAGGATCACAGGTGACCACCATACACAGAGACCTATTTTAGAAGTATTGGTCCCCAGAAGAACTAGTACAACCTCCTGCACAGCTTATGAATGTTGTCGCTACCAATGGATGAAATGTTCCCTTAGTAGGCTACTGGGAGGCTACAGTGATGATCGGGAATGCTGAACTGCCCCATCAAGGGATCTTAGTCTTAAATGTAGCAGAGATAAATGCTCCAGCCATCGTTTTGAGCATGAACATTCTTAGAAATTGCTATGAAGAAATGTTGGAAGCCTTACGAAACTCCATTGCTTCTGCTTCACAAGCCCAGCAA
This sequence comes from Eleutherodactylus coqui, assembly GCF_035609145.1. Taxonomy (NCBI): domain Eukaryota; kingdom Metazoa; phylum Chordata; class Amphibia; order Anura; family Eleutherodactylidae; genus Eleutherodactylus; species Eleutherodactylus coqui. The sequence continues at coordinate 27,751,058 of NC_089840.1, forward strand.
CAAGCTTTACATGAGGCGATAAAAGTCTTGTCCGCCCACCAGAAATTCAACAATAATAAAGGTCAAGTAGGACGTGCAAGAATAAAAGACGTGAGACCGATAACTTTAAAATCCGGGACTGAAACCATAATCTGTTGTCAAACTCTACCGGGAAAGTATTACAAACCCTGGTAGAGCCGCTTCAATTGGAAGAACATCCAGGTATTATGGTAGCCCAGAGTGTAGTGAAGATCTCAAGAGGAAGAGTGCCTGTCTGCCTACTTAATATAGGAGAGTCTGTGGTACAGTTGAAGAAATATTACTCAGTGGCACAAGTCTCACTATTACATGCAAACAATATCCTCACCCTCTCCAGAGCAGAGGTTCAGCAGAGTACAGAGTCTCGACCACAGATATAGCCAACCTGAGACCCCTTGGTGGGCTGAATTACAAATTGGAAATGCTGACACCCCTGCTACCAAGAAAGAAGGAGTAGTTACAGTGGCTTAGAAATTTCATCAAACCTTCGGTAAAAACCTGTTAGACTTTGGTTGAACTAAAGGTGTCTGTCACTATATCCCAACAGGATCCCATTCACCCATTAGAGAAAGATACTGACCCATACCACAAGCCATGTATCAACCCATAAAGAAACTAATGAAAGAAATGAAAGGCACCAAGTTGATACAGGAGAGCCATAGCCCATGGGCAGTCCCACTGGTACTGGTGAAGAAAAAAGATGGAGGCATTCGGTTTTGTGTGGATTATAAAAAATTGAACAATATCACATATAGAAATGCCTCTCTTTTGCCCCAAATCGAAGAATCCTTCACTGCTTTGGGGTTAGCAGCTCACTTCTCCACCCTAGATTTGACAAGTGGATACTGGCAAGTACCCATGGCTCCAGAGGACAAAAAGAAAACAGCTTTTACTACGCCAATGGGGCTATACGAGTTCAATTCTATGTACTTCAGCCTATGTAATGCTACTGGCACTTTTGAAAGACTCATAGAAAGATGCTCTGGGCATAAGAATTTTGAAAGGGTGCTGCTATATCTGGACCATATCATCGTATACTCCAAGACTTACGATGACCATCTGAAACACCTGGCTGAATTGTTCGAGATACTAGTTCGACATCACCTGGAGGTGAAACCATCCAAATGTCATCTGTTACAAACACAATACCCAAACCTGTTAAACAAATGAGGAGTTATTTCAGGATTCGCAGGATACTACTGAAGATTTATGCCAAATTTCACCAGAATTGGGGAACCATTGCACAAACTGATCCGGGGAACATCAAAAGAAAACTGCAGAAAAAACATCTACTTCACATGGGAGAAAGAACAACAAGAAGCTTTTGAAATCCTGAAAAATAAGTTAATATCTCCTCTTGTACTGGGATATCCAGATTACAGCAAACCATTTTGATTATACACTGAGCCGAGTAAGTGAGGATTGGTTGCAGTATTAAGTCCAAGGCGATAAAGAGAGAGTAACATCATTTGCAAGCCGTTCTTTGAAAGGAGCCAAAACGACCAGAGCTACAGCTCATTTAAATTGGAACTCTTAGCTCTCGTATGGGCTGTGACGGAGAAAGTCAAAGACTACTTGATCACATCCACATTCATTGCTTACACAGATAACAACCCTCTTGTACATTTAAAGTCAGCAAAATTGGGAGCTCCTGAATAGAGATGGGCTTCACGGCTAGCCAACTTCAACTTTACTATCAAATATAGAGCCGGAAAGACTAGCATCAATGCTGATGCAGACAACTTGCATCAGTAGATTACTCCATGGAAGAAGAAGATCAATGGGAGGAGATAGAGATGCCCTACTTTGGTTGCTACAACGTTTAACAGAACGTCATACAAACCGCTGGTACTAATGAAGACAAACCTGTGGAAGAAAAACAGTGGATTGATCTTCAAACTGAAAGTTGCACCTTAGGAGAACTCAGTATGTTCTTGACCCATGGTACTGTACCCGTCAGAGTGAGAAATAGGAAAACAGGCCCAGAGTTTCACTGGTTGTGACAGCAAAAGAAAAAGACTCTTTGTAAAGAGAGGTCTATTGTACAGAGGAACCATAGATCCTATCACCTATTCGAAGATACACCAAATCCTCATTCCACGAAGAGAAGCACATCTTATACTAACAGCATACCATGACCAATCTGGGCACTTTGGAGTGCACGAAACAGATAATACCATCCGGAGAAGAATTCTACTGGGTAGGAAGGAGAAGAGATATAGAGGCATGGTCTTAGAGTGCCAAACATGTACTAAAAGGAGAAACAACAAAGTTGACCAAAAAATCCCTTAACACCCAGTAGTGACAAAGAAATTGTTGATCTCCTTGCCCTTTACCCCCTGAAGATTGAGCTGAGTAGGAGTGGCTATACCTACTTGCTTACCATGATAGACCACTACACCAAGTTCACAGCAGCAATTCCTGTAAGAGAATTAGCTACTAAAACAGCTGCCAAAACACTTTGGAATTACTTCTTATTGCCTTATGGAACACCAGAAAAGATCCTCACTGATCAAGGAACAGCATTTGAGTCTCAACTGTTTCAAGAGTTGTGTAAACTGTATCAATGCACCAAGATCCAAACGGTAGCATATCATCCTCAGGAAAATGGAGTGAGAAAATGAACCAGACTATACTAAGTCTATTGCATACCATACCAACCTTCAAGAAAAGTGATTGGTGATTTTATTTTATTGTCTGTACATGACTATGGGGATGGCCATCTTGCCTGAGCTGCAGTTAACAGCATTTAAAGATTTGTTCATAGTAGACAATGGACATAAAGAGACCCATTGACTTCTATAGGAGCGTGTTGTAGGTATGCTCTTTTTTGTGTGCAGGGAGGGGGTAGAGGTGAGCTGTTACTATCACCTATTGACTTCTGCAGGAGAGTGTGGTGAGCATGCTCTGTGACTTGTGCAAGCGTTGAGTTGTGACATCATTCATTGACTTTTATGGGAAAGTGTTATGGGCATGCCCTGTGCGCTATGCAGGTAAGGTGAGGAGGTGAGCTGTTACCATCATCTATAGACGTCTGTGGAAGAGTGTTGTGAGCATGCTCTGTGACCTGTGTAGGGAGGAAGAGGAGGTAAGCTATGACCGTTACCTGCAAACTTCTATAGGAGAGTATAGTGGACATGCTCTGTGGCACAGACAGGCCGGGGGAGGAGGTGAGCTGTGACCATCACCTATTGTGGATGGTGGATCCTGTGTTACCTATTTAGAAGGCTCACTCTCAGTGTAATCCTGGCCTGTGATGATAATGAGATGATGTCTGAAAAGTTTTCTGTACAGAATAGGGAGTGTCATACAGGAAGTGGCGGCTCCCTGTACGGCGCTGTAGCCTTGGTGCCCACCGCACAGAACCCAGGGTGGTCATTTGTCGTATATTGCACACATGAATGCACAGCCACTTACAGGCTTCAGCACCATAGAAGAATCCCTGCTGAAGCCAGCGAGTGGCTGAGCGCTCACATGCACAATGAACGACACATAACCACCCATCGCTACTCCTGGCAGACACTGCTGCTGCAAAAGGTGATTGATTATTCATTTTTTCTTTATCTTAAGGCAGTTTAACCTATTTTCTGTCCCGGAAAATGTCCCTTTAAATAACAAATTTAGCCGGACTTCGGTATTTTAGACTATATTACAGTAGATATTGTCTCAGGTAATCAGTACACGTGAGATATGAAGACCCCAGACATAATATTGCACCTTTCATTGATTTTTCCACGTTGTTATACATTGCAGCCTACAGATGAGGCGCCTGGTGGACGCGGACGGCACTTGTGGATAGCAGACTGATTTTAATGCTCAGTCTGATTGCTGAGTAAAGTTTGTTCCCTAAGATGATTGAGAAGGGTTTATAATCACATAACGGGACGCGAGAGTGAAGGAAGCGTGAGCCACTAATGAGTGACCGCTGTACATCATTTTCATGTCATCTGAAATCAACGCTGCACCAATTTATGCTTAATGGATATTATATGCAAGAAAAGCTCATTCACTGCTTCACATCATTCACTTCAGTAGTTGAATATTGTGTGCGCACTGCTGTCTGTTGGCTACTGCCTATTTGTGTGACCCTTGGTGATCATCAGGCTCCATGACAGGAGAGGAGAGGTACAACTGCTAGATATTGGGGTACGGTTACTAAGACTGGTATTTTATAACCCATGACCTGTGCAGGAAGAGCAGAGGAGAGCTGTGACCATCACATATAGACTTCTATGGGTGTAGCAGTTTCATGCAGTAGGTTTGGAGCCTCAGGTATAGTAGCTGCAAGTCTGGAGAGTAGTCAGGGAAGAGCCAGGAGTTAGCAATGGGAGGTCTTGTGTCATGGTACAAATGGAGGAGACGGGTGGCATGGTCAGACAGGAAGCCATAAGTTGGTATTAGGAGGTCTCAGTTGGATAGCAGAAGAGCAGGCAGAAATAGAGCTTGATCAAGCCTTGGAGAACAATAATCATGCAATGCATGAAGGGACAGGGACTGGTTTATATACAGGGCTTAATCAGGAGCAAGGTGCAGCTAGGACAGGGAGGCAGGAACTAGGTAAACAGGATCATGAAACAAGTCTAGGGTATGCAGAGGAACTTGTCCTAAGACCTGGATGGCTCAACAGGAAACAGGAGGTCATTGGTTCGAGCCCTGGCAATGGGAGAGTGCTGGGAACATGCTCAGGAAGTGGGCAGGAGACCATTATGTATAGACTTCTATGGGAGAATGTTGGGAGCATGTTCTGTCTAAGTATCACCTATAACCAACCTTACATGTTTCATATCACTATTGCCCTGGTTGTTGTTCCCCTTGAGGACGCCATAAGGTGAAACATATTGGGGTGGCTATAGGTTAGACTTTTAATAGGGTTCTGGTGGTGCTGACCTACTAATTCCTACACAGGCTTTTGGAAGTTGGCCATCCAGGCCTAAGTTAAAGGGCTTATTTACATGAGAATTGGCCACCGTTGTCACGGCCAGCTGATATACGCTATCATCTGAGCTATCTTCCCCTTCCCTCCCCTTCACCAACTCACCTCCTCTCCACTCCCCTACGGCTGTTTGCACTAGTAGTGGGTGGGGCGGAGGCAGAGCTAAGCTTCCGCCCACATTCCACGCCCCTTGTCTATAGCCAGCAATGGGAGGGGCAGAACGGGGGTGGAGCTTAGCTCTGCCCTGTCCCTGCAGCCTATATACGCTCCTGTGAATAGGCCCTTAGTTTGTATATGCCCAATTACAAACATGATACTAATTGATGAGTGCTGGTCACACTATATTGCTACCACCATTTGCCCCTTTATTTTATAATAGTTTTGATGTTGTTATTGTCTATTTTTTAATAATAAAGCATTTATATTTTAGGGGATATTACCTATGGGAATTTTTTGCCTTTGGCGATTAGAATTATGTTTATATAACCCGGAGTATCCCTAGGGCACTCTTACAATATATTATTCACACTTAATCGTCAAACCATGGATTCATTGGTGCTCAGGTTCAAACACAGTCCTGCAAGAACTACGTACAGACATGTCTACAGGCTAGCAGCATGTGATTGTCATTTCTCATGGTCTCAAAGCTGTAACCATTTTCTATCAGACGTCAAGTAAACCTACTGAAGGATGTAAAGATGGCCATAACTCTACCATAAGCCAAGCTGGTGGTGCACATCTATGTCATTGAGTGTATTAGCTGTTGTCAGCATTTTATCTCCTATGGAAACAGAAGATTGGGCATGTTGAAATCCAACATGTCTGATCTCTCTCCCCAGACATCGGCTGTTGGGGGACAGTGAAAAGGACTTTAGATCAGCAGCTTATCCCAACTAAATCTGCAGGTTTGGTTGACTTTTTCATGTATCTCATAGCTATATTATGGGTTTGTTTTATTGACGAAGGGTGGTAAGGAATAGCTGTGAGGCCGCAGTTCAGGAGGATTAACTGGTACCATATCCAATGTGAGGCATATGCCCTTGCTACATTCATCTTCCCCTCAAGAAGTTGGTTGAGCATAGTGACCCAGTAGTAGTTCCTAGAGTTGTCAGCATATTCAATAGTAGATCAGCAGGGTCCAACGCTCAGGATCCCCAGTGATTAGCTGCTATCCGGCCCACTGTCAGTGTAGTGGTCTAGGTTGGTATTGCATTGTATTCAATAAGAGCTGTGTTAGCCTGTATTACCAAGCCAATCCACTGGTCCTGTCAGGGAAACCAAGCACCAGGTCATGTGTGCTACTGTATCGACTGCCTCATTTCCTAGCAAGGGCCCTCATGGACAGACTGAGTATCCTGGTTATTTGCTATTTATTGCCTAAGTTTATTAAGAATTGTGTTAATGGCACGGGCACTGGTGTGTGATAAAGACTTAACACACATGTATAAGAGGAGTTTTTAAAGAGAAGTTTTCCCACCAATTTAGAATGTGGTGAAGCTGCTGACGTAAGGATCCTGTGCGTGACGCCACTGGCATTGTGGTGCCATCCCTATAGAGTGCCATATCTTTTTGCAAGCCAGCAGATCAGGGCCAAACAACCTGTTGCCATTTCTTCTCTTCATTGCTGCCAGCCAGAGCCATCTGTAGCAATATTTTGCTGTCTAGAAACTTTTGCTATTCTTTGCTGTTCCACCAAGTCCCATCAGTAAAGTTTGTTTGAAAGGCAACACTGCCGGCCTGTAAGTATGCTGCACCTCACTCCAATACACTTCCAGAGACAAGTCTGAATTAAAAAATGAGGACTCCACAGCTGAGGCGGTAAAAGATCCAGAGCCAGTAGCTGCCGGTATCGTGTTTCCTCAAAAAAATACTTCGTTTTTTATAATTTTCGGCCAAAAGAGGCACAGGGTCTTATTTTCAGGGGAAAGCTTATTATATTTACCTAGCAAGCACAGTCTGAGTCCCTCCCACTGGTCTCCGTGGTTCTGGCAGGCTTCCTTGCAGTTTTCAGTGCCAACAGAAGATCGCTTGCTGGTAACGGGATTTGCAAACCCCACCTCCAGCAAGCGATTGCTCTTACTGGTTCTCGAGTGCCATGGCTCAGCCACTTATTCATTGAATGGCTGTGATTGATCAATTGAGCACTGGCTCTGATTGGCTGAGCCGTAGCGCTCGAGAGCCAATCAGAGCTAGTGCTTTCTAGAAACAGGGACTTTTAAATCTCTGACCAGGAAGAGGTACCTGAAGACAAGTGCCGGGGACCTGAGAGAAGAAGCGGCAGAGCTGACAGTGATGTATTAGGTTTTTTTCTGCAGCTAGGGCTTACTTTCAGGGTAGGGCTTTTATCTCAAGCTCCCCCAAGGATCCCGACAAAAGAGCTCTACAAAGCCGCATGACTTTGTAGCACCATGTGCGACTTTGAAGTGACACAAAATTGCTATTTTGCCGTGAGATAAAGCAGTAATATTGCACAGACCACTGTTGTGATATTACTGCAATTTTCTTAAGAATCAACCTTAAGGAGTTCTGCCAAGAAATAAAGCTTACGGCACTCCCATTGTAATGAATGCAATGGTGTTACTTCTACTGTATTCATGCAGGAACCTCTGAGAACCCAGTTCTCAGGATCAATGGGGGTCCCAGTAGTCAAACCCCTGTTAAAGAATATATGTATGTAAGATTGTGAAATTGATTCTTTATATGACCTTCATTACTTTTTGTGATAATAATTGTGTATGTATCTTTAAAAAGACATATATTGAAATATTAGACAGCTTTTTTGGTTAGAGGACATAGTCTTGTATAGCTACTTTGACTTCTTAATCTAGATGGCATAACCAGACGAAGCACTGTGATAAGAAGCCATTGACGTCATAGCATGTCCTAGACATATAAGATGATATAGCAGAGCTAATGTTCTGTGAAGAACATATTCTTCTAGAACCTTCCACGCTTGTTTATTGGCTCAGGCAGCCAGGCGCACCCTTTGATTTGAGAGGATAAAGATTGCAGCATGTTGAAATATAGTTGAGATCATCGCGGTACACTAAGCCTAAGCTGAATGTCACATGACCGTGATTTTATAGCAGATGCTATTCTTCTAATAACCAATTCTACACAATCAAGATTAGAGATGAGCGAGTATACTCACTAAGGCACATTACTCGAGTGAGTAGTGCCTTAGCCGAGTATCTCCCCGCTCGTCTCCAAAGATTCGGGGGCCGGCGCGGGTGACAGGTGAGTTGCGGCGGGAAGCGGGGGGGGGGGGGGGAGAGCGGGGAGGAACGGAGGGGAGATCTCTCTCTCCCTCTCTCCCCCCCGCAACTCACCTGTCACCGGCACCGGCCCCCGAATCTTTAGAGACGAGCGGGGAGATACTCGGCTAAGGAACTACTTGCTCGAGTAATGTGCCTTAGCGAGTATACTCTCTCATCTCTAATCAAGATATACCTGGGTTTTGCAGATTTTAGCAATAACACCCCCACCAATCATAAAAATGATAATTTAATATATTGGCCCCACCCCTACAATATTCTTTGTCGCATTGTTTTGGAAGAGAATTTAAAATATACCCATCGCTGCTGTTAAAATATAATGACAAAAGTCTGTGTATGTAATATAGTTTATTGAACGGTAAATGTGTAAAAATACCATTTTCTTTGCACATTCATTACACTATTTCCCGCGAGATACTCTGGCTTTTAACACAAATTTTGTTTCTTTAGACTTGTGATTATTTCCCCAGACAAACAGCTTTGGAAGATGGAGGAGTAGATTATACTTGTGTTACCTCTTTTATTATTACGAGTTTTGAGTCATAAAATATTATCCAAGGGACTCACTGAGGCAGAGGGCTCTAGTATGATTATGGAAAAGCCCTTCGCAGAATAGAAAAACCTAAAAAATAACTTGTATTAATGTTGTATTAAAACTTAGGGCCCAGGACTGACAAAACATAAATTTGGTATCGCCAACAATCAGAAGGATTAGTTGAATGAAAATACCTATCCGATTAGAGGATGAGAAGATGAAAGAACAAATACAGAAAAGCCAACTTCTGGGATGTCCCTAGGAACATCCGATGATAGGACCAAATGTTGGGTGAGAGATGTCGGAGGAAAGCTTCTACCACTAAAGTCTTCTTTATTGAGTAAAAAAGCATAAAGTTTACAGACAAGGTACACGTGAACCAGGGGCGTAACTAAAGGCTCAGGGGCCCTGATGCAAAACGTGAGCTAGGGCCCCCCCTCTATCTCTTTCTGTACCCGTACCCATACCTAAACCATGCTGCACAGAGACATAACTTGAAGCTTCTGGGCCTCAATGCAAAACCTGTAACAGGGTCCCCAACTATAATGCTTTATTCATAGTACTGGGCTCCCTATATGGAGAAGAGAAGCCTTATTGGCCCCTAAGGCTCTTGGGCCCGGGTGCAACCGCATCCCCTGCACCCTCTATAGTTACGCCCCTGACGTGAACGCTGGACGTATTTCGGCAGACTGGCCTTTGTCAACAGCTGGAATTGGACTTCAGCCGCTTGCCGATGGCTACTTGAGGATAGAGCTTCCACTGAGTCTTCTAGATATTACCGAGGCATTGCAGGAGAGGTGAGCCCGTATTTCTATATGACTTTTCACCGGTGAGAGATGTTGGGTCAGAGATGGCGAGCCACAGAGAGGTTCAAACTGTGACAAGCCCGATCCAAGAACACATCACCCCCCAAGTAACAAGGAGACTGCATCATATAAAGAATTGTAAATAATGAGATACGCTGACTCCAAACCAGAAGGTAGATAATATCCGGATTATTGGAAGCATTCTAAAGTACTGACTGTAGTCCCACTCTGAGTGCATAATTTAGTTCATAAGTATGATGGAAGTACGCAAATTTAAAGGCCCCTCACAAAATAGCATGAGAGGGCCACCAAACGCCTCAGATGCTCTGTGCTTGCTTAAATTTATAAGATAAAGAATTCTCTTGCTAATTTTGTGCTCTTCTGATTAATTAATTCTCAATGTAATTCAAAGTTCACTCCACTGTTCTGATCTTAATGCTAATATAATCTTGATTATAGTTCAAGGTTCAATTCAGGGTTTGACGCGTTTCCTTGGAAATTACAATTCATCAGGAACCATATTAATCATAACAATCCTATGCTAAATATCTTCAGGTCAACTATTTGAGACTTAATGGATATATTGGTATTAGTCTACAGGCTGATGAAGGCCAGTGTGGATTAAATCGAATATGTCCCATAAAGACTGGTATAAGATGCAGGATGGCATGAAATATTTAGGCCTGTGTTCAAAAAGTGTGAAAGAAAGATGGGTATAAACTTGTACTCCCAGATCCTTCTGTGCCTTTTGGATTTGAAATTGCCTTTTAAGGGCTTATTCAGACGACCATATATCTGCCGCGTTTTCTCGCCCGGACGATATACGGTGTCCCTTTCTGCAGGGGGAGGAGGCTGGAAGAGCCGGGAGCAGTGCACTGAGCTCCCGCCCCTTCTCTGCCCCTCGCCACTATTTGCAATAGGAGTGGGTGGGAGGGTGGCAGAGTGTGAAAACTCAGACAATATACGGTCGTTGGAAGCCGCCCTAATATAATAACTTTCATATGTTCTATGTTGTGTCCCTGACTAGAAAAGTGCTTAGCTGCAGGTAATTCTGGTGACCCCCTAACACCAATTTAGGGACCACAAAACTTTCACAACCCTTATCAATGGACTAATTATTTACTCCTCTGCTCATCTTGTTCTGGTACAGTTTTGAGTGCAAATTTATCACACCCTGTCTGTGCCTTTTCATATGTGTGTACATATATTTATACTATATATATATATATATATATATATATATATATATATGCCTCTTTGGATCTATTCCATTATGCCTGAGGAAACTGAAAGCTCACTGTGACATCATATATGTTTGTTAGCCATTAAAAGGTATCACATCTACAAGATTACGTGGTTTTTCTTGCTGACAACAGTCACATTTTGCTCTACTGGCTAACACGGTACCAAACTTTTTTCATTAAAAAGAAAAACACGTGAAGGGCTGTTGTGGTTGGTGACTGGATTCTGCCTTCTTCTCCCTATATTGGCGGCTGTCCGCTAGCGTCTGCCCAGCAGATCCCACACCAATGGCCTGGGTGTTGTTTTGGAATATGTTTACTATTTCTATTAATTTGTTTGTGACGCCAGTGCCTCACAGCACAAAATGTAATGGGTGATGAAGATGACAAATTAATCGCGCCAAGTCGGGGTTTAGTAAAATAAATGTAATAAATTATCATTTTTTCTCTTCTCTTTTGTGATGAAGATTATAGCAGAAATTGTATTGGTGTACAGTACAGTCAATCCGCAGCGAATAAACACTTTTACTCCTTTAAATCCACAAACTGGTGACCTAATTGTATGGGCTTTCCTTTGATAGCCTTGTAATTGTGCTTAGGTATGGATTTGACTTCTGGTGTCCACATTATTCTGCCTCCGTGCAGGTGCTGGTGGACCGGAAATTTGGAGCCTTATCTCTCCTGATGGTGGAGGGGAAAGTGTATGTGTGGGGGAGGGGGGGGGGGGGGGCACTGCTAAAGGGGCGTCCTGACATAAATGGCCTCCTGGGAAATCCTGATAATGGATAGTGTATGGCAATAGGGTTTTAGTGATATTTATCCCTCTTCAGCGATCGCTTGCTCCCTTTCTCCCTAGGCGTCAGCGCTGTCACTCTGCTGCAGTAGGCCGCAACTCGCCCCAGGGTCTGGTGACTCTCCTCCGACGTCAGCTTTCACTGCCTCTAACCCTCTCCTCACTATCCGACGACTGCTTCCCTAAGACAACTCCTATGGGCACGCTCCACTATACTGCTAGCTTTCACTAAAACAGACTTACAAACTACCACTATTCTATTGATACTCTCTCCTATACCGACACTGACCTCTCCTCTGCAGCACACACTGACTTACAACTGACTGGACACTAACTGATCTATCTCACTACCTGTTATCTACCGCTCACTATTCTCCGGCTCCTACACACGGCATAGACTACACTATCTAGTATGTTAGCTAAACTCTTCTTTGTCTAGCAGTAAACTCACTGACTGACTAATGGTCGATTTAAACACAACGATTATCACTCAAAATTTTCCCAAGAGCCGTCTTTTGAGCGATAACCATTGTGTCTAACTGCACTGACAGCTTTCGTTAAGCAGTCGCTGATCGTTGTCTTTCAGCATGCTTTCGGGAGTACACAGCGGGATACAGCTGATACTATTGTTTCAGCTGTATCCCGCTCCCTGAACACAGGCGGGGTCTGAAGAACACAACAGTCCAGCTGTGTTCTTCATACTCCACACGGAGCATAGAGCTGTATACCAGCTGAGTGCTCCGTGAAAAGCGGGGGTATGAAGAACTCAGCTGTCCAGCTGTGTTCTGCCTACCCAGCTCGGAGCGCTCGGCTGTATAACAGCCAGGAGCTCCAACCAGGGAACAGCTGGATGCAGAACACAAGCGGCCCCGCTTGTCTTCTGCATTCCTGCTCAGAGCGCTCAGCTGTATAACAGCTGGGCAATCCGAGCAGAGAACAGCAGGATGCAGAAGAAAAGCAGCCTCAATTGTCTTCTGCATTCCCCACTCGGAGCACATAGTGATCGCTCAACGTTTGAGCGATCACCCTGCACTTAAAGCCACACAATGATTATCGCTCAAAAGTCGCTCAAAAGATGTCTTTTGAGCGATAATCGTTGTGTCTAAAACAGGCTTAACACTAACTTCTGTCTCATCACAGGACCAAATGACCTGACTCTTCTCTACCTCTACTCTCCTCTGACCTAACCTCTCCCTCCTGTCTCCTCCTATGTTCAACTCACTTGACTAACTGCCTAGACCCACTCTCTTGACTAACTGTCAGGACCAACTGTCACCTCACAGCGCACGCTTTTTATTTCCTTTCCTCAGGTGTAACCAGGCAACAGGCGCTCCAATCACAGGCTTCCGCGCTCCTATCACCTCACGGCTTGACAGCCTATCCGGTTGATCAGCTCATCTGTGCTGCTGTCCTATCAGGGCTGAAGCTGTCGGCAACCAATGAGAATAAACTGGTTGCCTGGCAGAATATTAATAGCTCAGTTGCAGGGCAGGTTAACCAGTGGTTAACCCTTGCTTGCCCTGCTGAAATTAAACGCCAGCAAATAATGACGAAGGGGCTTTTGTAGGACCCATTTGTCGAAAAACACCACTAAAAAGATATTTAAAAAAGTTAAAACCTAATATAAATAATATCTTAGTTTTAATGATACAGTTCTCTTAAGAGAATCTGCTGCTTGGTTGTGTCACTCACATAAATGTTTTTTGTACATTCCTGACTTAAACTGACCCACTTTTTTGCCTTTAAAAGTCTTTTCGCTTTGCTGAAGTTGAGTCGGGTTACGCAAACTTGGCAAATTATGTAGCTATCAGATATTAAAATACTTCTAATAACATCCAGGCAATTGTTCTCCCGCAGCGCAACTGGAAGCTTAAAAGTTCTTGGAACATTTGATATTGAAGGAATAAACAACATGAGAAAAATCTTCCCGGCGAGGGAACGGTCACATGATGAGAAAATCTGTCACCATAATTGAAGAAGGTAATAAATACTAGAGGATGTTGAAAGCGAGGGGCAAAGATATCGACATCGTTAGGTGATTAATTCTGAAACCTTTTGATCCTTGAGAGACATTTAGAAAGATGTAAAGATCTCCCTGGAAGGCTTCTTACACAATAAAGGCATCAAAAATGTGCACGTCCTCCCGAAATTAGGTCTTCTGAAGAGGTATGGCGAATAATGAAGGTGGCAAAGGATAATGAGAAGGACGGTATCTCCCATATAATCTTAATTATAGAAATATGAACCAGTTCATCTCGTCGCAGCTCTGCCATCCTAACGTATTAATGGATAGACCATGTCATGGGGATATTTTAACCCCTTAAGGATGCAGACCTTTTTTTTTTTTTTCAGTTTCAGTTTTTCCTCCTCACTTTTAAAGAAATCATAACTCTTTTATTGATCTGTCAATGTATCTTTCTGAGGGCCTGTTTCTTGCGGGACGAATTGAGTTTTTCAGTGGTACTGTTACATCCACCGGGCGCACCACGTCGCAGCATCGACGCAAGACAGCGTCCTAACAAGACCGCAACAACACTCACAGTATTTGCAAGGACAGATAGATAGGCAAAGATAGATGGAAACCTGTCTCTTACTAATCAGGGCAAGTTGGGAACCAGTGCCTAAAAGCGGTGTAGGTGTCCTAGCAAGGACGGCCCCGTGGTCTTCATCCCGGACCTGGCTATCGCTGATTAGGTACCTGGAGAGATGTACAAAACACCTTACTGTTCTCGCCTACACACAGGACTGTTCACACCTAATGTTTGGTCACCTGCACAGTCACACAGAACATGTCGCTGCTCAGACTGACACCAGGTAATGTACATCACACAGAACAGAACTGTTCATACACCACATGGCTAGACACATGCACAGACACACAGAACACATCTTTGTTCACACCAACACACAGGTAATGCATACCACATAAACAGGAACCCCACTCAGAACAGACATGCATTGAGTTAGTAAACAATAGCCAGTCCAAGTGTCCTCACACCAAGAGGAAAGAGTAAGACACCAAATTGACATAAAGGCAACCGTGTCAGGCATTACCCACCTGAACACACACAAGACAGACATCTGGAGGCCGTACCTGTCAAAGAGAAGGGGAGAGGGGTCTGCATAAGATGCAGACCAGGACTACAGGTGTCCAGACAATCCACAGGGAAGGTGGGAGAAACATTTCCAAGTAAACATGCAGAACACGAAGCTCTGAGCGGGTATAAGACAGAATGAGTAAAATGAGCAGCGTCCTCTAGCCAGAGGGATGGTGATTGGCTGGCAGGAAAAACTCCACACCCAGCCAGTTTAATTAACTGCTGGAACCTCATAGAACAACAGATCCCAGCAGCACAACCTACTATTTAATGTACCATATAATGTACTGAAAAACATTTAAAAAATTCTAAGTGGAGTAAAATGGGGAAAATAGCGCAATTCCGCCATCTTTGAGGGAAGGGAGGGGTCTTGTTTCTCTGGTGTACACCGTGCAGCAAAAATAGCATAACTCTATTCCGTGGGTCGGTATGATTTCTGCATTGCCAAATTTATATAGTTTTTTTTTTTTGCTGAACTACTTTAATTCAAATATATTTGGAAAAAAAATAACTTTTTTTCTGACGCCACCTTCTTCTACGGCCATAACTTTTTTTTCTTTTTTGTCGACATAGCTGTGTGAGGGCTCTTTTTTTGTGGGATGTCCTGTAGTTTATTTGCTACCATTTTGGAATACATATGACTTTTTCATCGCTTTTTTTTAACATTTTTTCTTGGACAGGGGGTGAACAAAAAAGGGCAATTCTGACTTTCTCTATTTTTTTTTTCTGATGACATTCACCATGCTGGGTAAATAATTTGGTACTTTGACTTTCATGGACACAGCAACACCAAATATGTTTCGGGGTTTTCCTTATATAGATTTTATTTTATTATAATTATCGGTAAAGGTTTTTTACCTTTTATTTTTTTAAATAATTAATTACATTTTTTTTTACTCCAAACAGGGGACAAGAACTAAGTTGTGTTGCTGTTAGGGGATGTGACAGGGAGCCAGGTGATGTATTTTTTATGCTCATCTACCCTCACGATCCAGTGCTGTCGCCCTCTGAGGATTGCACTGCACACAAAAATCTGACTCTTTTCAGAATCCTGTGCGTGAACTCTCCTATAGAAGTCTATGGGAGATACGCACTCACGGGACAATGAAAAGAGTCAGATTTTTATATGCTGCACCAACTTTGGAGAGAGACAGCGCTGAATCGTGGAAGCAGGTGAGTAAAAAATACCCGGTTCGCTAACAGCACCATAACTTAATCTATGCTATAGTGGGCATATGTCAGGTACACTTTAAAGCCATGCCCATTTTATGCTAATCCACTAGAGATGAGCGAGCATACTCGGTTCGGATGTTTTTGCACTTGAGCACCGCTTTTTCCGAGTAACTGACTACTCGGACGAAAAGATTCGGGGGGCGGCGTGGTGGAGCGGGGGGTAGCAGTGGGGAGCTCTCTCCCCCCCCCCCACTCCCCTCTGCAACAACCGCTCACCACCGGCGCCCCCCCGAATCTTTTCGTCCGAGTAGTCAGTTACTCGGAAAAAGCGGTGCTCGAGTGCAAAAACACCCGAACCGAGTATGCTCGCTCATCTCTATAATCCACCCTATCTATGCCCCCTCATAGTAATTGTGCTCGTTAATAACCCTCCAACAGCAACAGCATCCCTCCATGACCCTCTCACAGTTATAGTGCCCTGCTCAGTGATAATGCCCCTGCAAGTCCTCACCCAGTAATAACGCACCACATATCTCCCTCAGTAACAATACCCAATCATACACCCAGTCACTAATAATACCTCTACGTGCTCCCTCAGAAATAATGTCCCTGCATGCCTCTCCTTAGTTATAATGCCCCCACATGTCCCCTTTCAGTAACAGTACCCCTATGCATTTTAAGCAGGTTTTGCTGACATCACACACCTAGCTTCTAGTAGCCTTTGCAGCTCAGTGTATGGATATGTTAGCCATTTCATCCGTCTTGGGGCCCATCCTTTTATTCGCACATACTGCACATGCACCCATGTTCTTCAGTATATGTAAACATTGTATTCACTGTGCTAGTATCTATACATTCTCTGTACTGTCTGGCTGATGCACTTGCCACAGGTGGAGGTATGGCGACGGAAGATTCAGGATACAATGCAGCGGATGGAGTAACTAAATTGCACAATATTCATTTAACACAAAAATAAAGATGAACAATGATATGATAATGAAAAAAGCGAATACACTTTACCTTCAGTATTTTAGACACAATGCGCTATTAACTCTTTGCAATACAATTTTGGATTCAGGGTTTCCTAGGGGGTTTTCTCTTTCTGCCATTATACAATGGCACCATCTGCTGGCTAGAGCCAGTACTGCAGTATGGGGCATGCTAGAGAGGCCCCCGACAACAGAGCAGCCAGTAATATACAGTAAGAATACCCTGCCAGATGTCTTCCGACATCAAAGCTGTACAGCCTTCAATCAGAATGTCTTCAGTCGTCAGACAGTGGATTGGAAAGGGTTAACTCTAACGTACATTTACCTTCTAAGCAATTTCCTTTACTAATATCAATGCAATCTCTTAAAAATACAGTTTATAGAGCATACATTTCAGCTAAATATATATTCTCCTTTACCTAGGCCTTGTGCACTCCTGTGCTTCCTTTTTACCTTCTCCCTGTGGAAATATCTCAGTCCTTGACCAGAAGCTCAAGCAAAAGAAATTTATTATCAGTCCAATTCCCTCTGTGCAGATTCTATTTACTGAAGCAGGCCTGTTATTGAAACTACTGCTGACCCTCATATATTGTGTACACACCCAAAGTCTTAGCTGAGGCTGGCCTCACTTACGATTTTGTTGCATGGAAGTTGCTGCTTCTACAGACCCAAGCACTCCTACAGCATTGGCTGTAGTAGGACACGCTACTCTGTGCTCCTTTCTGCTGTCATTGGGCAATCCTACTCCTGCCCGATCCTGGATGGTGCTGTCCACACTTTTCTAAGGCACAGTCCTGGGTCATCGCTACTTCTCTCTCTCTCTCTGTCCTTTTCACCACAGGCCCTGTGCATCTTTACAGCCTGCGGGCTTTGTCCCTCTGTACAGCTCCTGCTAAACTCACTACGCAGCAGCAATTTGTCTTTTTTTTATATCTGGGCATAATGCCCCCAGAAAGTTCACAATGAGCATGCTCAGACCTGCTTGCCAAAATTTGGTGCAAATTTTGGCACAAGCAGAAATTCTGGCACATCTTCCAGTTCCAACCATGGCAATCTTAACCCTTTATGGTGAGTCCTTAACATACTGTACATCTATCATATTGCATATATTGAAGGCTGATTTTATAATTAATCCATAATTATCCATGTTTTACTAAGTTGCTCGGGACTTTGTAGGATGGTTTATCCGCATCGTACCATAATAATCTCCATTGGGCATTGTATCTGCCAGTATAATGCATTATTCTACCTTTTTATTAATGTCACACGGTCTTTAGCTTTGTTTTCATAGTCATGTTTCCCAATTATCTGACAAGATGTTCGAAGTCTGGCGCCTGCACAGCAGCTTTGTGACCCGTC
Source organism: Eleutherodactylus coqui (assembly GCF_035609145.1). Classification (NCBI taxonomy): domain Eukaryota; kingdom Metazoa; phylum Chordata; class Amphibia; order Anura; family Eleutherodactylidae; genus Eleutherodactylus; species Eleutherodactylus coqui. The sequence continues at coordinate 27,769,278 of NC_089840.1, forward strand.
ACTGATGTTGAGGTAGGTGCACCTTCTAAGGACGGTGGGAGCGCCTCATGGATGTTGGCAGCACCTTTTTCAGCATCTGCCAGGTTTCACTGCACTTTGTCACATTCGCACCGTGTTTGAATTGCACTGCCAAATAATCCTTCCTTCTGCAGCTGTTTCAGTCATTTTCTTAAGACAGCGATGTCACTGAAAAGAGTGACATCAGAGGGAATCTAGAACTTTTTCAGCCTTATGCATAAATAGACAATATTCCTTCACATTAAATTGTCAATCTTCTTATTTTTGTTCCAGTTTTTGTTTGCACAGATGTAGCAACCGTTATCTTTACAGATGCTGTGCTATTCTATTAGCAGAACATGTTGCGCAGTAAATGACCACCACATTAGGAACGGCTAGCACTAAACATCTTGTGATCAGCTATTTGGTACCATAGTGATGGGCGCCTCAAGATCCACTCTCAGATAATGTGCTGACCTTTCCTCTGTCCAGCAGAAGCCAACATTGGCAGTCATTGGAAAACGTGGTTGTCGCCCCCGCTGCCAGTGAGCGGTAGATGTGAAACGGAAATAAACACCCGGGAACTGTTAACACCACAGATCCTGGAAAGCAAATGGTTAATGGGAAAGAGAAAAATAAAATAAATGTGAACTCTCCCTAAGGGACTCTACCATATGAACGCCTGTGCCTAAATAGTGAATGGATCGTCTCCATAAAGACGCATTCACACTGGAACCTGGGGTACTCTCTTACCCTGATCTCTGAAAATAAAGATAAAACAAACCAAAAGGTCACACACCACAAATAGCGAAAAACCACAGAACTTATCTGTATGATGCAGGCAGAACTCTGACTCTAACCTGGCTTCCAAAAGGAGACTGAGTAGAGCAAAGTCAGAGAACACAATGCAAAGAAAAACCCAAACACCAACAAAGTGATTTAAGCAGACACAACAGGGGTTACTTGAGTGACTTTGACCGTGGGCAGATTGTAGTCAGAGGTGTGCTGCCAATATTTCTGAAAGAGTCACATTTGTTTGCTGCCACGGTGTCAAGGTGTATGTGCTGGGACTTGTTGTTCTAAGGGTTTCCAAGAGCACACCTTCCCAGGTGTCGAATAACTGTGCCAGCCGGGTGTGGATTTCTCCAGCCAGCCAATCTTCACTGGTCTGCTGCATATATATATACCAGTTCCTCCACATAAGTAAGCTGGTATCCCTTCACTCAAAGCTAGGGATTATACATTTTAGTCTGTAGTGTTTCTCTCACCTTTCCTGAGGATGGTCTGGACACCTGTTGTCCCCGTCTACATTTTATGTGGTCCCGCTCTCCCTTTCCTTGTTACAGGTGTTGCCTCCAGGCATCTGGTGTCTGCCATGGTCAGATGGGTGATTCCTAAAACGGTCCCCTGTATGTTAGAATGGTGTGGTGGCTGACTCTCTTTCCCCTTGGTGTGGGACACTTGGGCTAGCTATGGTTTGATATCTGTACGCATGAGAGTTCTGAGTAGAGTCCGGTTCTGTAGTGTGAACAGCGATGTATTCTGTGGCTGTGCAGGTGACCGGACATGTGTTGTGAGCTGTCCTGTTCTGGGTTGCAATTTCTGGTGTGTTGGTGTGAACTAAGTCCGTCCCTGCTGTGGATCATTTACCATCTTTGGGCGAGTTAGGTCTTTAGGTTCCAGGGTGGGGTCGTCCTTATTGGGACGATCGCCCTGCTTGCAGGCAGGTTTCCTGGGAGAAGTTGTCTCGTTAGAGTAGGGACGCACAAGACAACAATAATCCTTGAAGTGTGCTTGCAGTCTTAAGTGACTTGACTAATCCATGAACTAATACCTTGTACTTATTATAGCAATTTAATCTGATTGAATCTGAATGTGTGCGGGTATGACAGGTTTCTGCTTTGAGTGTGGAAGGATGGATGGACATAACACATTGAACCACAATATCAAGAGTATACTAAGACTGGTTGTACCATGACAGACATCCGATGGAAGATTACACAGTCGTAGGCCACGTGTGTTTCTGATATCTCAGCAGTGATGTGCCACAGTGGAACAACTGCCATAGCAGTACAACAGTGGGAAAGTTAGACAAATTTCTACAAAAAACATGCAACATATCTTATGTCCACTGGGATTCAATAGGCGAAGACTGACAAGGGTGCTCCTGATGACCCCACGTCATCACCAACAGTGCCTCACATGGGCTCATGAAAGATGTCAATGGACCTTGAAAACTTGGCTGAAGGTTTGTCTAGCATAAACAACATGTGTCCCAGGGATGCAACATTGGGGTTCAATAGACTGGTGGTGGTGGTCCCAGTGTCTGGTGTACATTTTTCTGGCATGGCATAGAAAATGTCATACATCATACCACAATCCTTGAATGGACAGCAAATGACAGCCTGTTGACTTTTTCTGGCTTCCGAGGCACCAGGGCTCCAGTACCGGATCGGGGGCCACTTGAGCATAGGAATAGGATTTTTTCTTTATTGTATATGTTTGAGCCTGTACATTTTTTTAAAAGTCCCGGATAACCCCTTTAAAAATAGCACAAGCCTTGGTTCACTCCTATTCAGATCCTTCTACTTGTAAGCCAAAACACTTATCAAAGAGCCGTGTGTGGAAACTGACCATATGCGTCACGCCCTGTCCACATCTTACCTTTTCTTACAGTCGCCTCCAGACCAGACCCTACTTTTATTTTAACTGTAGTCAGAGGCTGCATTGGTCTAACACTCCCAATGCACTATGCAGATTAGGTAGTCTAAAGAGTGTGTCGGCCACCTTGGATGGGCAAAAATGGGACTCGGAACTGGTGGATCAGAGGGCCAGCAGAAACGAACAACTGCAGGTAATACCTTCCCTTCTCCTTTCAATCCCAGAATACAATTGTGTCCCGTAACCAGAGGGTTGCTTTAAATGGTACTAATAGAAAATAGAACTTGTCCTGCAGAAAACAAGCCCTTGTATGGGTATACTAACTATAAACTAAAAAAGCTATGGCTCATGGAATATGGAGATAAAAAGGTGAAAATAAAAAACAAAAAAGCTTCTGGTCTTGAAAGGGTTATTATTCACCGGGACAAACATAATTGGAAATTATGTATGTAAATATACCTAATGCCAAAATAAAAAAAAATGCATAAAACCAAGCTATGAACAAAAGAAACCCGAAATGTGTATGAGTTATGCACTTATATGGAGATTGCGGATTTTCCCATACACTCTGGTTTCCATGATTAGCGCAGATTCCAGTTGTCTTTTTGTGCCATTTAAAGGTTCATTAACATCATGTTCATTATCTGTTCTTGTGTTTGCAAACCTGTAAACTTTTACATCTTCCTCTCACCTCGGTGCAGGATTTTACTATTTGTTATGAGATGTCTACAGCCACAAAATCGCATCTGGCAGCATAAATCTACAGGTTTCCTTTATAGAAGACCTTTAGAAATGTGGAACCTGTTCCAAATATCACTTTGAAATGTCATGGCTGTAACCGATAATGATTGTTGGTGAACACTCAGGGTTTTGGCCATAAATTAAGCCGGAGAGCTGACTTTTTAATTTTGTCCTTTTTAATTGTTCTTATTTCTATATAATTAATGCAGAAAAAGGTGGCAGAGCAATAACATTACACATAACAGCTCTGAAGTGTCATTCCATTATCTGCTGCTTCTGATCCTGGCATCTTATGTACTATTCCGATATTTAGTATTACATTTACAGGATCAGCATATACATATTAAATTCCAATAATAGCGCATGCTAATGTCAAAGTCGTGTGCATTGTGTTTGTAAGTCAACACATGAAGCTTTATCTCTGTCCGTAACACTGAGAAATGGCAATTTGCTAAATAGTCCAAGTCCCTTAGCATGGCACCTCACAGCATTTTGATTAACTCTTGCAACCCTCTTGGAATGCACACCTGTTTTTAGGATTAAGGCCGTCTTCACTTACGGTTTTCTGTTGAAGGGGTCATCATTACTTGTTGGCGCTATACAAATAAAGATTATTATTATTATTTCTGGCCCTAACTTGTCCATGATCGTTGTTGCAGTCCAGTGGCTTCCATCGGGTTGGGACTGTAGCGTGGCCATTCTCTCTCCCTCTGTTGGTTCCGGACAGCAGGCAGTCTCCAATTCATCAGTGCAGTCCCGAGGCTATTATCTGCGCTCAGATCCAATGTTTTCCACGGGGAAACGATGCTATCAGTACTCCCCCAGGGAGAACTACTGATAAAAGTGAATGACGATTTTTAGGTTAGCTTGAATTTAACGATCAGCTAACAGTGCCTGAAAAGTAGGCGATGGGCGCACATTTACACGCACCGATTATTTAAAAATCTAATAATAGTCCCTCCGGTGTGCATATTTATAGGTTGGGGCCCACTTATGGTTTATCAGTAGGAGATCTCAGCTCTACTGATTCTCAGCTCCCCAGCATCAGGAATGCCGCCTTCTATCACCCCAAGGCTGCTGTTTCTATTCCAGCTGTGCAGCTGCTCTGCTCTCTGACACAGCTCATGGCTCTCACAGGGCTACCTCCCCCCAAAAGACAAAATTCTAATACAGCTGCTTTTCTCTTCCTCAGGCCAAGATGACCACCGTGACATCACTCAGGGGCAAGGCTTAGCGTGGTGACGTCACTAGGGGCAGTGCTTCATTCCTGTGCTAACAGCACTGTCCTCCTACTTTATGGTAATATCTTACTGCCAGCCCATTCCATTAGTAACAATTTAACCATTTCAGAGGTGGGTCCTTTACCCATGTGCTTAGATGGGCACATGACCACTGGACACGGATGTGAGTAGAGACTGCAAGAAAGCTACACAGAGGAGTGCAGGCTACTGGATTTGGTTGCTGTTACTGGGGTGTTTTTGCAAAAAAAAATTTGGGCAAGGCAACTGTGGAGGGGGAAAACATGTAGGGAGCGGCATTTTAATACCCTTCGCTGGGCTCACTGGATATTAAAACAGCCCTGCTTCTTTGAGTTTTTGACATAACCAGCGTGCTACTAAAATACATGTTGAAGAACTAACCTACTGTAATAACTCACAGGCATCTGCAGCCGTATCTAAAGATTATCTACTCTTCAGAAAGATAAATAAAATGTTGCTTTTCTATAAATTATGGATTTAATCTATTTCCTCACCATGATCAGATTAGCAAATTAATTAGAACTGTTGATAGATGCACCATTCCTGTTGTCACTTCAATGGTAGTTCTACCCCAAGGTCATATGTGACCTATATAGTGACTTCAAGTAATTAGTATCTAAGGAGACTTAATTTATTCAAAACCGCAATTATTTTCGCCAGACATTTGTCTTACTCCTGAAATCTTCTGTTTACAGCCATGATTTTTTAAATACATGTAATAGGAAAACTATAATAAAATTGTTATCACGGACCATGGACAGGGGTGTGGTTTATCCACGGTTCAGTATATTATGGCACAGGCCTAGAAAGTAGAGGGTTTTGGAGCAAGAAGAGCATGTCAATCCTTTATGGCTGCTAATTTCTCAGTTGTGAATTGTGCTAGTAATTCAGTAATAGTGTGCCTCTATCATTAAAGTGGTTATGCCAAGTAGTGTGGATAGGGATAACTTTATGATTAGCGGAGGTCTGACTGTTGGGATTCCCACTGATCCCAAGAGCAGGGCTCCAGTCAGTCCCCGAGTGAATGGAGTGGAAGTCAGGCAAACCTGCCACTGCTCTCTTCACATCAATGGGCGCACCAAAACATTCCGAGTTCAAGCAGTTTGGCAATTTCCAGTGCTGTAGTTCAAGTCAATGGAGCAGTGGTACACCTGCGTAACCTCTGCTGCGTTCACTTGGAGACCCACAAGACCCCATTGTCAGGATCAATGACGATCCGAGCAGCCAAACTCCCATCAATCATAAATTGTCCCCTATCCTGTGCATAGGAAATAGTTTTATAATGTTGGAGTAATCCCTTAATTTAGGTGATACTCATAAGGTATTAAAGCATCATCAAGAAGGTATGCCCAATTTTCTGCATGGTGCACTGGAGAAAACAACATGGAGCAATTAGGTCCTGTTCCAAAGCCCTTCTGAAGTAGCCCACTCACCAAGGTTTTTATTGCAAAAAGTAGAACCAAATCATTATGGACAACATACTACCGTATATACCGGCGTATAAGGCGACGGGGCGTATAAGACGACCCCCCAACTGTCACCTTATACGCCGGTATTCAGTGGAGAAAAAAAAAAAAATTCATTACTCACCTGCCCCGGCGTTCTGTCGCGCTCCGGCAGGATGTCGCTCGCTCCGGCAGGCTGTCGCTCGCTCCTCGTCCCCGGCGCAGCATAGCTTTCTGAATGCGGGGCTTGAAATCCCCGCTTCCAGAAAGCTAATACACACGCCGGCAGCCATGACAGCATTGAATGGCTGTGATTGGCTGAAGGCGCACGTGTTAGCAATCACACTATTCAATGATGTCATTGAATAGTGTGATTGGCTGAAGCCACGTGCGCTTTAGCCAATCACAGCCATTCAATGATGTCATGGCTGCCGGCGTGTGTATTAGCTTTCTGGAAGCGGGGATTTCAAGCCCCGCATTCAGAAAGCTATGCTGCGCCAGGGACGAGGAGCGAGCGACAGCCTGCTGGAGCGAGCGACATCCTGCCGGAGCGCGACAGAACGCCGGGGCAGGTGAGTAATGAATTTTTTTTTTTTACACTTTTTTTTTTTTTGAATTACCGGCGTATAAGACGACCCCCGACTGCAGAGCAGATTTTTCGGGGTTCAAAAGTCGTCTTATACGCCGGTATATATGGTATATTATAAAAAGTTTGATAATATTTAATATAGGGCTAATTTGATAAAAAGTTCAAAAATTCGGATATAATGACTAAATATGTACTCCAGGAAACGCTCAACCTTTTCCCATTCCCGAACGTCAAGGACACACTGTTTACACTAGCTTTGGACTATATATTAACCCTTTGAACAAGTGTAACAGATCCCCTTAATACTTTCACATTTTCCCCTCTTTTGATTATACTTTTATTCCCAAACCACAGAGGAGACTTCAGTGTCTCATAGAGATGAGGGAGTATACTCGCTAAGGCACATTACTCGAGTGAGTAGTGCCTTAGCCGAGTATTTCCCCGCTCCTCTCTATAGATTCGGGGGCCGGCACGGGTGACAGGTGCTGGGGTAAGAGAGAGATTTCCCCTCCGTTCCTCCCCGCCCTCCCCCGCCGCTCCCCGCCCCCCGCCGGCCCCCGAATCTTTAGAGACGAGCGGGGAGATACTCGGCTAAGGCACTACTCGCTCATCTCTAGTGTCTCACCTTCCTGGCGCTAGCCTTCAGAGAGGACGTGTCTTCACTCCACTTCCCAATTTAAGAAGTTCTCTGGTTTACAAAAACTTTGAGCGCTGGATGTCGTAGATTTTAGATGTGACAGGGATGAGCATCTTCACATGGGTGTCCCCAAGGATGTACAATTTTTGTAACTCATTTGATTTGTTTCTTACATGGTACAATATCATTCGGATTTCCGCAATCCTGTGATAATCTGAATGAGAACACTGTGCAACAATTTTTTTAAACATTTTCATAACAGAAAGTAATTGATAAGTTTCTGTAAAATTGAAACCTTCTGATTCCACTGGTAACATTGAACACTAGCAGCACGTCTCATTTTCAAGTTACTAACCATTCCCTTAATTTAAGATAACAGTTTGCACATGCCGTAATATTACTATTCGGCTGTTTTTGGTGGAAAATGACGCTTGGGTCTTGACTTCCTTCTGCAAGAAACATTACTTTCCATCTGTAAGAACCAGCAAAAGTTGCCCATCATATTTGGATTGTACTTTCCTTTGTAACAGTCTTCAATAGAACCCATTGTTCACATGAGTGTATTTTTTCACACGATGTACAATCGCGTGAAAAAATATGCAGCATGACATTGCCGGGGCGTATTACACGCTACAGTAAGCCATTTAAGTGAATGGGCAGCACAAATACGCAGTGAGTATGCAGGAAGCCTGCTTATTTGCACACCATCTCAATGAGCCTGTCTACATTGTTTTTTGCATGTGTATTTGTGCACTTAAAAACACGCCAGAGCAGACAAAAAATGTGGGCGTAAGCGATTTTTGGTCGTGTAAATACATGTTTCATTTACACAACTGACAGGCTATTATGTCCATGGGAATGAGCCCCCATAGTGACCCCTATAGTAGCTCCAGTAGTACTAGTGACCCCAACAGTGGCCTCAATAGTAATAGTGACCCTCATAGTGGCCTCAGTAGTAACAGTGTCCCCTACATCAGGGGTACCCACTCCCGGCCTCAGGGACCACCAACAGGTCATGTTTTCAGGATATCCTATGGTAAGAACCCCTGTGGCTATGTCTGAGGCGCCGACAATAATTACATCACCTGTGCAACACTGAGGAAATCCTGAAAACATGACCTGTTGGTGGTCCCTGAGGACTGAAGTTGGGGAACACTGCCCTACATGGCCCGAGTAGCAATAGTGACCACCATAGTAATCCCAATCATGCTGCCCAGCCAGAGGCTAATACCGCGTCTCCCGGAAACTAAGACACCGTCTTATATATTTTTTGCCCTTAAAAGGGCACATTGTCTTATTTTCGGGGGGTGGGGGGGAGGCTTATACTCACCTGGTCCGCGGCGTCCCAGTGCCTCCCGATGGTGTCCGGTGGCGGTGCAGCGTGCTCCTCGTCTCACAGTTGTCATCTGCTGGTGACAGAGCTTTGTATACCACGCCGCCAGCAAAGCGAGAGCTGTGACTGGCTAATCCAGCACTGGCAGCCAATCATAGCCAGTGCTCGAAGAGCCAATCACAGCCATTCAGTGATGTCATTCATTTCAGTCCTCCCCCAAAAACCCGATAGGTCTTACTATCGGGGTAGGTCCTATTTTCAGGGAAACACGGAAGAAACCCTCCCATTGGATCAGGAATAGGTAATCTGGCGTCATGAGGCACAGGTTTTATTGCAGAAGGTATATCTGGATACAGAATTTTATCTTTGTATTTACTGGAGAAACCTTTGGTATTTGTCACACAGAAATAACAGTCAGTATGGTGGTCTCTTTACTCTTGCCAAACCATCGGAATCAGAGGCGTACATTGACACTTCGGAGCCCCAATGCAAAATCTGTAATGGGGCCCCAAAATATAGTGCTTTATTCATAGTACTGGGATGCCTGTATGGAGAAGAGAGGCCTTATGGGCCCCCCAAGGCTCCTGGGCCCGGGTGCAACCGCATCCCTTGCATCCCTTATAGTTATGCCCCTGATTGGAATGGTGAATGGTGTTCTACTCTTGCCTTTCAGCCACTGTGTGAGATGAGTGTTACATGACACACAGATGATGTGCGGCACCCACTTCTTATCTTGGTCACCAAGTTTTATTCCCAAATACTTGTGATAGTCACACTTTACCAAGGATGCTATTTTCCACCACTGTGTCTTTGTTGTGAATTGTCCGCAGACATATCAGAAATTGCCTGGGTTGTTCAGACATCTGTGCCGCTCAGCCATATTGTTATTACATTTAGAAAAATAGTCCCAGTCTAACCAATGACCTGTAAAAACACAGTTCATTAATTACAACTTACTGGTGAATGATCCACAGTGTTTCCGCCACATAGAAACATACCCTATATGTTACATAAACCTACCCTTATAGTGTTTAGTCAGCACGTGGTGTGTAACAGCAATTGTGAAATAGTTGCACAATGACTTTTGTTATTCTTTTTATTAAGCAAGGTTAATGACGAGCGGACTGGATTAATTGTATAGGCATATTTCTAAAAAATAAAGTACAACAGCAATTGGATTACATTATTCCCCATAACTGGAAAACCTTACGTGGCAAAAAAAACCAGATATCATATTTGAATTCAGCGCACTAAAGTTACTATAAGCCGCCTATCTGCTGATCTGTTACAAAATTTGTATTGCACAGTGTTATCGATCAGTGTAAATGTATGCACCCACTGAATGACGAACGAGAAGTCATTCAGTGTTAATCTATGCAGAATACTGAACAACGTATTGTTCCATGTAAACAGGCAGTCGTTCCCTTCTGAATGACTGCCTGCTTACTGTGAAAGGAGGCAGGCAGGCCGGAATAATCCCCAGTCCACTTTGCCTCCATTCACTTGTGATTCTCGTTCCTGCATTAAAGCACAGGAATGATTGTCGCTTGGACGACCTGTTGGCCATCTATTGACAGATTGTTCCATGTAAAAACACCCTTACACATTGTAAGCAAATAAGGTATACAAATCCTTAAGATTTGAAATGCAACATAAAGAGCTAAGCATAGCAATAATATTTGGAATAAAGCTTGTACTATACCTAACATGGGGAGAAAGCAAATCTATTAAATATTTTTTTTTTCCAGTGTATTTACAGGTGAAAATGAAATATCAGATGAGATGCAGAGTAATAAAGTAAACTCTCCACTAAATGTCAGCAGTTTAACCCAAGAAAAAGTGCAGAGCCGTCTTAAAAAGATAAAAATAGACAAATCTCAGTGTTATTTCATATACCGACCTTGTATGCAACACAGTATCAAATGCTTTGGAAAGGTCCCGATGCACAAGATCCAATGACTCTCCCCGGTCCAGTCTAGAACTTACCTCCTCGTATAAGCTGATCAGGTTGGTTTGACAGGAGCAATCTCTCATAAACCCATGCTGATACAGAGTTATACAGCTATTTTCCCTGAGGCCCTCCAGGTAAGCATCTCTTATAAAACCCTTCAAACTTTTTGCCCTCAATGGAAATAAGACTTACCGGCCTGTAATTTCCAGGGTCACTTTTTAACCCGTTTTTGAATATCAGCACCGCATTGGATATCCACTCAACTTTCCTCAGACCAAATAAGGGGTAGATTAACAGAAAGCAGGGTGATGATCTACCAGTATCATTTCATCACAAGCAGAAAAAAAATTAACTATTTCTAGGCAAGTAACATAATTGTATAATAGATTTCACTGTTTTCCTTCTCATTTCTACATGCTCTGACCATAATCTCATATTTTTCCAAGCAAGGATTTCTATATGAAGCCCTTCATGCTGCTTTTACAATCGTGCAAACATTCTCTATCTATCCCCATCCAAACATCCAGTCTTTCATGTACCTGTCTTTTGTCACTTCCAGAGTGCCCACTTGCCAGAATAATTGAGCATGACCTCCAATGATCCTTCTACTTTGTCTCTTGGACATTTACTTACAAGCTGCAGCTGCAAATATTGTTCCCTGAATGATTAATTATGAAAACTTCTCCGAAGTCTTTTAATTTGTTAATCTGTAATTTCACTAATTTGCAATCCCTGCTGAAATGTCGAGTGATGACTTAACGGACACTTCCCTGAAGTCTTTTTTTTTTCTTGTTCACCGATCCTGGAGGCACTGAAACACCAGGTCAATGCACGGAATGGACAGAGCAAGTTCCCCCCTCCCCCCCTACTCCAGCTCCCTGCTCCAAAAATCCATTCAATACATGATCCCCAGACAGAATACCAGACTCCACTTGCAGCAATCTGGTAATCAGGTAGCCATTAGACTGAATAAAAACAAAACTACCAGTATGAGACAGAAACCTTCAACACAATCTAGCACATTCCAATCATTACATTCATTTGTACAGGTTATTTGCATGCACTCCTCTACGATTACAAACAAGTCTAATTATTCAACCTCAAGCATAGGCTCTATGTCTCATGACCCAGATTCACTAGAAAAAAAGATTTCTCCCTATTCTAACAGTCTGTCTTTCAGGGCACACAGGGTTACTGAGAACAGCCATTACCTTCCAGCTCAAGTCACTGCCTTTGTATCACAATCTCACACTATAAACACACTGTGGACACAGCTACTTCATGCACACAAAATACTCAGGTTGATGATATGGCAAGTGAAATAGAAACTAAAAACTGTACTTTCTTAAAAAAGCAGACAGAAGCAAAGACGCATAAGAAACAACGGTCTTACCTTACTGCGCAGACTTGTGTTGGCCCTGTGTCCACCATTCAGAGACCTTGACAGTCCATAAAACATTCCACGTGCCCACATTCTCCACCAAAAAATGTTGGAATAATTCCTTAATTTAGGTGATACTCAGAGTATCAAAGCCTCATCAACATAGAGTCATTAGGTCTTGTTCCAAAGACTTTCTGAAGGAAGTAGCCTACTTACAAGGATTTTATTGCCAAAAGTAGAACAAGAAGTTTATAACTGACCAATCATTACGGACAACATCCTACATTACACTTTTTTTGCAGTGTTAAAATAAATTATTATAAAAAATTTGATAATACACGCTTCAATGCTACTTTGATAAGAAGTACAAAAATTAGGATGCAATGACTAAGTATGTACTCCAGGAAACGCGCCCTACCCCCCCCCCCCCCCCTCGTCCCCGAGCATCAAGGACACACTGTTTCCATGTGCTTCGGACTTTATATTAACCCTTTGAATGACAAGTGTAACAGATCACCTTAACACTTTTACAATAATTTGGCATAATTCCTTTAAGGTTATGTTCACTGTGAGTTTCACTCCTTCATATCAGGGGATAAAAGCAGCGGTAAATCTACACCAAAATTTGCATAAAAATCTATATTTGCTGCGAATTTGCCATTATGTTTTTTTTTCGCTGTACAAAAATACATAGTGAATCTACCTGAGGCCTTAGTCACACGGGCGGTTTTTCCCGCGATTTGCGGATCGCATGACGGATGCGCATCCGCAAATCGCGTGACCGGGGCCAAAAAAATCACCCGAAAAACTGCTCCTAGCCGCGTTTCGATAGAAACTGTCCGGAACTGTCCAGCGCTTTGAATTCAATGGAGCCGGCAATACAGCCGGCTTAATTGAAAGCAATGGGCTGCGGGCGATTCCACAATGAATTTTCGGGAAGGGCTTAAAAATATAAGCCCTTCCCGGAAATTCATCCAGAAATGTGTAAAAACAACAAAAAAATATATATACTCACCTGGTCTCGGCAGACGGAGTTCAGCAGTCGGGGATTTAAAATCCCTGCCTGCTGAATGAGCTGCCTCTGATTGGTCACAGCCTCACCAATCAGAGGCAGCTCTCACTTACCCATTCATGAATTCATGAATGGGTGAGTGAGTGCTGCCTCTGATTGGCTCAGCGCAGGGACCAATCAGGGGCAGCTCTTAGCTGAATGACAGGCTGCTGAATACTACTCAGAGCAGTTCAGGAGAACTGCCGGCCGGCCGGCCGCGGCTGAACTCCGTCTGCCGGGACCAGGTGAGTATATATATATTTTTTGTTTTTACTAGAGATCAGCGAACGTACTCGTCCGAGCTTCATGCTTGCTCGAGTATTAGCGTGTTCGAGATGCTCGTTATTCGAAACGAGCACCACGCGATGTTCGAGTTACTTTCACTTTCATCTCTGAGACGTTAGCGCGCTTTTCTGGCCAATAGAAAGACAGGGGAAGCATTACAACTTCCCCCTGCGAAGTTCAAGCCCTATACCACCCCCCTGCAGTGAGTGGCTGGCGAGATCAGGTGTCACCCGAGTATATAAATCGGCCCCTCCTGCGGCTCGCCACAGATGCATTCAGACATAGCTCAGGGAAAGTGCTGCTGATGCTGGAGCTGCTATAGGGAAAGTGTTAGGAGTTATTGTAGGCTTCAAGAACCCCAACGGTCCTTCTTAGGGCCACATCTGACCGTGTGCAGTACTGTTGAGGCTGCTTTTTGCAGTGTTGCACATTTTTTTTTGTATATCGGCCGTACAGAGCATTGCGTCCTGCAGTAATTTTACATAGTCCAGGGCCAGACATATACAGTCTATACAGGCAGTGGGCTTTTCCAAAAACATTTGGGAAAAAAATCTATTTGGGCTGCCTGTGACCGTCCTCAGTGTACTGCGTCTCTGCTGGGGGTAGTTGTCCTAATTCATACGCAGCCAGCTAAGTGTTACAGCAGGCTTGCGCAAAATTCTTTCCTGGCTCTGCTGTGCGTTCCGTAAGCGAAGTCAGCCTCCAACCACAGGCCAATAAGCGGCACATTTAATTGCAGCATTCTGTTTCTGCACTACTGGTAATACAGAATGCTGAGGGGTAGGGGTAGGCCTAGAGGACGTGGACGCGGGCAAGGACGCAGAGGCCCAAGTCAGGGTGTGGGCACAGGCCGAATCAGTGCGGTGGCCAGGGGTAGAGGCAGGGCCAGACCGAATAATCCACCAACTGTTTCCCAAAGCGCCCCCTCGCGCCATGCCACCCTGCAGAGGCCAAAGTGCTCTAAGGTGTGGCAGTTTTTCACAGAGACGCCTGACGACCGACGAACAGTGGTGTGCAACCTTTGTCACGCCAAGATCAGCTGGGGACCCACCACCACCAGCATGCACAGGCATATGATGGCCAAGCACCCCACAAAGTGGGACGAAGGCCGTTCACCGCCTCCGGTTTGCACCACTGCCTCTCCCCCTGTGCCCCAACCTGCCACTGAGATCCAACTCCCCTCTGAGGACACAGGCACTACCGTCTCCTAGCCTGCACCCACACCCTCACCTCCGCTGTCCTCGGCCCCATCCAGCAATGTCTCTCAGCGCAGCGTCCAGACGTCGCAAGGGCAACTGTTTGAGCGCAAGCGCAAGTACGCCGCCACGCACCCGCACACTCAAGCGTTAAACGTGCACATAGCCAAATTGATCAGCCTGGAGATGCTGCCGTATAGGCTTGTGGAAACAGAGGCTTTTTAAAGTATGATGGCGGCGGCGGCCCCGCGCTACTCGGTTCCCAGTCACCACTACTTTTCCTGATGTGCCGTCCCAGCCCTGCACGACCACATCTCCCGCAACATTGTACGCGCCCTCACCAACGCGGTTACTGCCAAGGTCCACTTAACAAGGGACACGTGGACAAGCACAGGTGGGCAGGGCCACTATATCTCCCTGACGGCACATTGGGTGAATTTAGTGGAGGCTGGGACAAAGTCAGAGCCTGGGACCGCTCACGTTCTACCCACCCCCAGAATTGCGGGCCCCAGCTCGGTGCTGGTATCTGCGGCGGTGTATGCTTCCTCCACTAAACCACCCTCCTCCTCCTCCTCCTCCTCCTCCTCCTCCAACGCAACCTCTGTCTCGCAATCAAGATGTGTCAGCAGCAGCAGCACGTCGGCAGCAGTCGCTGTCGCGCGGCATGGCAGCACAGCGGTGGGCAAGCGTCAGCAGGCCGTGCTGAAACTACTCAGCTTAGGAGAGAAGAGGCACACGGCCCACAAACTGCTGCAGGGTCTGACAGAGCAGACCGACCGCTGGCTTTCGCCGCTGAGCCTCCAACCGGGCATGGTCGTGTGTGACAACGGCCGTAACCTGGTGGCGGCTCTGCAGCTCGGCAGCCTCACGCACGTGCCATGCCTGGCCCATGTCTTTAATTTGGTGGTTCAGCGCTTTCTGAAAAGCTACCCACACTTGTCATACCTGCTCGGAAAGGTGCGCCGGCTCAGCGCACATTTCCGCAAGTCCAAGACGGACGCTGCCACCCTGCGGACCCTGCAACATCGGTTTCATCTGCCAGTGCACCGACTGCTGTGCGACGTGCCCACACGGTGGAACTCTACGCTCCACCTGTTGGCCAGACTCTATGAGCAGCGTAGAGCTATAGTGGAATACCAACTCCAACATGGGCGCCGCAGTGGGAGTCAGCCTCCTCAATTCTTTACAGAAGAGTGGGCCTGGTTGGCAGCCATCTGCCAGGTCCTTGGCAACTTTGAGGAGTCTACCCAGATGGTGAGCGGGGATGCTGCAATCATTAGCGTCACCATTCCTCTGCTGTGCCTCTTGAGAAGTTTCCTGCAAAGCATAAAGGCAGACACGTTGCGCTCGGAAACGGAAGCGGGGGAAGACAGTATGTCGCTGGATAGTCAGAGCACCCTCATGTCTATATCTCAGAGCGTTGAGGAGGAGGGGGAAGAGACAGCTTGGCCCACTGCTGAGGGTACCCATGCTGCTTGCCTGTCATCCGTTCAGCGTGTATGGTCTGAGGAGGAGGAGGAGGATCCTGAAAGTGATCTTCCTAGTGAGGACAGCCATGTGTTGCGTACAGGTACCCTGGCACACATGGCTGACTTCATGTTAGGATGCTTTTCTCGAGACCCTCGCGTTACACGGATTCTGGCCACTACGGATTACTGGGTGTACACACTGCTCGACCCACGGTATAAGGAGAACCTTTCCACTCTCATACCCGAAGAGGAAAGGGGTTCGAGAGTGATGCTATACCACAGGACCCTGGCGGACAAACTGATGGTAACATTCCCATCCGACAGCGCTAGTGGCAGAAGGCGCAGTTCCGAGGGCCAGGTAGCAGGGGAGGCGTGGAGATCAGGCAGCATATACAGCACAGGCAGGGGAACATTCTCCAAGGTCTTTGCCAGCTTTATGGCTCCCCAGAAAGACTGTGTCACCCCTCCCCAGTCAAGGCTGAGTCGGCGGGAGCACTGTAAAAGGATGGTGAGGGAGTACGTAGCCGATCGCACGACCGTCCTCGGTGACGCCTCTGCCCCCTACAACTACTGGGTGTCGAAGCTGGACACGTGGCCTGAACTCGCGCTGTATGCCCTGGAGGTGCTTGCTTGTCCTGCGGCTACCGTCTTGTCAGAGAGGGTGTTTAGTGCGGCTGGGGGAATCATCACAGATAAGCGTACCCGCCTGTCAACCGACAGTGCCGACAGGCTTACACTCATCAAGATGAACAAAGCCTGGATTTCCCCAGACTTCTGTTTTCCACCAGCGGACAGCAGCGATACCTAAACAATACGTAGGCTGCACCCGCGGATGGAAGCATCATTGTCTATCACCATCAAAAACGGGGACCTTTTTACTTCATGAATCTGTGTATTCTATTCATCCTCCTCCTCCTGCTCCTCCTCCTGAAACCTCACGTAATCACGCCGAACGGGCAATTTTTCTTAGGCCCACAAGGCTCAGTCATATAATTTTTGTAAACAATTTTTATACGTTTCAATGCTCATTAAAGCGTTGAAACTTGCACCTGAACCAATTTTTATTTTAACTGGGCTGCCTCCAGGCCTTACCAGTTAAGCCACATTAACCAAAGCGATTAATGGGTTTCACCTGCCCTCTTGGTTGGCATGGGCAATTTTTCTGAGGTACATTAGGACTGTTGGTACACCAATTTTTTTGGGCCCTCGCCTCCAGTGTAATCCAATTAATTTTTTGCCCACCTGCATTAAAGCTGACGTTACATCAGCTGTGCTGGGCACTGCAATGGGATATATTTATGTACCGCCGGTGGCTTCCTGGCACCCACCCATGCTGTCGGTCCACACGGAGTTGTAACTGCATGTGTCCACTTCTAAAGAACCCCAGTCTGACTGGGGCATGCAGTGTGGGCCGAAGCCCACCTGCATTAAGCACGACATTACTACCTCAGCTGTGTTGGGCAATGCAATGGGATATTTCTATGTACCGCCGGTGGCTTCCTGGCACCCACCCATGCTGTGGGTCCACAGGGAATTATAAATGCATCTGTTTCCACTTGTAAAGAACCACAGTCAGACTGGGGCATGCAGTGTGGGCCGAAGCCCACCTGCATTAAGCACGACATTACTACCTCAGCTGTGTTGGGCAATGCAATGGGATATTTTTGTGCATCGCCGGTGGGTTCCAGGGAGCCACCCATGCTGTAGGTGCACACGGAGTTTAACCTACATGTGTCCACTTGTAAAGAACCCCAGTCTGACTGGGGCATGCAGTGTGGGCCGAAGCCCACCTGCATTAAGCACGACATTACTACCTCAGCTGTGTTGGGCAATGCAATGGGATATTTTTGTGTATCGCCGGTGGGTTCCAGGGAGCCATCCATGCTGTCGGTCCACACAGACTTCACAATAGGGAGTTGTACCTGCCTGTGTCTACTTATAAAAAACCCCAGTCTGACTGGGGCATGCAGTGTGGGCCGAAGCCTACCTGCATTTAATCTGATGTTAGCTCTGCTGTCCAGCGCACTGCAATGGGATACATTTATGTACAGCGGGTGGGTTCCAGGGAGCCACCCATGCTGTGGGTGCACACGGAATTCCCGTTGCGGAGTTGTACCTGCCTGTGACTATTTATAAAAAAACGCGGTCTGACTGGGGCATGCAGACACCTTGACAGAATGAATAGTGTGTGGCACATAGGTTTCCCATTGCTATGCCCACGTGTGCAGCTCCTGATGGCGGTGGCACAGGATTATATTTCTCATTGCTTCTGTACAGCATTGTGGGCTATTGCCCCGCCCCTTTTAAAGAGGGTCGCTGCCTAGCCATGCCAACCCTCGGCAGTGTGTGCCTGCGGTTCCTCCTCATGGCAGACGCACTTATAAATAGACATGAGGGTGGCGTGGCATGAGGGCAGCTGAAGGCTGCGCAGGGACACTTTGGTGTGTGCTGTGGACACTGGGTTGTGCGGGGGGGGGGGGGGGGGGTTGGGCAGCATGTAACCCTGGAGAAGTGGCAGCGGAGTGTCATGCAGGCAGTGATTGTGCTTTGTTGGAGGTAGTGTGGTGCTTAGCTAAGGTATGCATTGCTAATGAGGGTTTTTCAGAAGTAAAAATTGTTGGGAGGGGGGGGGGCACTCTTGCCGCTATTGTGGCTTAATAGTGGGACCTGGGAACTTGAGATGCAGCCCAACATGTAGCCCCTCGCCTGCCCTATCCGTTGCTGTGTCGTTCCCATCACTTTCTTGAATTGCCCAGATTTTCACAAATGGAAACCTTAGCGAGCATCGGCGATATACAAAAATGCTCGGGTCGCCCATTGACTTCAATGGGGTTCGTTATTCAAAACGAACCCTCGAGCATCGCGAAATTTTCGTCCCGAGTAACGAGCACCCGAGCATTTTGGTGCTCGCTCATCTCTAGTTTTTACACATTTCTGCATGAATTTCCGGGAAGGGCTTATATTTTTAAGCCCTTCCCGAAAATTCATAGTGCGATCGCCGGCAGTCCATTGCTTTCAATGGAGCCGGCTGTATTGCCGGATTCATTGAATTCAATGGGCAAACATCGTTCTCCTCTGCCACAGCTGTTACAGCTGTGGCAGAGGAGAATGATTTGTCTTCTATATGTTCTCCATGGGGTCGGCGCTGCTGCCGCCGGCCCCATTGAGCGCATATAGAGAAGAGAACAGGAATCGCAGATAGGTGCGATCTGCGATTTCTGTTCTATAATTTACCGGACGAGCGCATAAAAAGCGCTCATGTGTCCGATACCATTGCAAAGCAATGGTTTTATAAAATCGCCGGACGCATGCGCATGCGCAAATCGCGCGAAAAAAACGCCCGTCTGACTGAGCCCTTAAGGGTATGTTTACTCAGCGGATTTTTGGCGCACATTTGACACAGACTCCACTGCAAATCTGCACCACCTAGATGTCCCATTTGTTTGAATGGGAATTCACACTGTAGTCTATAGATTGAGGGCTATCCTCTTGGAAAATTTTAAAGCCTGCAGATGCTGTCACATATCCTGTTCTAGGAGGATCATCATCTTGCAGATGCTTCCACGTTACCTGCCCTGGGAGGACTATCATCCTGCAGGCGCTTCCATGTCTCCTGCCCTGGGAGGATTATCATCCTGCAGGCGCTTCCATGTCTCCTGCCCTGGGAGGATTATCATCCTGCAGACGCTTGCACATCTCCTGCCCTGGGAGGATTATCATCCTGCAGATGCTTTCATGTCTCCTGCCCTGGGAGGATTATCATCCTGCAGATGCTTGCACATCTCCTGCCCTGTGAGTATTATCATCCTGCAGATGCTTTCATGTCTCCTGCCCTGGGAGGATTATCATCCTGCAGACGCTTGCACATCTCCTGCCCTGTGAGTATTATCATCCTGCAGGCGCTTTCATGTCTCATGAAAGAAATGACCAACAGCTGTTTTCTAGAACTTTGGGATTTTGTTTTTGGACAACACATTTCATGTCTAGAATATAATGGGCCATTATGATTATAACAAAAATATAAACATGTTTATTGTAAACTGAGCAGGAAGGGAACAACAATGTTTCATTTAATGTGCAACTTTAAATTATGCTTCAATTCACGGCTTCTTCGTTAATCCTCATCTTTGCATTTGGGTTGTTTCTAATCCTGCTTTAATTGACGCTGTAACTAAGAATAAGACGTGTGCGCTCGGCCCTCTCTTCTTTCTTGTCTTCTGGAGAAAAGAATATCATTGCCTAAAAGGAAAGAACACAACTCATAAGCATTAAATGTGCACTGTGTCTGCATGACCTTAAACAGAAAGGTAAAAGGCCACTATGTACCGCATAAGAGACTAATTCCTCTTTTAAGTAGTTTCAGTATACATAACTTGGTCTCGGCTGGTGACCTTTTCCTTCTAATCTTGGCAAAAGGTCAGGATCTGCAAGTTCACTTTCATACATTAAAGACACACATATAGACAATAAAGAACTGTAATGAACTCATTTTAGCTGTTGCCATGAACTTATAATGAATCATAGCATGGTAGAGTTGGAAGGAACCTCCAGGATCAACGCAGGATTCACTAAATCATGCCAGACAGATGTCTGTCCAGCCTCTGTTTGAAGACATCCATTGAAGGAGAACTCAACACCTCCCGTGGCAACCTGTTCCACTCATTGATCACCCTCACTGTCCAGTATCTAATTTGTGTCTCCTCCCTTTCAGTTTCCTCCCATTGCTTCTAGTGTTTCCTTGTACAAATGAGAATAGGGCTGATCCCTCTGCAGTGTGACAGCCCTTCAGATATTTGTAGACAGCTATTAAGTCTCCTCTCGGCCTTTTTTATTAGCTAAACATTCCCAGATCCTTTAACCGTTCCTCATAGGACATAATTTGCAGACCACTCACCATCTTGGTAACTCTTTTCTGAACTTGCTCCAGTTTGTCTATGTCTTTTTTAAAGTGGGGTGCCCAGAACTGGACACAGTATTCCAGATGATGTCTGACTAAGGAAGAGTAGAGAAGGATAATGACCTCACGTGATCTAGACTCTATGCTTCTCTTAATACATCCCAGAATTGTGTTTGCCTTTTTTGCTGCTGCATCACATTGTTGACTCACAATCTGAACTTGTATCCCAGAAGGTACACGATCCAGGATGCATTTTCAAAACTTTATCAAATGTTATGTGCAGTACGAAATATGGATATATACTGTAGAAAGGGCCCATGCAAAGGCACTGCTGAAGATTCTCTCACTTGCGTGAATAATTATTCACACATTAGAATGTTTGTTCGTCTAAAGCCTCATTTAGACACAACGCTCAAAAAATCTTTTGAGTGATTTTTGAGCGATAATCGATGTATTATTTTTACAGGGCAAGGTGATCGCTCACATGTTGAGCAATCACTTTGCGCTCTTAGCGGAGGATGCAGAAGACAAGCAGGGTGTCCCCGCTTGTCTTCTGCCTCCAGCTGTTCCCTGGTCACAGCACCTGGCTGTTATACAGCCCAGCGCTCCGATCAGGGTATGGAGAACACAGCTAGACCACTCTGTTCTTCATACTCAGCCTGTCATCAGGGAGCGGGATACAGCTGAAACAATAGTATCAGCTGTAACCCGCTGTGAACTCCTGATAACTGATAGCTGATCTTTTGGCATGCTGAAAGATCAGTGATAAGCGATGGCTTAACGAAAACTGCACGATGTCAGTGCAGTTAGATCAAAAGATGACTTTGAGCGATTTTTGAGCGAAAATCATTGCGTCTAAAAAGGCCTTAAGCAAATGTTCACATACTCGAGCGAAAGCCACGACCCCCCATTGCAAGACTACGGGCAGCTATCTTTGGGATGTAAAGAATTGTAGCAAACTGATGAGAAACAGATAGATCTTAGATCTATAGGTCCATTTACTCCAAACAATTTATCATTTGAATTAGCGAATGTGTCAGAGTTCGCTCATTCGCTCGGGCGGCCTAGTTATACAGGAACACATGTCATTGCCTCATTAAAATGAGAAATTGTGCAGTGGTTCATATTTGCTGTATAAGGGCTTCTGCACTTTTTTCATGCAATATCGCTGCTTTTTTTTCACGTGATTGTCAATGGGACTTTCTAATGTTAAAAACACTTTGCAAGTTGGTGCGTTAGAAAGTCCCATTGACAATCACGTGAAAAAAAGCACTGATATCGCGTGAAAAAAACGCAAGTCTTAGGAGCCCTAAGTGAATGAGAATGACTGAACAATCCGTATTTAAACCGTACGATTAGTCAAAGAGCCAACGATGATTTTTATGCTTGCATAAAGTGATTGATGCATGAAAAGCGCATGACTTATCGTTCGTCAGTCAATCGTTAGCTGCGTTTACACTTAAAAATCATTGTTCATTTTTGCTAGTTCGAACGATTTTTTGAATGACTATTGTTTTGTGTAAAAGACTCTTTAGACTTTGCTCACATCTGTGATGGAGGCTCCACTTTGAGCCTCATACATAGATCTGGCATGAAATGCTGCACAAGAAAGTCCAGACAGGATAATAGGAACTCAACTGTCCCCATTATAGTCAATGTGATCTGTTTGCTGCCGTTCAGTCAGGGGAATCTGTCTTCCTGTTGTCATAACGAAGCAGGAAAATGGAATCCCCAAAGCAGATGTGAATAGAGCCTAAGTGTCAATTTGTAATGGAAAAATCTGACAATCCATTGAAAAATGGACAACTTGCTGATCAATAGGGGTCTCACCACTGAAACCCCCGCTGATCTGAAAAATGGAGATTCCATGTCCCCTTCTCTCCCCACAGTGACATCAGAATGATTGTAGTGCTGACTGATCATGTGGGGTTGGTGTTCCTTTAATTTTAGTGGGGCTAACGGAAATACCCGAATGTGTGCCAGCCAGCTATCCACGCAGTCATTGAAAGCAACTGGAGCATCAGCATACTTGGGTGGTCAGCACAACATTCAGTCTCCTCCTCACTGCAAAGCCGAGGACAGGGAATATATGACTCCTGTTGTCAATGGGGAATCCACCAATGAGATCCCACCAATCAGCAAGTTATCACCTATTCCGTGGATAGGAAATAATTTATGATCTTGGTACAACCCCTTTAATTTGTTTTTTACCGTACTTTGCTAGTTTTTTCATACAATAATATGCATTTTGGACAAGAAGCTCACAATGTTTCTTAGGGAATATAAAGTCTTATAATTTGGGTATTGAGAAGAAGCAATCATAAATGCACTAAGTTATAAATTGATGCATCCGATGACTTTATGAAATATGTGCAAAGCAAATCTATATGCAAAGTAACCAAAAAGCAGTAAGAACTCCAAAGGTCTGTCAGATGAGAATAGGCTGAGGTGGAGCAGATGGCGCGGTATACACTGGGATATCGTTAAACAGTCTAATTTGTCATTGTTCTCATCCCCATGTATTCTGCTACTTGTGATTCAAATTTCTTCCCTGCGATCTCTTCTTAGAAGAAACAGAGAGCATTGTGATGGGAATTCATTAGGCAGGACAAACACATCCCGATGCACATGGAGCCATCTGGTCTGTTGCGATTTTCTTATACTTTTTGATGAACTGAACTCTTTTCTAGCCCCATACAAAATTAACTCATCCACGTTAACATGTAGGATTCAATGATCATTCGAGCTGCTGGGGCCACAATCTGTTGACGTTGGTGTAAGATAAAAGAGAATAAAAAATATTCTGTATCTGATGTGTTATTTAAAAAAGTATCCGTGATGGGAAGGGGACCCTGGATAATGCTTTGTAAAGTCAAGATTCCATTACTGACCTCACATGGCTGAGGGAAATGCATGCATTTCTATGTATAGATATGTATTACATGCACATAATAATAATAATCTTTATTTGTACAGCTCCAACTTATTCCACGGCACTTTCAAAGCATGGGGAACACAAACAATATGATATTTACATGTGGTATTCAATTATTAGGAAACAACTGGGGTGGGGGGGGGATAAGGAGGTACAGGGTCAGGGGATGTATATGTAAGGCAAAATGGAAAGTATAGGGAGCCATAGAAGGGGCAGGGAGCATGTTATGGGGGGTGGGGGATGAGATCTGGAGATTTGATATGCTTCTTTGAAGAGGTGTATTTTGTCCAGATGTTTTGGGGTAGTGCGTTCAAGAGGACCGCTGCTGCTCTGGAGAGGTCCTGGAGGCGAGCATGTGAAGTTTGTATCAGAGGAACGTTTAGTCTGGAGTATGCGGGCTGGGTGGTGTACGGACAGGAGGGAGGCGATGTATGGTGGCGTGGTGTCATGGAGAACTTTCAGGGTGAAGAGCTTAAATTGATTTCTGTAATGGATGGGCAGCCAGTGCAGCGACTGGCATAATGCATAGGTATCCGAGAAGTGGCTGAATAGGAAGATGAGTTTAGCTGCTGCATTTAGTATGGATTGTAGAGGGGAGAGTCTGGTGTGGGGAAGGCCGATGAGCAGAGAGTTGCAGTAGTCGAGTCGGCAATGGATAGGGGCAACAAAGAGTGCCCTTAGCATGTCCATGGTAAGGAACGGCCAGATTTTAGCAATATTCCTGAGGTTGTTCGGGCCAGAGATTGGATGTGGGGGTAAAGGAGAGGTCAGAATCCAGTGTAACCCGAAGACAGCATGGGGTTATGATGGTGCCAGATACTGATATGGAGATGTTGGGGGGAGGTCGGATGGCAGAAGGCAGAAAGACGAGAAGGTCAGTTTTTGACAGGCTTAGTCTGAGAAAAAGGCAGGACATGGTATTAGAGACAGCGAACAGATAGTTGGTCATGTTTTGGATGAATGATGCTGAGATGTCGCGTAGAGATGGTATTGGAAGCCAAATCTGCGGATGCTTTGTCTGTTTGGGGCTGTATAGATAGAGAAGAGGAGGGGGCCGAGGACCGAACCCTGGGGAACCCCAACAGCGAGGGGAAGTGGAGAGGAGATAGAGCCAACAAAGGAGACTCTGAATGAGCGGTCAGAGAGGTATGAGGAGAACCAGGAGAGAGCAGTTTCTGTTAGGCCAATAGAGAGAAGCATAACGAGGAGGAGGTCATGGTCAAAAGTGTCAAGGAGGATTAGTAGGGAGTAGTCGCCCCTCGACTATGCTGTCATCAGGTTGTTTGATATTTTTGCGTTCGTTCAAGTGTAGGGAATGGAAGCCAGACTGGAGGGCATTGAGGAGAGAGTTATTAGAGAGAAAGTGTGTGAGCCGGGAATAGACCAGGCATTCTAGTAATTTGTAAATGAAAGGGAGGTTTGAGATGGGTTTGTAGTTGGCAGTGTCGGTTGGGTCAAGGGTCAGTTTCTTTTGCAGAGGGGACATGATGGAATGTGTGAATGAGGAGGGATAAATGCCAGAGGTCAGGGAGAGGTTGAAAATGGTGGTGAGGTGGGTAATGACAGCAGGGAAAGGGAACAGAGGAGGTGTGAGGGAAGAGGGTCACTAGCGCAGGTAGTGAGGCGAGCAGTGGAAAGCAGTCTGGGGACTTCTGTCGTTGGTTCTAGTATAGATAGTGAATGAGTGTGTTAAGAAAATTGTAGATCAATGTATCAGTTAATTATTCTATATTGCATTGTAGAGCATGATACTAGTATGAGTAGTGAAGGGGTTAAACTAAACCCTTCTATAGGCCTCCATGTCTTCTCAGGAAAATAGATTAAAGATGAGAGTCTACTAGACCCCCCATGTGTGCATATCTATAGACAGGAAACTATAAGACTACAGGGGGTAGGACTGTAAGGCATTACATGCATTCCTTTCTCCTGAATTCATAACGGTCTCATTGTATGTAATAGATACACCTTAAGAGGTGTAACTTATGTTAATCATTTTTGTTTCAGCCTATTATGTATTGGAGGTATATACTTTTGCTGTGATGTCATTTATGCTATATATGCTCTGACCACCTTAGAATAAATTAGAAATCATCTGATACCGCACAGGCTGGTGTGATATGTATTTCTCCTGGGCCCAGACTTCTGCACGAGATCTGGGATCGTCTTCTCTTTGATAAACACATAAATTCTCCTTACATTTTTGGTCCTTCGAGCCGGAATCACTCACTGCAGAGGGAGAGGACAGCCTGGCTGTGAAAAGGTGGGTCTGAAGTACTCTCCGATCATTAAAAGACCTCCGTCTTGATTAGACGTCATTAGAGGCCAGTCGGGCATCCTATCTGAAACAGTGACGTTTTTCCGAACTAGCCGGAGAATTTAGAAGCCTCCCAGATAACGTGTAGTAAGTATAACAATGGTTAAACTTCTCTTCTCTCTTCTTCTTCTTCTGTATACTTTAGTGTTAGTAGAATTTACAATGTGTATTGTAAATGAGAGGCAATCATAGACGAAGGGACAATAGCAGTAGTCTATGTGAAATGTGTAAGGTAAATGAGAAGTATAGACGAATGGGTTGCCAAAGGGGCAATAGCAGTAGTCTATGTGAGACCATAGCCATTGTGAGAAGGCTACAGGAAAGAATTAACTCCGTGCGACACGTAAAAAGCGGTTAGATGACGTCATGGGACACAGGGGTGTCCAGGAACTTTACTTCTTATCTTTCTATTACTTTCTCTTTGATATTATGTTATAGAGTAATTAAGAATATAAAGAGGGCGGCCGCCTACTAACATAATGTACTATTTGTATTGTTGTCTTATATTGCATGAAGCGAATGTGTGAGGAGGAGATGGTAGATCCCTTCTATAGTATAATCAGAAGGGAATAGGAGGTTATATAATGAGGTACATGGTTACCCTGAGGATGGGATCCTTGCAGGATGTTTTGCAATATGCAAAACATGCAGAAAAGTGTTACAAAGAAAAGGGTGAGAAAGTGAGGGTTTTTTTATATGGGGAGAAGAATGTGATATGATGGTTCAAGAAAGTCAGAGAGGTCATTGGACAGCGAGAGGATGTGAAAGCAGAGACAGAGGAAGAAGCAGAGGTGGGATGCAGCTCGGGGATTTAAATGTGTGTTGGAATTATGGGAAGTCTAGTGATTTTACCCGAGAGTGCCCTGAGAAACAATGTTCTCAGGCACCTTGGGGAAAAATGACTAGGAGGGGTCGATGTACAACACTTGGAGGATCTCATGGCAATTTCCACTGCCTGAGATAGATCTCCAGGTGAATGGGCGGATGATTACTTTCCTGGTGGGCTCAGGAGCCACCAGGACATTAATACATCCCAATATGTAGCCAATGTTAAATGTAGTAATAGTCATATCCTGGTAAGAGGGGTTAATGGCCGGACCCACAGGGAATCCCTCTCTGAACTAGTTATAACAGACCTAGAGACAAATAAGCCTGTGAAATGTCAGATTATGTAGTCTTGAATATGTCCAGTAAATGTGTTGTGATGAGATATTATGATAAAATTAGGTATACCTTCACCAGAGTACCTCAGGGCTGCTGTGAACCTCCAACAGTTTTCTCCCAGGCTATGTCAGCACACTTAGCCCAGTTCCAGCCTCTTAGAGGTAGTCAGCTACTACTGTATGTTGGTAGCCAGCAGCAGACAGTGGAGAGAATTGTGTGTGTGTGTGTGGGGGGGGGGGGGGCACAGTCACACTCTTGAGGTTTATTTATGAGCAAGGCCAT
The DNA here is from genome assembly GCF_035609145.1 of Eleutherodactylus coqui. Taxonomy (NCBI): domain Eukaryota; kingdom Metazoa; phylum Chordata; class Amphibia; order Anura; family Eleutherodactylidae; genus Eleutherodactylus; species Eleutherodactylus coqui. The sequence continues at coordinate 27,796,865 of NC_089840.1, forward strand.
AAAGTAAACAGGTAGAAACTCCAATATTGTCAGCAAACAGTTAAATATTTGGGGTATAACCTGTCAGATGAAGGTAGGCAAGCAATTCTGGAGGTCCCAAAACCTTGAGCAAATGATGTCCTCTTTGGGAATGACAGTGTTACGTGTGCTGCTGAGATATGTTGTTCTATTGTGTTTCCAGCAGCACAGCACTCACAGGGTTAATGATTGAGCTGGCTGGGTGTGGTACTGTCTGCTAGCCAATCCCCTGGTCAGTCTGTATGGCCCCTCAGGCGAGCAGTCATGAATGCTTGTCTGGTGAGGTTTGCAGTGTGACTTGGTTTAGGTCCGTTTGTACGTTTAAATTCTGTCAGTTTTGTGTTAGTTTGCTGTGTGTCCTGCTATCTGTGTCCTGTCCTGTTGCAGCGTGCGGTGTGAACGGTGTCCGGTTCTGCTGGACTCCTGGTTAGTGTAGGGACTAGCAGTATAACCAGAAGCCGTGAAGTGGCCTGCTAGCTTTCAACATCTTGTACAACATGTCAACCAATACCTGGTATTTATATTCAGCTTCCAATCTGTTACTAGTGGTTGCATGTTGTATGCAGTGTATTCTGGGTCTGTCATGTGGCATGTGAATGCGTCCTGTTCTGGTGCGTGGCTCCTAGGATCAGCTAGGGCCCAGATCCGAAGACCGCTGGGCTGCCCTTATTAGGGCAATGTCCCCGCTTAGGTAGGGCCACTGTCATCCTCCCTTGTAGCACAGGGTCAGTTGCCTGAAACCGGTGTGAGTCCCGTGTGACCCTCATAGTACCAGTATGTGTCCCCTTTGGTCATGATCATGTGGGTTCCGTGCTTTGCCTGCCCACACGATCGTAACAGACAAACTTCTACAGCTCCTGGATCTCAAATTCTGCATCTCTAACAGCGCTTTTTACCAGACTCATCTATGATGAACCTCTGGCTGCAGCTGATAAGATCCAGTGGGATGGGTCCTCTGAAGAAGCCTTTGTTACATTAAAACAGACTCTGGTGGGCACATCTGTCTTGGGCCTCCCAAATTACAGCAAGCCCTTTGTGCAAACTGTTGACTCAAGGGAAGGATATATGACCTCTGTGTTAACTCAGGAACACGGTGGGAAGCAGACCGCTGGCATACTACTCTTGCAGACTAGATCCAGTGGCCGAGCGCTCCTACCCTGCGTACAAGCGGTAGTCAGACCTTCTGCCACTATAGTGCTGTCCCCCCACACACTGAGTACCGCACGCACTTAGTTATACTCATATCTTAGTCCTCCTAGACATCCCCCTGCAGGACACTACTGCTCTCACAGCCACACCTGACAACCTAGGGATGTACTACGCTGCATCCATCTACCTTACTGCCTATTTCTTCAGACGGTCCTATATAGAACTGTCTAGGAGAGATGGCACATGAGGTGTTACTCAGACCAGATCTGCAGGATGTATCTCTTGTAGATGCTGAATACACTCTTTGTAGATGGGCGCTGTACATCTCCGTTAGAAAAAAAAAAAAAAAAAAAGCTATCTTACCTAAATTGTTCTTCAGATGTGCAGCAGTTTTGAGCCATGGCCTGTGTCATGTCTCAACAGGGGGGATGGTGGCACTCATATGGACAGTATTCGCAGCCTAGGGGTTTACAAACTACTCTAAAAAAAATTTTTTGTCTTGTATTATTTGTGCTAAACAATGCAGAAGGGAGTATAAGACCAGGAGGGGGCGCCGTCCTACACATGGGGGATGCTGGGAGAGCGCGGGGTGTAACTTCTATAGAAGGAGTGACGAGTGCCATACTGGTAGATCTGCTCCCTGACCTACTGACTGCAATCCCTGCTAGCCATCATAAACCGCTCCTGCAGTCACACAGTTTCTGCCATCACACGGCTAAATGTCTGACCATTGTCTATGTGTATAACATCCCTCACTCTCCATCCCGCCATACCGTGCACATCTCCAGTCCGCCATACCGTGCACATCTCCAGCCCTTTACCTTCTGTATCACCCCATTACCTGTAGTATGTAAGCTCGTTGGAGCAGGACCCGCACCCCTATTGTTTCCATCAGCTGATTACTATGTAACCGTGGTTCTGTAATGTTTGTACTTTTGTCTTTCTGTATCCCCCGTCTATGTAAGCGCTGCGGGATATGTTGGCGCTATACACAAAGATTATTATAGATGTATGTCAGATGAGGGACTTGTTGGCATTGCACACAAAGGGGTGAGGCGTGGCTAGATGCTTGCCTGGCTTGATCGTACTCCTAGTCAGGCCACGTCCCTGGCGGCCATCTTAGTGCCAGTCATGGCCTGCGGCCATTTTAGTACCTGCTGTAAGACCTTCAGCCGCCGCCCAGGCGCCATCTTGGCTCCTTACATCCCATAGCTGTACCTTCTACCTGGCATCCCAATGCTTGCACTTGTAGTACACAACACCAGTGATTAGTGCCTTCTCTGAATTGTGTAGGAATAGTCAGAAGCCTCCATCACTGTCTTCTGTGTGTTGATGATATGTTGTCTACCTTAGGTGTGTGTTATAAGATAGGGTCAGTATGATATTTAGTCTAGCGAGGAATATGTAAGGTCTCCTTCAGATAAGTGTCAGGTAGTGAGGGGACAGGTTGCTATGGGTGACGGTAGTAAGGGAACAGGTTGCTATGGGTGACGGTATTGCTGACAAGGATCAGGGATAGTAGGCAGCAGGACAGAAGGGATGATTACATGATGCAGACAGTCCTGGGATCACACAGTGAGGGAATGAAAGTTTACAGTAGTATTAGATGACAGACAATGGCCTGAGTGCTGCTCTGTGTGGTGGGGTCAGCTCACAAATGGTTAAATCATCTGTTACATTGGAATGCTTGTTTCACCCTCGCCCTCACTTTTCAGCTTTAGAGTTCTGTGAGAAAAAGGGAGGGGGAGTGGGTATGTGACTGACTAGCAATGCTCTGCTTGCTTGATATGAATAGACCTGTAATGATGATCAGGAATGAAGTTTAGTATAAACCTGTGTGAATAGGGAACGTCCATTCTTGCTGTTATTTGTACATGTCAGTTCTGTGATTGTTTTGCAGTGAGTTTGATTGTTAAATGGTGTTCTCAATGTGATAATGTCATTAAGAGAAAAATAATAATGAAGTTGTTGATAATGTGAGAGCTGAGTGTCCCTATTACGGGAAGGATAGCACAAGGATGCTGCAGTTAGCTGTAGGAGGCAGACACAGCTAAAGCTCTGTTTATCTTACTCCATCACCTCTCCCTGATAAGAGAAATTCCTGAGGGGGGGGGGTTAATGTTGGAGGATCAAGCGACTGCAGATGATTGGAGTAGTAGTAGTTGTGTAAATCTTAATGTTATGCAGTAAATATTGTGTATAGAGAATGTTAATAATTATATGAGATAGGAAGACTTGACCCCACGACAGATAAAAGTTAATGACAAGTCTTCAAGCTGTGATGAACGTAAAATGTGTGATTAAGCTTCTTAACTGTACCTACCCCCCACAGATAAGTGATCCATGTTATACATTGAGTTTGCTGTTTCCACCTGTGGGTGGGGACCAAATACCTGCTGTTGCCTCTGATCCTGGGGTCATGCTTGCTTCGCGCTACCTGGTAATGCGACCAAGGCAGACTACGGGAGACTGCCTGAGGGATGCTGTGCGGAGAGGAGAACCATAAGGGCACGCTGTCTCTGGGATATGGCCTGAGCTACAGAGAGCACGCATAGACGTGTGATGGTTGTGTGGTGACCGGGCCTAGAACAGGTGCCAGGTACAGCCCCTAACGGGATTGTGCTTGGTACAACTGATAATGCCTGTGTACCTAAAGACCTCCGAGGGCAACAGCAAGGGCCGTGTCTGGAGAACTAGGAACACCTCTCCCAAAGGTTCCTCTGACCCATCTGGGTCCCAAGGGGGGTACCGGACGAGTGTAGGGCGAGAAATCGGATGGCTGCAGGGGCTTTGAGTCTCTTCTTGCATGGTGGGTAACAGTGAATAAAGATGTAGACTGGATTAATTACACATACTATAACCAACAGAGATTTGTTAATTATACAAGAGATGCAATCAGGGGCCTAGAGAAACAACTAGGACCTACCTCACACTCATTGCATGGCAAAATAGAATGGCTCTTGTTATGTTACTAGCAGAGTTTGTAAAATGATTGGAGGACATTGTTGTACTATCATTCCTAATAACACTGCACCAGATGATACCTGAGCACTGGAAGGGTTAAATGCATAATAAAATGAACTAGCTGATAACTCTGGCATAGACGATCCATTCAGGGACTGGTTGGAAAACTTGTTCGGACACTGGTCACAAGTCATATACTCCACATTAGTCTCTATGTCAGTATTTGCCTCCATTCTAGTACTCTGCGGTTGCTGCTGTATCCGAGGACTGTTACAAAATATTATTATTATTAACACTTCCATCACCAAAACTATGTTTCAAAATATACAAGATGACGAAGAACAGGATGATTTACTGGGTCAGGTGACCACCTCTGTCTGACAAGTGATGGGTAAAAGTTGTATGAAGGAAGCGCCATTTTACTTTGATGATTTTGAAGTGTGACATTTTGATTCCAGTGTGTTCTGATTGTACCGGAGGATCGCTCTAATAACTGATGGACACTTCGATAAGTAAGATTTTATATCCTGATGGACAATCATTTATATATGAAGAAAGAAACATCAATCTCATAATAAATCAAGGCCAAGCTTCTCTTGGGGGCGGGCCTAATTTTGGGTACAATTGGTGGAATGACTTTATATATATATATATATATATATCAATGTAATGCTTTTATATGAAATAATTATATACTTAGTCTTGAAGTGTAAACCCAGGCGTCCTGGTAATAAAGCTTCGGGCCTGAGCCAGGGGGTCTGTAGTAGAGTCATTATATATGTGTATTACTGTTATACTGTGTTGATGTGTTGATCTAAAGTGGGGAATGTTAAGAAAATTGTAGATCAATGTATCAGTTAATTATTCTATATTGCATTGTAGAGCATGATACTAGTATGAGTAGTGAAGGGGTTAAACTAAACCCTTCTATAGGCCTCCATGTCTTCTCAGGAAAATAGATTAAAGATGAGAGTCTACTAGACCCCCCATGTGTGCATATCTATGGACAGGAAACTATAAGACTACAGGGGGTAGGACTGTAAGGCATTACATGCATTCCTTTCTCCTGAATTCATAACGGTCTCATTGTATGTAATAGATACACCTTAAGAGGTGTAACTTATGTTAATCATTTTTGTTTCAGCCTATTATGTATTGGAGGTATATACTTTTGCTGTGATGTCATTTATGCTATATATGCTCTGACCACCTTAGAATAAATTAGAAATCATCTGATACCGCACAGGCTGGTGTGATATGTATTTCTCCTGGGCCCAGACTTCTGCACGAGATCTGGGATCGTCTTCTCTTTGATAAACACATAAATTCTCCTTACAGAGTGATAGATGCAATGCTGAAGAGACTGGGATTGGGGCTAGTCATGCAGTGTTCGGTGATTTATTTTCGTTTTTTTTTCTTTGAAGTGGCTGGTTAGCTCTCCAGCACTGAGATCCGTCACGAGGGCTGGTTCTTTGGGGTTAAGGAGGGAGCGGAAGGTGTGGAAAGTCGTTTGGTGTTATGGATAGTGAGGAGATGAGGGAGGTGAAATAAACTTGTTTTGCATGGTGGAGGGTGAGGTTGTAGGTTTTGAGCATAAATTTGAAGTGGAGGAAATCTGCGGGCTGTTTTGATTTTCCCCACAGCCATTTAGCACGCCTCATCCAGCTCCACCCTTTTGAGCCCAGCCAGTTGTTTAGACCATTAAACCTCAAATGCAAAAATAAGGGTGACAAGAGCATACTTCAATACCCCATTATACTTACATTAATAGCATCACACATTCGCACCAATCAGATTTACAGGACAGTTTCTCGGAAACCAACAGCTAGATACAAATATCATCAGTATCCACTAATTGATTATGTAAAGGTTTTGTATGTTATAGCAAGTAAGATCTATCAACTTCCATTCCTTATCAGGTTCAATTAAGCTAGAACTTATGTCCTGTTTACATATTATTGATCAGCCGGCTAGGGAGGGAGTATTGTAGCCAAACATCTGCACCTATGCCTGGCTTCTGCGTGATGGGCAATTTCCCTCCATGGAACCCCTCCTTCCACAGCCATAACAACCCTCTTTGGCTGTGGACGGGATGTGAATGTACTGCAGCCCTAGTGATGCAGATCAGTAAGATTTTCACTTAACTTAAATTGATTTATATATATTCTCTCTGTTAGGCCACCTGCAGACGGGCGGGTCGGATCCAGCTGCGAGGATTCTCGCCACGGGACCCGACCCGAGCGTCTGCAGAGAGCAGCACGTACTCACCCGTGCCTGCGGCTCCGGCTGTTTGATGTGCCGGTGCATGCGCAGACCGGAGCCGGCGGCCGAGCCCCGCAGAGAAATAGCACATGCTGTGGTTTGTTTGCCGCGCGAGATTTCGCACGGACAAACCGCGGCCGTCTGCCTAGGATTGCGTTTGCTAACCCAATCCTATGGCAGCTTCCAAGGGCAGAAATTCCACGGGAAATCCCGCCGCGGAATTTCCGCCCATCTGCAGGTGGCCTTATGCTACTAGTTTTTCTGTTAACTAGAATGCCTCACCTTCACCCCCTCCGCAACATCTGGCTAGTAAAAATAACCCATGTTGCCTGTTTATATTGATACAAACCACTATGCAATCATCCAACACTCACATTGCAAAACTGTATTCATACTTATACAGGCGAACATGACATCCAAACATCAATCAGCGCACAAGTAAAATTCCTTTTAGAATAGTAAGAGAATACAGACATACAGTTCTGAACATAAAAGGCTATACAGTGAATAACCACCATATATTGTCAAATTAAAACATAGAAACATACATAAATAATGACAGTTAAAGAGGAGATTGCATGATGAAATATTTGTTACACACTTCACACAGAACCAACAGACTGTCAGCTGCATACCCACAATCGCAGTGCAAACAAAAAACAACAAATCATACACAGCAGAAAATTAAATCTAGTCATAATCCATCATATTTCATAGTTTATACATTTAGGTTACAGATCCATACCAACTATCTGAGCATGATTTCTTCAAGACAGTGCTCTTACATTTTCTTTCTGCATAACTTACTTCATTGCACATTAATAAAACATCTGGCTTCAATTTAACCTTCAGTAGTGTAACTCTTAACATACCAATATCCAACTAGTTACTAGCATTCTCTACCCCCCTCCTAATCACCGAATTGACACATAAATGAGGCACCCCGGAGATTGGAAGAGAGGCTGTCCCCGCTTGCAAACAACACTACGTAAAGCCATTTAACTGCTCCACCTTACCGCTACTCTGTGGGTGGTATGAAGTATGGAATGTCTGTTCTATTATCAATGCCTTTGTCACCTCTTGACATACGCCGGAAGTGAAGTGTGTACCTCTGTCACTCTCAATTACCTCTGGTATTCCATACCTGCAAACAACCTCTGTCAATAGCTTCTTTGCAACAGTTTTTGGCCTTGGCACTGGGCCAACCTTCCAAGCAGTTTGAGAAGACATTTTAACAGGACAGCTGAAGAACGCGTTTCATTTACATCCAAAAACTTGTTCACCACCAAGTTTTTTTCTCAGATACCCTGCTATGTAATTTACCTTACTCATAAAACTGTTGGTGACCAGCTACTTCACCCCACAGTTATGTATCCTCTACACTCCAGCACTAAGCCCTAACACTAGAGTCGTAGATAACCCGGCAAGATCAGATGTGAGGAAAAAAATCTAAATCACCACAGAGGATAGCACACTACTCAGCAGCTATGCCTCTATGCCAGAATCCCCTTCTGAAACATCAAAATTATTATCAATGACAGTACAATTACTGACACACAACACCATGAATCAGACAAACAGAACAGGAAATTAACAGTTAGTCAAGAGTTGAAGCACACACGAAAACAAAGATATGGAGTTGGCTTTAACCCAGCAGCAGACTATCAGAAATAGCACAGAGAAAGCACAAGAAACAATTTACAAATAATGAAATAGTAATTCTACCTGATAGGGAGCAAAGTTCAGTATTGCGGAGAAGGCACGGACCACTGACTCCGCAGGCAATCCCCTTCCCAGGGAAAAGCCAAGAGAAAATTCTCCTACCCGGAGTTGTGCTTTTCCAAAGGGTGAAGTTCGCTGCTCCTTATTCAGTGATTCATGTACTTCTTGCTAATCTCGCTGGGGCCTCCAAACTGTTAGAGACCTTCTTTAGGTCCTTAAGAAATCACCAATACCAGGTAGAATTGAAATAATCAGTCACTAGTGACAATGCCCATTAATGAAGAGTCAGACACAGGAGATCTGAATAATAGTTAATGGTGGCAGGTTCTGCCACCTCCCCTAGCTCATTGCTGTGTTTTATTAAGGCATAAAAGGGGTATTAAGTAATGTACATAAATGGGCTGCTTTGGACATGGTTACATAATTCAAGGTATATGAGTACATACATTTTTGGCTATAAAAGTGTTTTCTCAAAGTAGAACATTATTCTCGCAAAAACAAGCTAACATCTGGTGGTGACGATTCTAGATTTCATAAGAGCTGGACAATACATGTCCACACCATTCAATTAAAGACAGGAGATTCTTGTGAGATAATATAAGAAAACCAACCCATTTGTTGGATAGACAGTGTGTCCCTACTATTCCAAGAACTTGTGCAATGTTATGGTCAGATGATAGCTCTTTAAAGGTCAGCATGACACTGCTGAAGTATTAAAGGCATCAGCCCCTGTTAAAGGGAATTAAATTTCTTCAGCATTGGCAAACTGTTGGGTGTGGATGGTATGGAGGTTCCTAGAGGTGCGATAGGTGGGAGGGTCTAGGGAAATGCTAGGGTGCCTAATGGAGAAGGAGAAAAGGTTGTGATCCCAGAGTGGGAGGGGGAGTTTGTGAAGTGGAAGGCAGAGCAGGGGTGGAGGAAAATTAGATTGAGAGTATTGCCATCTCTGTGAGTGGGGGAGTCTGAGAATTGTGATAGGTCAAGGAAGGAGGTGAGCATTAAAAGCTGGGAAGCAGATGGGAAGATGGGGTCATTAGTGGGGATGTTGAAGTCACCGAAGATGAGGGTTGGAATTTCACAGGATAGAAAGTGGGGGAGCCACGCGGTGAAGTGAACAGGCAGGTGGGTCCTGGAGGCCAGTAGATAACTGTGACACGCAGGGACAGTGGGCAGAAGAGTCATTGGGTGTGGACTTCGAACGATAGAAAGGTCAGTGAGGGAACCGGAGGAATAACCTGTAAGGTGCAGTTCGGGTGTGTGGGAGAACTACAGGCCAATATAGGACAATGCAGCAGGAGAGATAGAATTGGACTGCTGTATCCATGTTTCAGTGAGGGCGAGCAGGTTGAGACGTTTGGTGGTGAAGAGGTCATGGAGAGTTGGGAGTTTGTCGCATGTGGACTGGGAGTTCCAGAGGGCACATTTTAAGGAGACAGGGAAGGGGGTGCATGTGGACTAATGGCTGGATTTGGAGGTTGTTTTGGTATGGTTGAGGGGAGGTTTTGGTAGGGAGCAGTATGGGGTGTGCCAGGGTTGAGGGAGATGCCCCCGCAGCTAGAAGTAGTAGGGTAGCAAGGGTGAGCAGGTGATTGAGGGATTTATGAGGGTGACTATGGTACTTCTTGGCTGTGTGAGGGGGATGGAGACATTTGAAGAAGGTGAGGAGTGTGTGTGAGCTGTGCATGGTTGAAGAGAGGAGGGAGGGGCTGATGTGCATGGAATATATTGGGAGTGTATACATTATGTATACATGTAGAAATCATAGGCAAACATCTGCAGCCACAGATTAATTTCATCATTTACTCAGATGGCATCAGACTGGAGTTCATTGAGCCCATCAGATAAAAATAAATATACTATCTATTTACTATTCACTATATATCTATACAGAACATGGGCACATTTTTTTATATTGCAATCTGTGTTGCTATCATAAGCGGAGTGAAGTAACCCCCTACAGTTTGTTTGCTAAGCCTGAATTGTTATGTAACAATTCGTATCTTTAAGTGGGGGAGGCTCTGGACGTTCGCACGCTTGGCTTTGGTCATGTGGTAGTGGCGGGCCTAAGGTCTAGACAGGGAGAGCGTGAGATGCAGCACTGAGAGGAAGAAATGCAGTAACGCTGGTATTAAATAGTCCAAGAAACACTGGCTGTGAAGAGTGTTTGTTACCCCAATGAGGCCAAGAAAGCACTGACTGAAAAACTCTTATGGATCACCAGGACCCTGTACTCTATCCCCACTACTTTGCTAGACATGACACCGTCGAACAACAGAGTCCTAACCCAGGCCATGAAATGCCCCACTGCCAAACCACGCTATGAGCCTACTCCTAAGTTAAAAACTGCTCATTGTGCTATTTAATGTTTAGTTAAGTTATTGAGCATCGCAAAATGTGATCACCTCATGATCTGAATTCACAGTGGGCTAACCGAATCTAAAAGACTGGGATTCACAGAGAGGATCTAAAAGGTAACTTTTATTCATGTGTCTAGTTAAAAACAAGAGCAGATATATAATCACACAGAACTATGGATGACACCAACTAATGTGATGGCATGCCACCTCAAGGGATTCAACGGCCTGGATCCTAAGATCAAGGAGGCGGCCTGAAAGATCCTAAGAACTAGGAGTGCCTGAAAAAATGGGGATCAGTGGGAGATGCACCATTGCTGTCACCTCTCACACTGAATACCCATTTGTTTTCCAAGGTAGCACCCCCACCCATACCCAGTGTTTAAATTTGCGACTGTGAAATTGGTCCTTGGACCCACACCGTGCAAATAGAAAACTGCAAATCCCCCTGGCAACATTGCGGAAACAGCAGACATGCAGAAGGTACACAATAAATGTGGTAAGTGCCTCCTCCCCGTCATACAGCATTAGTAGAATGCTGGTCTCCTCATGTGCTGTAAAACAGCCATGATGTCCCGAGGTGACCAAGTGTCATTTTAATGGGGTCCAGGCTGGCAGTACCGAGGTAACTGACCCAAAAATAACCTGGCGATTCTGAACCCCAAAAATTAAAAATGGTAATGCAAATCTAGGGTAGTGAAAATAGATAGGAAAATTAGCGCTAAAACTAACTAGGGCTCAGGCTCAACGCATTTCTGATATGTATCTGTGTCGTCTTCAGGAGCCTAAAGAAAGCCACAGGATGTTTGTGAGTAAAATAATAAACCAGATGATTGGTGCTGTCCCACCCAGATGGTAAGTGGACGGTCTGAATGATAATACCAGTACTCTGGGCTAAAACCCAATTTAAATGCTCAAAGATCCTCCCCTCATCCCTGGGGGCTTGGCTGTGCTAGAAACATACCCAATTTCTTCCTGCTGTTGCTGGTTGATGACAGATTCCCATCTGCAGATGAGGGCATCTGCCCAATTCTGACATCCCTTCCTTCCAGTCACAGGAAGTGATCATAACAGCTTTATCCCTTTGACCATGGCTACACCAGGTCCTGTTGCACCAGGAATGTCAAATTATCCAGCATTAACAAACATGCCCACTTTACCATGGTAATGATTAGAGATGAGCGAGCATACTCGTCCGAGCTTGATGCTCGTTCGAGTATTAGGGTGCTCGAGATGCTCGTCACTCGAGACGAGCACCACGCGGTACTCGTCTCGATCAAACGAGCACTGATCATTGAATTCAATGGAGCCGGCAATACAGCCGGCTCCATTAAAAGCAATGGGCTGCCGGCGATTGCGGGATGAATTGTCGGGAAGGGCTTAAATATATAAGCCCTTCCCTGCAATTCATCCAGAAATCTGTAAAAATAAAAAAAATATATACTCACCTTGTCCCGGCAGAACGATGTTAGCCCATTGAATTCAATGGAGCCGGCAATACAGCCAGCTCCATTGAAAGCAATGGGCTGCCGGCGATCGTGGGATGAATTGTCGGGAAGGGCTTAAATATATAAGCCCTTCCCTGCAATTCATCCAGAAATGTGTAAAAATAAAAAAAATATATACTCACCTTGTCCCGGCAGAACGATGTTAGCCCATTGAATTCAATGGAGCCGGTAATACAGCCGGCTCCATTGAAAGCAATGGGCTGCCGGCGATCGCGGGATGAATTGTCGGGAAGGGCTTAAATATATAAGCCCTTCCCTGCAATTCATCCAGAAATGTGTAAAAATAAAAAAAATATATACTCACCTTGTCCCGGCAGAACGATGTTAGCCCATTGAATTCAATGGAGCCGGCAATACAGCCGGCTCCATTGAAAGCAATGGGCTGCCGGCGATCGCGGGATGAATTGTCGGGAAGGGCTTAAATATATAAGCCCTTCCCTGCAATTCATCCAGAAATGTGTAAAAATAAAAAAAATAGCCATCATGACTTTACTGACGTGTGAGGTCGAATTGGAGGAAAGAACCCTGTAGCAGTCATTGTCATCCAAAATGCTCATACACATATTGATGTAATTTGTCCTGTCCATAACTACAATGTTACCCCCCTTATCGGAGGGTTTGATGGCAATATAATCATTTTCTAATTGTCACATGGACAGGGACTCTTCCCTCATGAGATTGGACTTCCAACCCACCAGACAAGATGTTGGTGTTATCTATGCTTAATTTGGCAGATGATGCCATGTATCCCAAGCCCTCAGAGGAGCTGCACACTGTTTTTCACTATTATCACGCACACGTAGGGCTTTACATAAATAAGGTTAAAGATGTTGTGCAAAGAACAAATTCCCTTTTCATATGTCCTGTTAAGGCCAATGAATACACAAAGTCCACATTAGAACGTCCTCAGATGTCAGAGTCAAATATGATATTAATGAAAGTTTGAAGCAAATTTTTCACAATGACACCTGACAACTGACTTTCTTCACTGCTCAATGTAAGCATGAATATCTGATGCTAACCTGTAAAGATGTCAAATTTGAAAGTCAGACATGATTTGAATTTGTAATATGAAAGCTAGATATCATATACCAGTGAAGAAAATCGGGTGTCAGAGTTCAGTATTAAGTTGAGTGTCAGAGACTAGTGTCAGAGTCAGGTGACAGAGTCGGGAGTTAGAGTCAGTGTTAGAGTTAGATGTCAAAGTGAGATATTTCTGTCAAACTTTCATATCTGACTGACATATGAGTATGTCCTAATATGGATACTGTATGTCTGTTTGGTGTACATATTTCTCCTTTTGCTGAAAATAAGGGGATTAATAGGATTATTTAAAACTTTTTAATTGGTTAATCTGCAATAACTTATTGGACATCATAGAATCATAGGATGGTAGAGTTGGAAGGGACCTCCAGGGTCATCGGGTCCAACCCCCTGCTCAGTGCAGGATCACTAAATCATCCCAGACAGATATTTGTTCCGCCTTTGTTTGAACACTTTCATTGAAGGAGAACTCACCACCTCCTGTGGTAACCTGTTCCACTCATTGATCACCCTCATAATATCTATTAGTAAAATATCTAGTTTTTTAACTAATACTTAAAATTAGTTTAATAACTAATCTTTGTATCCTCTCTTTTATTTTCATCCCATTGCTTCTGTTCTTTCCTTGTGCAAATGAGAATAGGGCTGATCCTTCTGCTCTGTGACAGCCCTTCAGATATTTGTAGATAGCTATTAAGTCTCCTCCCGGCCTTCTTTTTTGCCAACTAAACATTCTCAGATCCTTTAACCGTTCCTCATAGGACATGATTTGCAGAGCGCTCACCATCTTGGTAACTCTTCTCTGAACTTGCTCCAGTTTGTCTGTCTTTTTTAAAGTAGGGTGCCCAGAACTGGATACAGTATTCCAGATGAGGTCTGACTAAGGAAGAGTAGAGGAGAATAATGCCCTCACGTGATCTAGACTCTATGCTTCTCTTATATCTATACATTCCAGAATTGTGTTTGTTTTTTTGGCTGCTGCATCATATTGTTAACTCATGTTCAGTCTATGATCTATTAGTATACCCAAGTCTTTTTTTTACATGTATTGCTGCTTAGCCCTATTTATCCCATTCTGTATGTGCTTTTTTTTTCATTATTCTCGCCCAGATGTAGGACTTTGCATTTATCCTTGTTAAATACCATTCTGTTAGTTGCCAGCCACTGTTCAAGCTTTTCTAGTTCTTTTTGAATACTCTCTCTCTCTCTCTACACTAGTGTTAACTATCTAGCTTTGTGTCATCTGCAAATTCGATCAGTTTCTCATCAATTCCCTCCTCCAGATCATTTATAAAAATGTTGAACAACACTGATCCTAGGACAGAGCCTTGTGGTACCCCACCTGATACATTCTTCCACTTGGATGTGCAGCCATTAATGATCACTCTTTGAGTACGATCACTCAGCCAGTTGTGAATCCACATAACAGTTGCCTTGTCAATCCCATATTTGGTCATTTTTTCAATATGTATGGTACACAGGGTGTGATTCTAGTACCATTATGTGCTCCAGCTTTTCGCTTTGATACAGATTGATGACCCTAGTTGTCTCTCTACATATTATAGTAAAACAGACTCCTACTATTGCAAACCTTTTCTTCATAGGTAAAAAGTGGTCCATTGTTATTGAACACAAGAAATCATGGAATGAGAACATATTTAGGAGTCTGTGACATTCAATTTACATTTGAGCCTAACTGAGATATATCCAAATGGCAATGCGGAGGACCGGATTTTCAACCTTCGCCCTCATGATACATCCCCGTGACTCATCCTTCGCTTGTAAAACTACATGAAAATGTGCGCTCAACAGAAAACAATTAGAGCAAGAAATCACTCCGCAAGTCTCCTGTAGTGAGAAGAGATGTGTCACAATGGCCCGCAGGGGTGACAATAACAACATTAGTGGTGATTATGTGCAAGACAGGCAACAAATTACTGGGTTTTTTGGTTGAAAAGAAGCCGTAAAAGATATAATGATTGCAGATGCGGACGTAACATGTACAGAGCAAGGTAAGGAAGGATGATTCAGTGGCCAAGAAGAAAGCAAATTGTCTGATACTTGGGCTGCATTTATAACCTTGACATTATTGCATCCTCGGATTTATATCTGGTCATGATGATAATCGCGCTACAAAATCAAATTAGACAGTTTATAAGACTATTAGCCCAAAGAAACACTATGAAAAACTTTTCTCTCCAAGAGCATGCTGAGGGCTACCAGCAGGCTTCCATATCATGCATAAAGGGTGTTTGGTGCAGGATACGGAGAAGGTCAACCTACTAGGCCCGGTATCAGCATCCGGCACACAAGGGCAGATGCCAGGGCCCATTGAGTCTGGGGGTGTCTACCGCACTTGGTGACCAGAGGTGGGTCACAAGTGGGTCTGGGCTGCTGAATCAGGATTGCAGTTGGAGTCCGCTTGATTTTAACTTGAAATATGTTGAATTAAAGGAAAAAAACAGCACACTCTCACCTCCCATATCGCTCCCCGTCAGCTATAATGGGGGTTGCTGTTCCCTGCTCACTTCTGTGTTTTGTGGTCATGTAACAAACACATGATTGCTATAGCCAGCTACTGTTAGGGGAGTATGTGCTATTTTTTTTTATTACATGCATGAGGACATTGGGAGCGTTATTATTAAAGTCCAGTCTTGAATGGCATAAATTTATATGATGATGACTGCTGCGATTAGAGGAAACATTCTTCTTTTTTTCCATGCATATTAGATAACAAGTCATAGTGCAAGATGGGTTCATGCTATGGAGAAGCCAGAATGAAGTATATCCTCAAGGCAAAAGTAATTTGCATCCAGCGAAGTCTCTGCATACTTAAGTAGCTGCGCTGAAGGGTGTATTATAAAAAATATGTTTTTAATTGCAGTAGTGTTAAAATATCAAATTTAAAACATGATGCAAATGTTTGTGTTGGTTACAAAGCACAGCAGACTGGAGGACACAGCTCTAACTTCACTATATTGGTGGTAAGTGAATGGGAAATGTTTCTGTGGACTGATTCATTGCTTACATTGCATGTAGTATTAATGATGGCGGTGCCGAATCTACCATGTAGATGGGAACAATAAAAATGGAGTAATATTGTAGTATTGTTTACATGTCAGCTGCTAAAATCTTCTTGAAGATGTAGCAGGGGCGGAAAAACCTTTGTAGGCAAAGTGACCTATTTTTGACATATCAGTGAGAGATTTATGAAGAACCTGAAATGGAGAGTTAGACTATTCAGCTACTTTTAGGTGATACTCAAGGGGTATTGAGGTCTCATCAGTCAGTGAATCCAAATAAGGGGAGGTGCCCAGGAATAGTCAACACAAAAACAACATTTGTGAGTTTCTGGTATTCCTTCTACTTTATTGTTTTAAATCAAGAAATTAAATAGTGTGTCAACCACCAACAAGGTTAAACAATTCAAAGTCTACAGCATGCGTGATTACAAAGGTTAATTATGACAAAGCTGCATACTCAGCATCTGAGACCTTGTTAATAAAACAATGTGTATCTTTTGTAAATGTACTTTTTGCTATGCACACAGCACAAATGTTATGCACATGACACACTACGATGTAAAATATAATTTGAAACAAGAGTTGAAGTTACTCTGAGAATACCTGGATGAAAATTTGTAAAAGGGCTTCATTCTACCTTCTTCCATGGCTGGGGTGCCTATATTCTTCGTGGAAAAGAGTGACTTGACTCTGTGACCATGTATCATTTACAGGCAGTTAAATAAGATTATGAATAGGAATCTCTACCCCCTTCGCTTGATTCTGAAGTTACTAGAGAGACTCCGCTCTGCTAAGATCTTCACCAAACTAGACCTGAGAGTCGCCCATAACCTTGTACAGATTCACTCAGAGGATTAATGGAAGACTGCATTTGGAACAAGGTATGGCCATTTTGAACATCTGGTAATGTCGTTTGGCCTCTGCAATGCTCCCGCTACTTTTCAGCATTTCATCAACGATGTATTTCGAGATATTTTGGACCAATTCATGGTGGTATATCTCAATGACATCCTTATCTTCTCTGATAATTTGGAGGAACACCGCAGGCACACCTGGGTGGTCTTGGAACAACTCCAAGAGAACAAACTCTACATCAAATTAGAGAAGTGCGAGTTTGAACAAACCTGGATGCAATTCCTGGGATACATTATCTCTCCAGATGTCCTGAGTATAGACCTCAGCAAGATTAAAGCCATCACTGATTGACCCACTTCAAGAAATGTAAAGGAAGTACAGTGCCTTATTGTATTTGCAAATTTTTACAGAAGATTTATTGAGAATGTCTCGAAGGTCATCTCTCCTATCACTTCCTTCACGAAGAAAGTACAAGCGTTTATTTGGTCCCCGGAGGCACAGGTCGCTTTAGAGAAACTGAAGGCTCTTTTCCCTTCTGCACCAGTGCTGGTCCACCCAAATGCGGTATTGCCCTTCATTGTTGAAGTAGACTCTGCTGTTGGAGCTATCTTGTCACAAAAATTCAGGGATAGGAAACAACTATATCCATATGCATTTCTGTTGTATACCTTGTCACCCACAGAGAAGAACTATGATGTCAGAAGCGAGGAACTTCTGGCTATCAAGGTCGCTTTCACCGAAAGGAGACACCTCTTGGAAGAAGCCTATCACCAAGTAACAGTTCTTATTGTCCATAAAAACTTAGAATTTCTCTGTATAGACAAGAAGTTATTGGCAAGACAAGCACAATGGACCCTGTTTTTCTCCAGGTTCAATTTTGTCATTTCCTACCGGCGCAGTTGCAGAAATGGCAATGCTGACGCCTTGTCTAGGATTTTTTCAGAGTCTGAAGGGAGGTCAAATACAGACTACACTATTCTGTCCCCAATACATTTTTGGGGCATTATGCACTCAGAAAACCTATGAGCAAAGTTTAGGGAAGGATACGAAAATGATGCTTTCCCGAGTTGTCGCTCTAAAGATGTGGAGCTTGTTTTTGAGAATGGGCTGGTTGCGAAAAGACCAACTCTATGTCTCCGAGGCTGGTTGACTGGAAGTCCTTAAATTAGTCCATGATTCCTAGCTTGCCGGTCACCTTGGGGGTCACAAAGACTTTAGAACTCTTGCTTTATTCCTTCTGATGGCCTGATTGCAGGAGGAATGTGAAGAGGTATGTCCCCTCTTGCGAAGTATGTGCTTGGAACAAGACACCACAAGCTCTTCCTCTGGGTTTTCTACAGCCCCTTCCAGTTCCATCTAGGCAATGGGGGTCTATATCTATAGACTCCATTGTGGATCTGCCTCTCTCGAAAGGGATGACTACCATTCTTGTTGTCATGGACCAACTTACGAAGATAGCTCACTTCATCCCCATTAAAAGAATTCCCATTGCCAAGCACACCGCAGAGTTGATGATCTGGGATTTTTTCTGACTACATGGCATACCTGATGATGTGGTCTCTGACAGAGGGGTTCAGTTCATGTCAAAACTCTGGAAACACTTTTGTACAGCCCTGGCAACTACTACCGTAATTCTTTCTTCTGCCTTTCATCTCCAGTCTAACGGCCAGACTGTGAGGATGAACCAGACTCTGGAGCAGTATTTCCGCTGCTTCTTTTCTCATCTCCAGGACGACTGGGTGCATTATCTACCAACAGCAGAGTTCACTTACAATAATGCCAGGCACAGCTCAACTGCCCAGAGCCCATTCTACATCAATTATGGCACTCATCCCGATTTCATTCCTGGCCTTCTGATCAACACTCCTGTCCCGAAAATCAATCTCAGACTGACAGCATTGTCTGAAACACAAGAGAAGTTGAAGAAAGCCTTTCAGGAAGCCCAAGATGCCTATAAGAAGGGGCATACAGACATCGCCAAGCAACCCCTACTTTCCAAGTGGGTGATAAGGTGTGGTTATCAACCAAACATTTAAAGCCTCTTGGACAAAGGTTCATTGGACACTTCTGAATTGCAGCAAGGATCAGCCAGGTGGCCTTCTGTCTGGAGCTCCTGGAAAGCCTCAGAGTCCATTATGTCTTCCGCGTGTCCCTGCTGAAGCCTTTTCAAGAAAATACCTTTGCTGGAAACAGCAACTACTTCCCCCACCTATAAAAGTACAGGAGCAAGATGAATTTCTGGTGAAAAGATCCTGATGGCACCAGGGAAGACTGCAGTAAATGGTGCAGTGGCAGGGATACGGGTCAGAAGAGGACTCCTGGGAGCTGACCTCCAATGTCCATGTCTCTAGCTGACAATAGAATTCCATGGCAGGTATCCAACGGTTAGGATTCAAACCCCAGTGAGCTATCCAGCTTGCTGAACAAGCTCCCCTGCTGAACCTAGTTTTGTGCCATGCTTCTGTTAAATCTAGTTCCTGCCTCCCTGTCCTAGACCCGCCTTGCTTCTAATCAGGCTCATCATAAAAGCCTGACCCGGTCAGTGCACTAGTATGTGAATATTGTGCTTGCTGCCACTAGTCTAGCTCCTGCTACTACTGCTCCTATCAATACAATTGCTGAG
The DNA here is from genome assembly GCF_035609145.1 of Eleutherodactylus coqui. Taxonomy (NCBI): domain Eukaryota; kingdom Metazoa; phylum Chordata; class Amphibia; order Anura; family Eleutherodactylidae; genus Eleutherodactylus; species Eleutherodactylus coqui. The sequence goes on from NC_089840.1 coordinate 27,816,387, forward strand.
ACCACCTTATACTGACCTCTGGCTTTCCTCCTGACAGCGATACCTGACTCCTCCATTTGTACTGCAAATCTGAGACCACCTGATACTGACCTCTTGCTTTCCCGCCGACAACAGTAACCATCTCCTCCATTTGTACTGTGAACCTGAGACCACCTGATACAGACCTCTGGCTTTCCCTTAAATTACTCTCTGAACCTGCATGGCTACTACACCCACAGCTCCAACTTAGTACCTGAAATGCTATACATGGGTTTTCAAAGTCTTTGCCTCAAGATGGGCCAGGAAGATGGTTTTTAGAATATGATCATGTATCCCATCCAAAAAAGCACAACGCAAAATATTTTCACCTGCATGCAATCTGCAGTCTGATATATTAGTCAGTCACATTCTCTCCCTTATTTTCAGTGATATGGACTAATGTGAGGGGACTCATATCCAGCTTTTGCCCAAGCTGGTATGCACTGAACAAAATCAATACCAGACTATTCTGTGCATTTGTCTGTAAGTTCGGTCACTTATGACAGGGGCTCCCAATAAGGTGCTATTTGGGCGTATATTAACCCATTTTTACCCATCAACCATGGTGGCTGTATTAGTTTAGATGATCCTCAGTTGTCGAGCAAATCCAACAGGACTAGTAATCAGGTCAGGTAGTTCCTTTAGGAGCATCATGTGATTGCAAGGCGACCAAGGTTTTGAAGACATGATCTGTTAGAGTTACAGGCTGTTGCACTCCCACTTCACCCACTTCCAATACCGTCTTTGCTTATGTAACAATTAAATACAATGGGGGGGTGACTCCAGGGCTCTCGAGTGGGAGCATCCACATGGCACACAATAATTTGCATAGGGTGGGTTTTGCTGACCAGATCTTGTGCATGTCCATCCTCTTGATGATGTTTATAGAAGGGTGGTGCCAATGCCTTCATCCTGCTCCCTTCGTCTACTTCAACATTCAACATTCTTATATCACCGTAGAAGAAATTTCCATTCTTTACCTTTTCCTTATAATCTCCACCTCGCACTCTTTCTGAAACTTGAGTTCAATTATTCACCTCCTTCACCAAGCCATGGTCCTTGATCCAACCTCCACATTCATTACCAAACGTCTACCACTTGTCCTAGTCCAAACTACCTGTGTTTGGCATACCTATTTTTCTTAAATATTTTCTAACACTCTCACAGTGTTTGCTTCCCTGTAACTACACTCATGACCTTTTCAGTGGTCATTTCCTTATCCCCTGGACAAGAAGATGTGGAGTTTCCCATGTTGAGACTTCACTTTGAGACTTCGCTAAAAAAACCTTTGTTTTATCTGAAAGTATTTCAACAGCTTTGCTGTCAGGTATCCCTTTCTTTGAGATCTCTCTGTTTTAATAAACATCCAAAGTGCGAACAAACACATTAAAAACAACGGCAGTGTGAATCCTTCTAAGCAATGTATTTCCAACTATCCCTAATCACTTTCACACCTGGTGACATTCAGTCGACTGTTTCTACTGACAATATCCTTTTACTGCTTCTATGCAACACCAAGATACAACAAACGCAATCTGGACATCTTACACTCGTTTACACTGTTCATACACCAACTGATGATTTATCAGAAGTGAAATAGAAACAGAAAAATTGTACCTTTCCTCAGGCAACAGACATAGTCAAACACTAGTAGAATCAACCACTGTCATTCACCGTGGCTCGGTGTTTGGCTAGAGTCCGCTGTCCAGAGATTACCAAGTACTCAGGATATCTCACTTGCCCACCAGAATGTTAGAGTATTCAACTGCTTTTAGGTGATACCCAAGGGGTATCAAAGCCTCATTAACCAGTGAATCCAAATTATGGGCGGTGCACCGGAGAAGTTAACACAGAAACACCACTTGTGAGTTTCTGGCATTCCATCTACTTGATTGTTTTAATGCAAGAGCTTATGTAGTGTGACAACCACCCACATGGTTAAACAACTCAAAGTCTACAGCATGTGTGATTACAAGGGTTAATTATGACAAAGCTGCATGCTCAGCATCTGAGACCTTGTTAGTAAAAGAATGCATGAGATAACCCTACAGTCAGGAAACTAGTAGTTTCAAAACAGGTGGTACATTTTTTGTTCTTCTATAGGGCCCACTGTTGTCACTGTCCCACATCTGGACCAGTATCACTGAGTACCAGGAGGCATAGTTTCCATGCAAAGCCCACAGAGCAATGCTGACAAACTGGCAAGCATTGCACCATGATATGGATAAGAGGGGAGCATATAAAGGCCGAGATTGGCGGCTGATGAGACACCCATCTAGTAGCTCGCTGGGCCTCTATTGCCTTTCAGAACTACAGCAATTCGTTGTGGTGTAGATTCCACCAGGTGATAAAATCATTTTGCAGGAATATTGGCAAATGTGGAAAAGAAGATTATTGTAGTTGCTGCCAATTACATGGAGGTCCTGATATGTTCTGGCCAGCTGACAGGAAGGAGTCATCGATTCATGCTGCTTGTGCCAAATTCTGACCTTGCATCATCATGGTGCAACAGAAACCTGGATTCATCTGACCAGGCGATGTCTTTGCACTGGTCAGTGACACAATTTTGCCTTTTTGTTTCTCTTACACAGCAACAGCACTGCAACTGGTTGTCTGCTGTTATAGCCCATCCGTGATAAGGAACAGTGAATTGGGATTACAGACACCTTACCTGAAATACCAAAGTTCTATTTGGCTGCAATTTGATTGACTGTTGGTCAGGACAATTCTTAACATCCTCATCTGCGCCCTTTTAGGCTGGACCTGGGAAAGTCTATTGATCTTGTACATCTGGATTTTTCTAAAGCATTTGACACCGTGCCACATAATAGGCTGATATACAAAATGAGACAGCTTGGATTGGGTGAAAACGTGTGTATCTGGGTAAAGAATTGGCTCAGAGATAGAAAACAGAGGGTGGTAATAAATGGTTCGTACTCTGATTGGGCCACCTTTGCTAGAGGGGGCCACAGGGTTCAGTATTAGGCACCATTCTGTTCATTATATTTATCAATGACCTATCAATAATAGAAGCACTACACAGTAAGATATAGATATTTGCAGACGATACAAAATTATACAAGACAATTAATACAATGGAGGACAATATGCAGCTACAAACGAAACTAGATAAACTGGGGGCTTGGGCAGAAAAAAGGCAAATTAAGTTTGACATTGATAAATGTTAAGGTTATGCACATGGGCAGGAGAAACGGATGTCACCAATATACACTAAATGGAGTACTGCTAGGGAAAAGTGATATGGAAAGAAACCTGGGGGTACTAGTGGACTGTAGACTTAACTGGAGCAATCAATGCCAGTCAGCTGCTACAAAGGCAAATAAAGTTTTGGGGTGTATTAAAAGAGGTATAGAGGCAAGGGACGAGAACATTATTCTTCCACTATATAAGGCATTTGTCACACCTGACATGGAATACTAGGTACAGTTCTGGACACCGGTGCTCAGGAAGGATGTTGCAGTGCTTGTGGAGGTTCAAAGAAGGGCAACTAAATTAATAAATAGAATGAGAGGACTGAAATACCCAGAGAGGCTATCAAAATTGGGATTATTTACCTTGGAAAAAAGATGGCTATGGGGTGATCAAATAACTATGTATAAATACATGAGGGGACAATACAAGGATCTCTCCCATGATCTGTTTATACCCAGGACTGCGACAGTAACGAGAGGGCATCTGCTACATCTAGAAGAAAGAAGGTTTCATCACCAACACAGAAGGGTTTTTTTTTACTGTAAGAGCAGTGAGACTGTGGAACTCTCTGCCTGAGGATGTGGTGATGGCAAAATCCATAGAGGAGTTTAAGAGGGGACTAGATGCCTTTCTAGAGCTTGGGTGCTCGTTGCTCGAGTCAAACTTTTTGTAATGCTCAAGAGCTCGTTTCGAGTAATAAACCCCATTGGGGGACTCGAGCATTTTTGTATGGGGCCGATGCTCCGCATAGGTGATGACTTGTTAAACACCAGAAAACATCAGAAAGTCATGGAAACACAACAGAAACGGATAGGGAAGGGCAGGGGCAGCATGCATGGCTGCATCTGAGGCTCCAAGGTGACACCGTTGCCTCTTCTCTTGGGTTACATGCTGGCATTGCAGTCCAACGCCCCCCCCCCCCCCCCGCACGACCCTGCGTCTACAGCGCACACAAAAGTTTCCCTGCCCAGCGCTCAGCTGCCCTCATGCCACACGCTCGCTTCATAGCCACACCCCCCTCATGTCTATTTATAAGTATGTACTGGATGAGGAGGAATCGGAGGCGCACACTGCAGAGGGTTGGCAGGGCCAGGCAGCGACCCCCTTTGAAAGTGTGGGCGAGAGCCCACAATGCTGTTGAGAATTGATGATAAATTGACGTACGATCATCATTCCAATCCCGTGCCACCTCTGTCACAAAATTGTCAGGAGCCGCAAACATGGGCATAAAGGGGACTCAGGTGCCAGCACTTCTACACATCTCCACAATGCAGCAATACTCTGTGTGGGAAGTACGTGAGCGGGCCCAGGGTCAGGCTCGGTCCCAGCCTCCACCTTGTGTGATCTAAGGTGCCGCGAGTTACATAGCAATGGGAAATCCATGTGGCCCCACACAATTCATTCTGTGTAGGTGTCAGATAGCTCAACATCGCAATGGGAAGTCTTCAAGGTTCCTTGGGCTCGCCTATGCTGTCAGTGCACAAAGATGGTACTACACAGGAAGAAATCACAGTGCCCAAACATGGCAGAGTTTCACCCCGCCAAGGACCTCGGCCCACATTTCTACCCTAGTCAGTCAATGTATTTGTGCCAGGCAGGTAAAACACCGCAATGGGAAATCTTTGTGCACCCACAGCATAGGCGAGCCCCTGGAACCCAAGGAAAGTATTACACATAAAAAAAACCACAGCGCCCAAACATGGCAGTTTCACCCTGCCAAGGACCTTGGCCTTGGCTCACTAATCGTGGGCATAAAGTGGACTTGGATGCTAGTGCAGCTGTGAACATCTCATTAATGCAGTAACGCTCCTTTTGTTTGGCCCAAACCAGTGTCTCAGATAACTGTGGTAACACGAGAGAAAATACATGTTGCCCAGCGCTGATCCCCAGACCCCAAGCAGGAGGAGGAGGTGGAATAATAAGGTTGAGAAACCATGACCGAGGTAGGACCCACAATACTCTATGTGGGAAGTACGTGAGAGGGCCCTGGATCAGGCTTGGTCCCAGCCTCCACCTTGTGTGACCCAAGGTGCTGTGAGTTAAATAGCTATGGGAAATCCATGGGTCCCCACACACTTCATTCTGTGTAGGTGTCAGATAGCTCAACACCGCAATGGGTAGTCTTTGGGTTCCTTGGGCTTGCCTATGCTGTGGGTACACAAAGATGGTATTACACAGGAAGAAATCAAAGTGCCTAAGCATGGCAGAGTTTCACCCCGCCAAGGACCTCATCCTTGGCCCACATTTCTGCCCAAGTCAGTCAGTGTATTTGTGCCAGATAGGTAAAACACCACGATGGGAAGTCTTTGTGCACCCACAGCATAGGCAGACCCCTGTAACATTTCTGTAGCAAGAGTATAGGCGGACCCCAGTAACATTTCTATAGCAAGAGTATAGGCAGACCCCAGTAACATTTCTGTAGCAAGAGTATAGGGACATCCCAGTAACATTTCTGTAGCAAAAGTATAGGTGAACCCCTCAAACCATTCAGTAGAAACTGCATAGGCGGACCCCAGTAACATTTCTGTAGCAAGAGTATTGGAAGACCCCAGTAACATTTCTGTAGCAAAAGTATAGGCAGACCCCTGTAAGATTGCTGTAGCAAGAATATAGGTGGACCCCAGTAACATTTCTATAGCAAGAGTATAGGCAGACCCCAGTAACATTTCTGTAGCAAAAGTATAGGGAGACCCCGGTTATATTTCTGTAGCAAGAGTATAGGCGGACCCCAGTAACATTTCTATAGCAAGAGTATAGGCAGACCCCAGTAACATTTCTGTAGCAAAAGTATAGGGAGACCCCAGTTACATTTCTGTAGCAAAAGTATAGGGAGACCCCCAGTAGCATTTCTGTAGCAAGAGTATAGGGAGATCCCAGTAACATTTCTGTAGCAAGAGTATAGGGAGATCCCAGTACCATTTCTGTAGCAAAAGTATAGGCGGACTCCTGTAACAATTCTGTAGCAAAAGTATAGGGAGACCCCAGTTACATTTCTGTAGCAAAAGTATAGGGAGACCCCCAGTAGCATTTCTGTAGCAAGAGTATAGGGAGATCCCAGTAACATTTCTGTAGCAAGAGTATAGGGAGATCCCAGTACCATTTCTGTAGCAAAAGTATAGGCGGACTCCTGTAACATTTCTGTAGCAAAAGTACAGGGAGACCCCAGTAACATTTTTGCAGCAAAAGTATAGGCAGGCCCCAGTAACATTTATGTAGCAAGAGTATAGGGAGACCCCAGTAACATTTCTATAGCAAGAGTATAGGCAATAATAGTAATTGGCAATTCAGCGTGATGACATGCTGTTTAGGAGGAGAAGTAGTAGGAGGAGGAGTAATAATATCCGAGAGTGATTAACAATTCTAATTCCCCCTTTTTTTCTGGTGATAGAGGATGCATTTTTCTCATGTTGCAGCGAAAAGAAACATTAGGTTCCGCTTCTTTCTGCCGGTGGAGAAGAGAAGTCTGGGGAAATCCAGCCTTTTTTCATCTTTATGAGTGTAAGCATGTCAGCACTGGCAGTTGACAGGCAGGTACATTTATCTGTGATGATTCCCCCAGCTGCACTAAACACCCTCTCTGTCAAGATGCTAGCGGCAGGGCAGGTCAGCACCTCCAGGGCGTACAGCGCAAGTTCATGCCATATGTCCAGCTTTGACATCCAAAAGTTGTATGGAGCAGAGGCATCACGGAGGACGATGGTACGATCGGCTATGTACTCCCTCACCATCTTTTTACAGTGCTCCCTCCGACTCAGCCTTGACTGGGGAGTGGTGACACAGTCTTGCTGGTGAGCCATAAAGCTGGCAAGGCCTTGGAGAGTGTTCCTCTGCCTGCGATGGACATGCTGCCTGATCCCCGCTCTTTCCCTGCTACTTGGCCCTCTGAACTGCGTCTTCTGCCACTAGCACAGTCAGATGGGAACTTTAGCATCACTTTTTCCACCAGGGCCCTGTGGTATTGCATCACTCTCGTACCCCTTTCCTCTTCGGGAATGGAAGTGGAAAGGTTCTCCTTATACCGTGAGTCGAGAATGGTGTACACCCAGTAATCCGTGTTGGCCAGAATGTGTTTAATGCGAGGGTCACGGGAAAGGCAACCTAACATGAAGTCAGCCATGTGTGCCAGGGTTCCAGTACGCAACACATCGCTGTCCTCACTAGGAAGATGACTTTCAGGATCCTCCTCCTCCTCTTCAGCCCATACACGCTGAACAGATGAGAGGCAAGCAGCATGGGTACCCTCTGCAGTGTGCCCAGCTGTCTCTTCCCCCTCCTCCTCCCCCTCCTCCTCATCCTCCTCCTCCAAAACGCGCTGAGATATAGACATGAGGGTGGTCTGTCTATCAAGCGACATACTGTCTTCCCCCATCTCCTGTTCCAACCGCAAAGCGTCGGCTTTTACGCTTAGCAGCGAACTTCTCAGCAGGCAAAGCAGCGGGATGGTAACGCTAATGATTGCTGCATCGCCGCTCACCATCAGGGTAGACTCCTCAAAGTTTCCGAGAACCTGGTAGATATTTGCCATCCATGCCCACTCCTCAGTAAAGAATTGCGAAGGCTGACTACCACTCCGCCGTCCATGTTGCAGCTGGTATTCCACTATTGCTCTACGCTGCTCGTACAGCCAGACCAACATGTGCAGCGTAGAATTCCAGCGTGTGGGCACGTCGCACAGCAGTCGGTGCTCTGGCAGCTGAAACGGACATTGCAGGGTCCTCAGGGTGGCAGCGTCCGTGGTGGACTTGCGGAAATGTGCGCAGACGCAGCGCTCCTTGCCGAGCAGGTCCGACAAGTGGGGGTAGTTTTTCTGAAACCGTTGAACCACCAGATTGAAGACTTGGGCCAGGCATGGCGCGTGTGTGAGGTTGCCGAGCTGCAGAGCCTCCACCAGGTTACGGCTGTTGTCACACACGACCATGCCCAGTTGGAGGCTCAGCGGCGAAAGCCAGAGGTCGGTCTGCTCAGTCAGACCCTGCAAGAGCTCAGGGGCCATATGCCTCTTGTCACCTAAGCTGATTAGTTTCAGCACGGCTTGCTGACGCTTGTCCACCGCTGTGCTGCCACGCCGCATGCTACAGACTGCTGGTGACGGGCTCACACTTCTTAATTGAGAGGTAGAGGTGGCAGAGAAGGAGGATGGGGAGGGTTTGGAGGAAGTGGCATAAAACGCCACAGATACCAGCACCGAGGTAGGACCCGCTATTCTGGGTGTGGGTAGGACGTGAGCGGTCCCAGGCTCTGACTCAGTCCCAGCCTCCACCACGTTCACCCAATGTGCCGTCAGGGAGATATAGTGGCCCTGCCCACCAGTACTTGTCCACAGTGAGGGCACGATTTATGTTTCGGGAGACGTGCTGGTATAGGGCTGGGAAGGCACACTGGGAAAAATAGTGGCGACTGGGGACCGAGTAGCGAGGGACTGCCGCTGCCATCATATTTTTGAAAGCTTCCATTTCCACAAGCCTGTATGGTAGCATCTCCAGGCTGATTAATTTGGCAATGTGCACATTTAAAACTTGTGCATGTGGGTGGGTGGCGGCGTATTTGCGCTTTTGCTCCAACACTTGTGTTAGCGACAGCTGAATGCTGCGCTGAGAGACATTGCTGGGCAGGGACCGGAGAACAGTTCCTGGGAGTTCCTGCTCAGAATATGTCATTTTCATGGAGTGAGGAGGCTAGGAGGAAAGCGTTGGAGGATTCAAAGTTGCATTCCCTAGGCCGGGAGTACTGGACTGCGTAGAAGACTGGGTGGTCAATACATTGCTGGGCGCATTTTCTGCCATCCACGACAGGACCTGCTCACACTGCTCTTTTTGTAACAAAGGTCTACCATGCGGACCTGTAAATTGTGATATGAAGCTGGGGAGCCCAGAAACTTGCCTCTCTCCTAATCCCGCAGCAGCCGGCTGTGATTCACCACGCCCAGGAACTCGGCCTGTGCCCACACCCTCACTTGGACGCCCGCGTCCACGTCCTCGACCCTTACCCCTACTCCTCATCATTAAGGATAGAGCAGGGCCCAAATAAATTACCCCACTGTACAGCGCTGAGAACTGTGGCTTAATTCACCGCACACAGAGACTTGTAGATAGCGGAGGCTCTATGCTGTGACTTGAAAAAATTAACCCGCTGTCTTATGCTGACACCTAGGGGTAATTTACCGCTCGCAGAGACTTGTAGATAAGATAGGCTGTATGGACTGGGAGAAGACTCTAAAGTCAGTGGATTAGTGCTGGTAACTGCGGCTATCTCAACCCCACCAAGGAAATGGTAATGTGAGACGCTCTGCACAGCGGCAGAGCTGAAATACTTTGCAGTGGCCCAGGAAATATTACAGTACTGTTTACACACAGACACAGAACGGTATAACTGAAGTAGTTTGCAGTAGGCTAGGAAATATTAGAGTGCAGTTTCTCAGTGAGAGCTGGTTGTACAGCACTGCAGGCTGAGAACGCTATTACTGAAAGGCTGGAAACCGGCCTAGATGCGCAATACAAAAATTGATGCACTACTGCTACCAGCTAGCCACGACTGTAAAGCACACTATGAAGAGTGAGTAGCCCTAAGAAAGACAGTTGGGGTTCTTGACAACAGGATCCTACTCTAACACTGTCCCTATATCAGCAGCAGCACTATCCCTAACCTCTGCCAGCATGCATCTGAGGCGAGCCGCGGGCAGGACCAGTTTAAGTACTCGGCGGTCACCTGATCGGCCCAGACACTCACTACTGTGTGTGTGTAGGGGGGGGGGGGGGAGGGCTGGCACGTCACAGCAGGAAGTGGTAATGCCTTCCCTGCATGTCTATTGGCTAGAAAATGGCGCTAAACATGCGGGGAAGAAAATGCAATTAACTCGAGTACCGCGTGGTGTTTGACTCGAGTAACGAGCATCTCGAATACCCTAATACTCGAACGAGCATCAAGCTCGGACAAGTGTGCTTGCTCATCTCTAGCTTCTACCTCATTGGGGGTTTTTTTTGCCTTCCTCTGGATCAACATGGAGGTGAAAACAGGCTGAACTGGATGGACATTGTCTTTTTTTTGGCCTAGTATACTATGTTTTTTTAAGTTATTTCCACAGAAACCCCTTTCGCTGGATGGCTTTCCCTGATCACGCTATTCTCTGTATACTCTCCACATCTTTACATGAGAAAACCCCACGCGGTTGGCAGTGACATCCGGACCCTGGCTCGTCTAGCACCAATGACCTAGCAGTGTTGGAAGTCGCTCAAATTGTTGAATTTTCCCATTTAATGTGGATTCACACTAAAACTGATCTACTGAAAACTTGCCCATGATTTTATGCTGCACTCCGGGGTCACGGGGAGAATTTCCATACAGGAAAGCTGCAATCCTGAAAGCACCAGGGGCTCCAATAAAGTGCCCATTCTTGTCAGCCTAGCACTCATGGCTCTAGATTAATTTCTACAATCCGACCTTGTGGAACATTAAAGTGACCCTCCGATCCCGGATAAATCAAGATGGCCGCACTACTCTCTGACTACTTGATGCACATTGTACATTAGTATGCATCCTCAGTCTGAGACACTACATATTGCGCTGTCTGGTTGGTGCTGTTCACGTGAGCAGCTTTGGCCAATCAAAGGCCAAAGTCACATAGGCTGGGGTCACATCGGCGTAAGCAAATTTTTGCACGCATTTGCGCAACATATTTGTGCAATGGGTGTTGTGTATTTGTGCATGCATTTGTGTATTGCAATGTACTTTTTGCCTGACCTGCTTGAAACTACATAGAACTATATTGCAGTGTGCTGCCGAAAGCAAGAGGAAGTCAATGATTACCTGAGCACCTCGTAAGTAGAGTCATTCAGACGTCCTTGTGCAGTCATGCAAATGTATTTTGATAATATTGTTAAATGAGTTGGATAAATTAATGTGTACATTTCCTAACCCAGAGGAATGAGTGCGCGACAAGCATTGCACATGCCTCCGGATTATTCGCACGCGACGCTTGGAATGAATTATTCTCAGTCTTCAAGTACAGGTACGGACATTTTGCCGAAAAGGAAACACAAGACTAAAGGGTGTGAGGGAAGAGTAGACTTTGTTTGGCCAAAGGAAACTGAGAAATGAGCTGAAAAAAGGATTTTATCGCCTCTCGTATAGGGGCGCATTGATGCACATATGTGTGCTCGCCAAATCTGTATTCAGAATACACAGCGAATAAAAATAAATCTTGTTATTTGTATAGTGCCAGCTTATTCCCCAGCACTTTAACCCCTTGCCGCTCCAGGGCGTAAGTTTACGTCCTGGCAGCGGGGTACTTCCGGCAACAGGTCATAAACTTACGCCCTGGGGATAGCGCGAGATCACTTATGATGCAGCTGGCCTCCCGCTGCAACAGCGGGGATGCATCGGAGATGCGCCCCCCCCTCCCCCGCTGTTAACCCCTTCCCTACCGCGATCTATGTAGATTGCGGCATGGGAGGGGTTCACAGAGGGAGCGCGCTGGCGTCCTGCATTGCCATAGCCTTATCACAGCAATCATCAGTGCTATACTGTGAGTACCCCAGAGGGACACAAATTGTGTAAAAAAAAAAAGAAAAGAAAAATGAATAAAAAAGAAAAATGTAAAACAAAAAAAGTAAAAAGAAGCCTTTTTTTATGCTTTTTCTCATATTAGCATAAAAAAAGGTAAAAAAAAATAAAATAAATAAAACTCCACATATTTGGTACTGTCGCGTCGGTAACGACGCGAACAATAAGTTGCACATGCTTTTGACTGTGCACGGAAAAAGGCATTAAAAAAACTGAGGCAAAATACTAATTTTCAGCATTTTGCCTCCCTAAAAACGCAATAAGTGATCAAAAAAGCTGAATGTACCCCAAAATGGTACCAATCAAAACTACAGCTTGTCTCGCGAAAAATAAGCCCCATAGAGCTCGGTACGTAGAAAAATAAAAAAGTTACAGGACTTTGAATGCAGTGATTTAGAAAATACTTTTTATTGCAGAAAAGTGGAAAAACCTAAAAAAAAAAAAAAAAAAAAGAAAGAATTTTGGTATCATTATAACCGTACCGACCCGCAGAAAGAATGAATTGTGTAATTTATGCTGCATGATTAATGCTGTAAAAAAAAAAAATCTACAGCAGAATTGATGCGTTTTCTCTCCCTGCTATCATAAAAAAATAATAAAAGTTTTACAATATAGTCGAATGTATCCAAAAGTCACACCGATAAAAACTACAGCTTGCCACGCAAAAAACAAGCCCTTATACGGCCGCGTCGACGGAAAAATAAAAGAGTTATGACTTTTGAAAAATGGAGAAGAAAAACCGCCAAAAATCGTTGCGTCCTTAAGCCCAAAATAGGCCATGTCATTAAGGGGTTAAAGGGTACTGATTTTACTGCCCTTAGAAGGATGGAAGGACGAGTCAACCTTGAGCCGGCTACCTGAACCAATCTGGGATTGAACCCACAACCTTCAGGTTGTGAGCCAGAGCTTAGAACTGCATTTCTGCTGTCTTTGCACATTTTGAGTGCGCAAAAAAAACCCCTGCTCTACTTTGGTGCACAATTGCGCACCAAAGGCCCCCGTCTGAACAATTTTGCATACTAAGATGCGCGATTTCGCTAGGAAAATCGAAAACACCTGGAACCAAGTAGACTGGCCTGCCTACTCAAACATGGAACTGCTAGGACTGTGCCAATGTGAGTGGTCCCGGCAGCGCAAGAAAGTATAGTAAAAAGCGTTGATACAGGCGCGATAGCACTCAATCACGCTCCCTGCACAGTGCATATACGGCATGCTATCGCGATCGTATATGAGCTTCTGCCCATATGCAGCCACCCTAATAGTCGCAAAAGTAGACTAATACAGAGACACCTCTCAGTTCAGTTCCACTTCTGCCCCAGACAGGGTACAGAGCCCAGCAGAGAACTCACTTGGTAGAACTGATTTTTTTTATTGGCTTACCATCTCACATTAAAGAGATTTTCCAGGCATTTTCCTCAGGACAGGCCATCAAAAGTTGATTCACCGAGGTCCACCACTCAGCATCCTGGTTGATCAGCTGTTGTGCCGCTACAAACAGGGGTATGGAGTGGAAGCTGCTGCTCCGATAACTGTGCAGTGGCCAGCACTTGTAATTACAACTGTGGCTCCCACTGATTTCAATGAGAGTTGTGCCTGCAGTTTCAAGAACCGACCACTACACAGCTTCCGCTCCATACCCCTGCATATAGTGGCGCTGACAGTGGGTGCCAGATCAGCTGATCAGCCGAGATCCTAAGTGCCGGACCCTGACCAACTGTTGATGATCTATCCTGAGGATAAGTCATCAATACCATTTTTATATGGAAAACCTCTTTAAATGATGTCACTAGTCCCTGCCTGGGACAGAATGGTTAAATAAGGCAGTTTACTTGTTCTAAGTTCCAGATATCCCTCCTAAAAGGGGATGTATCACCTATGTTTTTTTTAGTAATTAAAACCAGATAGTAAAAAACATTTCCCAGTTTTCAAATCTCTTTGTATTTTATGATTGTAGATATTTGTATTCTGTTGTCTGTTCATGACTATGGAGGTGGCAGAAAGTGAGCTGTGTCCATCACCTATTTACTTCTATGGGAGAGTGATGTGGGCATGTTCTATGACCTGTGCAGGGAGGGGGAGGAAGTAAGCTGTGTGAATAACCCATAGTTTTCTATGGGAAAGTGCTCTGTGAACTGTGTATTGGAGAGGAGGTGACCTGTGACCATTAGCTATTGTAAATTGTCAATCCTGTGGTATCTACATATAGGTGTCACCTCTCATTGTAATTATGCCTCTGACGTTAATGAGATAACTGTTGAGAAGTTTTGGAGTGTTGGAGTAGTCCTTTAAATTTAGAATCAGCAATATGGCTTCCAGGATCTGAGTTCATTCATATGTCCAAATTAGTGAGTTACAATCACCGGAGAAAGAATAAGACATTAAAGGGGTTGTCTCGCGGCAGCAAGTGGGGTTATACACTTCTGTATGGCCATATTAATGCACTTTGTAATGTACATCGTGCATTAAATATGAGCCATACAGAAGTTATTCACTTACCTGCTCCGTTGCTAGCGTCCCCGTCGCCATGGATCCGTTTAATTCTGATGTCTTCTTGCTTTTTTTAGACGCGCTTGCGCTGTGCGGTCTTCTTCCTGGTGAATGGGGCCACTCGTGCCGGAGAGCTGGTCCTCGTAGCTCCGCCCCGCCACGTGTGCCGATTCCAGCCAATCAGGAGGCTGGAATCGGCAATGGACCGCACAGAGCCCACGGTGCACCATGGGAGAAGACCCGCAGTGCATCGTGGGTGAAGATCCCGGCGGCCATCTTGGTGAAGGAAGAAGAAGGAAGAAGGAAGACATCACAGAGCGGGGATTCGGGTAAGTAATAATTTTTTTTTTTTTTTAACACATCCTTTGGGGTTGTCCTGCCCCGAACGGGGGGCCTATGGAAAAAAAAAAAAACGTTTCGGAGCGAGACAACCCCTTTAACTGTGTGTGAAGTCGCTATTGTCCTCTTTCTGAGGAGCTAGTTCAGCGTTAACGTTATTAATAGTGCAAAGTAGATCAAAGGAATGTGTTGTGGTCCAATCACAGGGGAGAGCACCCTAAGTTACACCTTATTGCATTAGAAATGTAGCAAATCATTACAAAAGTTTAGTACTCAGGAGTAAATACTTAATGTGATATGTGCATAGATTACCTACATTGATAACAGTAAGGAATGCAGATATAATAACTAAATGTGGTCTTCAAGAAACGCTCAAGCTCTTACCAACGAGCCAATTCAGTCAAGTTTGTGCTGGTTTACGAGCTTTAGGGCTTAAACACATGGCCGTATGCACCATGAACTGGAATTTGTTTTTGTTTCTTTTTTAACTATTCAAACATCGTTGGCCCGACAGCTCGTACTCGTAAAAAAAGACCAAAACACAGGTCATTGTAACAATACGGTTCAGGGTTGGAGTCTTTTGTTGTAACCGGTTCGAATTGTTGCATGGTCAGGTAAAGCCAGAGGTCCGTTCACAGGTAGATATCAGTTCGCGGTACAGAGGAGCAGGTGGGTAGCGTAGTCAGGGAAGTTAGAGGTTGGTACACAGGTAGGTATATCAAGTAGCAGTATGGAGGAGTGGCAGGTTGAAGTTTGACTACTAGCTGGGATCACAATACTCTCATAAGAATGGGAGGTGCCAGGCCAGGTTATATAGGGAGGGTAATCACAAAACAGGGTGGGGCCAAACAAGAACTTGGTTAGTAGGAGCAAGCAATGGGAACAGGCTCAGCAAGGAAGCTGTTCAACAGGCTGATAGCTCACTGAGGAGAGCCGTTGCCTGGAACACCGGAGGTCTTGGGTTCTAGTTATACTTTTACAACAGGAAGTGTCAGACTATTATTAGGCTTAGTGGTCAGTGTGAGAACTGCAGGATTTCAGGATTCTTTTTAAAACGTAGATTGTAACTTTAACAATGTAAGCACATAGCCCAAATTTCTTTAAAAATATGTTTAACTAATCCTGAACATTTCCATTAAGCAGTAATATAATCCTCTCTTCTGCCGTATGCCTATATGCCCACAGGTGATTTGGTAAAGCCTGATGATAACCGGCGGGGCAGCTGTGATATGTTCACGAGGAATGGCCACCCTGCAGTCCTAGAAACCGATAAATGAGAAATCGCTGAGAAGAAAACTAAAGAACTTCACATAAGAGGACATTTTTTTTTTCTCTTCATCCACTTCACCAGAATAAGATAAGACAAATTGTGATCTCCGATCCGTCCTCACAGTCAGATTTTAACATTTTGGAATGAGATAATACGTTTGTACCTGAGAGCTCGAGGTGAAGAAAAGGAGCGTTTTATAAGACTATTCGCTGATTATCCCTTATCTTTTGCTGTCGTAACATCTGTGTTTAGTGCCGGACGGCGAACTCAATTCAGTCAAACAAATAGGATCCTGAGATAGCGGATGAAGGCGGCACTTCAGGCCGAGCTCCCAGCGCTAAGCATTCAGCAATCACCAAGCCCTTGGCGTGGAAGGAACCAGCAGTGAAAATGATGTTACCTCAGAAAAATTGCCACAAACTCAGTTGTTTCTAGAAAAAAAATGAAATTGTATTAGGTTAGTATGTGACATTATGGTATACACTAAATACCCCCATTATTACCGTGTTTCTACAAAAATAACACCCTGTCTTATATAAATTTTTTGCCTTAAAGAGGCACAGTGTCTTATTTTTCAAGTAGGGTTTATACTCACCTGGTCTGTGGCATCCCGGTGCCTCATGCTGCTGGTCTCCGGCGGCGATGCGACAGTCTGTAGTGCCCTCCATGCTGAGATATCCTTTTCTTTCTGGTGATGGGGCTTTGAATACCCCGCCTCCAGCAAAGCGAGTGCTGTGATTAGGTGAAGCACCAGCCAATCAGTGCCGGCCCTCAATGTAATTCACTGAATGGCTGTGAATGATTGAGCGCCGGCTCTAAGTGGCTGGTGCTCGATCAAATCACAGCGCTCGCTTTGCTGGAGGCAGGGGAATTCAAAGCCCCGTCACCAGAAAGAAGAGGATATCTCAGCACGGAGGGCACGGCAGCTCGCCGCCATGCCAGGGACCATGACGAGGGACTCAGAGACCGCGGGCTAGGTGAGTATTGATGTTTTTTTTTAATGTACTTTAGCTATGGCTTATTTTTTGGGAAAGGCTTATATTTCAGGCCTCCCACGAATACCAAGGTAGGGCTTACTTTCGGGGTAGATCTTACTTTCGGGGGAAACCAGTAGCAACCCCACACTTTCATGATTGGGGCGTCCCTGTATGGTATTTAGACCTGTGGCCCCGGAGTGCAGCATAAAACCAAGTGACAAGTTTTCTGTGAATCAGTTTTGGTGTGAATCCACATTAGAAGGAAAAATCCAGCATTCTGAGTGACTTCCAACGAGGCCCTGTCATCGGTGCTAGACTAGCTGGAGCCTCACTACCAACCTTGTAGGTTTTCTCTCGTAATGGTGTGGAGAGTAGACCAAGACTGGTGTGATTGAGGGAAAACATGCAGGGAAAGGGAATCCTGTGGACAGAAACAACTGATCGCAGAAAAAGGTCATAGTAACATAGCATTTTAGGCTGAATAAAGACAATGTCCATCTAGTTCAGCCTGTTTCAACCCCTCCCCCCCCCTTCCTTGTTGATCCAGAGGAAGGCGAAAAAAGCCCAATGAGGCAGAAGCCAAGTTGCCCATTCAGGGAAAAAATTCCTTCCCGACTCCATAATTGCAGTCAGAATAATCCCTGGATCAACCTCTAAGGGGTCAGAGGAGGATGTCAGGAATCTTTCTGATCAACAAGCAATACTAATATGTCATAACACACAACTTGGTGTTCCTTAGCACAGATGGGCTACAACAGCAGATGACCAGTTCCAGCACCGTTGCTGTAGAAGAGGAGCGGAAAAGGGATTCCAGTGGGCGAAAGAGTGCAAAAATTGTATCACTGAGCAGAGGAAAACTTCACCTGTCAGATGAATCCAGATTTCTGTTGCTCCGTGCTGATGGGAGGTCAGAATTTGGTACAAGCAGCATGAATCGATGAACCCTTCCTGTCAGCTGATCAGAACATGTCAGCACCCCAATCTAATTTGCAGCATTGAAACAAAGCTTCCTGCCCGCAGGGGCCGACATTCCTGTAAGTGATTTCATAACCTAGAGGAATCTACACAAATATCTGTTGTGATTCTGCAGGACAAAGGAGGTCCAACACGCTACTAGATGGGGTCTCTAATAAAGATGCCATTTAGTTTATAATATCTCATTGTACTACACAAATTTAACCCCTTACTCCTGCACTATATATACAGGCTTAGTTGTCAGCTTTTCTTCACATCATATTGTCGCATGTAACAATGTTTTTGTCTGCCACACCTTGGAAACGTTCTGCACCAAATCCAATGAAATTCAAGGGAAAACCGCAGTGGCAAATCTGCACCAAACAGCGCAGAACTTGGTGTGGATTTGCCGTTATGGATAATGCATTATAAAGAAGAACAAAAATAATGATTTTAAAAATTCTCACTTGCGGATTTCACTGCGGTTCCACAGATAATCCACAGCAGTATAGATTTATTTCAGATTTTAACGTCCCCATTAAAGTCAATGAGGAAGGTCTGCAACAAATACTTTCTCTTTTCACAACAAAAGATTGACATGCCAAAATTTAAAAATCCGTACCGATGGTCAGTTTCTTACGCTACTGTGTTATGATGCAGATTTTCCATTTGTTATATTCTTTGCCAGAAATGGCAAAATGTTGGCATATTTTATGACAAGGTCCTTGAGCTATTACTTTAGTAATACTGTACCGTTGTACATGATCCTACCTAGAGTAACACCTAAGCAAGAATCGAAACTAGTATTTTTTTCCATATGTTAATAGTTACCCCATTTTCCTGAAAATAAGCCCTAGTTACACTACATTAAATAAAAAAAAAATACATTACCTAGTAAGCTCGGTCCATGTCCCTCTCGCTGCTCTCTAGAGGTTTGGCACGGTTCCCACAGTCTTCGGCCGCTCATACAACATTACTTCCTGGTTAAGTCCAATCTCCAGGAAGTGATTAGTTCTTCGAACGCTGCTCAGCCAATGAATGGAGCACTGGATGTACCAATGCGATAGCTGTGATTGGTTTATCCAGCGCTGCATTGATTGGTTCTTCCACCGCTGCTGAGCCAATCAATGCAGCTCTGAATAAACCAATCACAGCCATTGCATTGGTTCATCCAGTGCTATATTGATTGGCTCGGAGCTGTGGAGACCAGCGGGAGGGACCTGGACTGAGCCTGCTAGGTAAGTATAAGAAGACCTCCCTCAAAAATAAGACGTTGCGCCTTTTTGGGGGCAAAAAATACTATAAGACAGGGTCTTATTTTCGGGGAAACACGGTAGTTGGGCTCCTTTGGCCCTATTACATGAGATACCCTCCGTGGCATACTTTCTACTAACATCTGACACACTTCAGCTGTTTTTTCTCTTCATTCATGCTGCAAATGTCTGTCAAGTTGTTTAAAAGAGGATGCATTGGCCTGTCTGCAATAATATGAGGAGCGTCCTCATTGGACAGTTGAGCAATAGAATAATATTGTATGAAGTGACTAATGGCACTACTTCATCTTCACATCAGACGGACGTATCTGGGTGTCAAGGAACGTCTTTTACCTGAGTGTGTTTTGCCAATAGTTAAAGAGACTCTGTCACCTACTTTTAGTCCTATATGATAAGCTTGTGGACTGAAAGTAAGTGACCCGCTGCTATACTTACCCGCCCCTTTGTTCCTCTGGTGTGAGCACTGAAAGCTTTCGCTCAATGCATCAAGTGGTGCTGCTAAGTAGTCGTCCAATTATAAAATTAGAATGGGCAGACTACTTAGCAGCACCGCCCAATTCACTGCAGCAGTGGCTTTCAGCACCAACATCAACAACAGGAGAGGTAAGTATAATACTTGCCTCCCAGGGCTTAGCAGGTCACCTACTTTCAGTTGATAAACTTACCTCATAGGGCTAAAAGTAGTTGATAGAGGTTCTGTTACGGTCTGGGGATGTGTTATGTGGCATGGTCTCGGTCGGTTGGTTGAAGCGACCACGACCACGGAGGTGAACCCGAACATTCTAGACAATAACGTGCTGCCGACGATGTGATCTGGGAATGGTCGGCCATACTTCCAACAAGACAATGCGCCTCGTCACAAATCCAACGATATTTTATGGATGTTTCCCAATTGGACTGGCAGCACAGAGTCCAGACCTGAAGCCTACTTAACATCTTCAGGATGAACTGAAACGTCGGGTCCGGAAAAATGGATAGCATCCATCTACTCTCCAGACGTTTGCAGGATGAATGGAGGGAAATACCAGCTGAAGTGTATCAGATGTTAGTAGAAAGTATGCCATAGTCATTAGGGCCAAAGGGGCCCCACTAGGTATTAAGAAATGGAAATAAATACTACTTTTGATTCTTGCTCAGGTGTCTAATTACCTTTGGTAGGATAGTGTATCTTTGCTGGATGGTTATATTACAGTACAGCTTTAGATGTGATCATTTGTCATTGTTAGTATTTCTACCACATCTTGGTCTTGTTATGGCTTCATTATGTTACACGTCTGACGAGTCTCACTGGGACGTCTCAGGATGTGTCATCTCCAACTTTCTACAAACTCTACAGGCGGCCCAGGTATACTATTATTTCTGTACAATTGAGTCGCATCAATCATTTTCGTTATTGGAGACAGTCCGGCTTTCGGAGAGGTACCCGCTGCTTCCTTCCTCACTGACTGCAGAGGACATTGACAACTCATTAATGATTTTCAACGATGTGATTCTGAGTGACCACCCTCCTGACTTTATTGTATTTACAGAGACTGGTATGAAAGTAGGCAGCGAAACTTTGTTAATACTAGAAAAGATCCTGGGTTGGCTATGTAGAATACAATAAATAACTCATTCTCCTGTTTTTGACTCCATCGGCAGTCTTAGCAGATGTAAAGTAAAGAATAGCGCTGCATATAGCCATATTCTTCCCATCAAAATGACAGAAACCACTATAAAAATAGTAGATCTAATAGTACTTGCACTACAGTAACCATAGTACCGTGTTTTCCTGAAAATAAGACACTGTCTTATATTAATTTTTGCCCGAAAAGAGGCACAGTGTCTTATTGTCAGGGCTGTCTTATACTTACCTAGCCAGATGGCATCCCAGTGTCTCACTCTGGTCTCTGGCGCTGTGGCAGGCTGCCATGTCTTCCCGCGCTGACAACATTCTCTTCCTGTTAACAGGCTTTGAATACCCCGCCTCCAGCAAGCGAGTTCTGTGATTGGATCATGAGCACCACTGTCTCATCCAATCAGAGCTAGCACTTGACGAACCAATCACAGCCATTCAGTGATGTTATTCACTGAATGGCTGTAAATGATCGAGCGCCGGCTCCGATTGACTGAGCCAGTGGCACTCGTCATCCAATCACAGCACTTGCTTGTTGGAGGCGGGGTATTTAAAGCCCTATTATTAGGAAGAGAATGCTGTCAGTGCGGAGGACACGTCAGCCTGCTGCAGTGCCAGAGACCAGCGCGAAGGACCACTAGCTGCTGGCTAGGGGAGCATTGCTATTTTTTTTTTATTTTTTCAATCTAGTGTAGCTAAGGCTTTTTTTCAGTGAAAGGCTTATATTTCAAGCCACCCCACCCCGAAAATCAGGGTAGAGCTTATTATTGGGGTAGGTCTTATTATTGTGTGCAACATGGTAATAGTTAAAGGGGTTGTCCGTGATTTTACTCTTGAGGAACTTTCCTCTGGAAATGGCATGGATCCCCAAAAAAATGCAGTCAAAGTGAGAAAAAAATGCCACTATAAAAACCTTCATTTAAACCCTATCTACTCCAAACTTTGGCCTACCTTCTCAGGCTAACCCAGTCATGCTGGACCTTCACTAGCCTACGTCCTACTACGTGTCCTCACTTACCTTAGCATGGATGAGCTCTAATGTTAGCCGACCAGTTCAAGCGCCATTGCGTCAACTAGGAACAGAAAGGCGAGATTCCAGAGGGGAAATGAGCACAAAAATCGTATCACTGAGCAGCGGAAAAACATCTCCTGGTCAGCTGAATCCAGGTTTCTGTTGCTCCATGCTGATGGGAGGTCAGAATTTGGTGCGAGCAGCATGAATTGATGACCCCTTCCTGTCAGCTAATCACAACATGTCACCATCTAATTTGTTGCAACTGCTAGAAGCTTCCTGTCCGCAGGGGTCGATATTCCTGCAGAATTATTTAATCATTTTGGGTGCATTCAGATGAGCGTGGTTTACACGCTGCCACAGCAACGTGTAAGCCACTCTGCTGAGATGCAGGAATTCTACGGTGAATGAGCTGCTCCGTGCTCCACGGAGCAGCCCGTTCACATGTCCGTGCTACAAGCAGAGTGTTGCCTGTGGTCAGCACCATGGACAGCGCCGCAGCACAGAGCTGACAGGTGAGTCGGAGCTGGTAAAAAAAGCTCTCTGTAAGCGCTTTCATAGTGTGGTTTACACGTCG
The DNA here is from genome assembly GCF_035609145.1 of Eleutherodactylus coqui. NCBI lineage: Eukaryota > Metazoa > Chordata > Amphibia > Anura > Eleutherodactylidae > Eleutherodactylus > Eleutherodactylus coqui. Next base: position 27,838,682 of record NC_089840.1, read on the forward strand.
CTGTAGCAGCGTGTAAACCACGCTTGTCTGAATGCACCCTTAGTGGAATCTACGCCATGATGAATTTGCTGCCAAAGGATTCCAGCGTCCTATTAGATGGGAGTCTGAAATAATGCGGCCATTGGTTGTATATACCAGTAATGTGTGTGAGAATCTGGAAATTACTGTACAAACTGCTTCTTAAGACTTTTCACTCTCACCATCATTTATTTTAAATCAAGCCAAGTGTTTGTCTGCAGGAACGCAAACAGATAATTGTAACTCCCCCATAAATCATGGCATAAAAGGCGTCGTACGCTGCCGCTGTATTGCTGCAGTCAAGAATGCCAAATACTAAATAAAAGACGGACTTTCATATTGATCTATGAAGCAAGTTGCGCTGACAGTCCTGGAAGCTGCTGATAAGAAGGGAAAGTTAGAAAAATATTCAGATGTTACATTTTCATTTATTGGCGCGCCACAGAAAGAAATGACAACATTACAGCAAAACATTTCTGTGTGTTTTACCTCGAGGACAGAATTATTCCCCACAGAGCCGGCTTAAAGGAACCAGAAGCTCTGGCTGAGCGTCCGGAAGACCTGCGATGGACTGGGGATTCTCATCAGGTTTGTCTGGTTTAACAAAATATTTTCAAATGCTCGATTCTGACTCAAACCGGTTTCAGATGAGTGTGTATGCCCACCCTATGCGCAGAGAATAGAACCCATTGTTTTCAAATGGTTCACTCTTAGAGATGAGCGAACATACTCTGTCGAGCTTGATGCTCATTCGAGTATTAGCATACTCGATGGTGCTCGTTACTCGAACGAGCATCAAGCCATGTTTGACCCCGCCCCAGTTTTTGACTCCTCCCTACTGTGACATGCCTGTTTTGTCCCCTCGCCAGCGAGCATCTAGAGAAAGCGAGCTAGAGAGCGATAGAGAGCGAGCTAGAAGCGATAGAGAGAGATAGAGAGAGATAGAGAGATATTGAACCTAGGGGGAAAAAAAAAGCTTGGGACCCGGCGTCCCACATACAAAAATGCTCGAGTCTCCCATTGTAGCCAATGGGGTTTGTTACTCGAGTAGAGCTCTCGAATTTTACGAAAAGCTCGACTCGAATAACGTGGACTCGAGCATTTAGGTGCTCACTCATCTCTGTTCACTCTTACTTTTGTGCGAGCAAAGTGAGATGCTCTATTTTAGTGCACATTTGCGCATAAAAAGGCATCATAGGAGTCTATAGGGATGTGAAAATGCAATGAACTGTGTGATTTTGCAGGGAAATCAAAAACACTGCGGACTAATTAGGCTGCACAGCCTTTTAATTCATGGTGCAGGTGGCTCCCATGCTGATGTGAATGGTCCCCGACCGTGCAGGAAGTACAGTAAAAAGCACCGATGCGCGGTCTTCCCGGCGTAAAAAGTCCCACTGTCGCGCTTTTGCACATACGCTCATCTGAAGCTGCCCTCAGTCTTGTACATTGTCACGCAGGAGTAGTCTTGTGCCTGGTCACACACTCAATCTTGTACAATGATACACAGTCAGGGCAAAAACACAGTGCCATAGGCACAACTACACTTGGCCGTACGGAGCATAGCTGTGCCTGAATGAGGGAGATTTCTTCTCTCTCACCGGTAGTTCAAACTCAACGCCAGAGTGCAGGAGTTTGAAAAAAGAGGCGGGAAGATAGTGTCTGCCCAATCTTCCACGCACAATGTATTCAGTACGTACAGGAGAGTCTTGTAAATGGTCACACACTCCCAGTCTTGTACTTGGTTACAAATGCTCAATCTTGTACATGGCCACATGCACTCAGTCTTGTAAATGGTCACACATGTCAGGGCGGCCTAACATGGACGTATTTGTGTGTGCGATACACATGGGAAAAAAAAACACAGCGTGCTCTGTTTTAGTGCAAATTTGCACACTACAGCTCCCCATAAGAGTCTGTGGAAGTGCACAAATGCTGAACATACCTGTGAACACCGCCATCTCATTTGGCTTTTTAATAGCCATTTAAATCAGTATTTGTGCAGGCACAAGTGCCAAAAAAGACTCCTTCATAACAAAAAAACACTGCACTACCTCGCGGATTTTTGTGCTTATACATATGTGAGGCCACCCTTAGTCTAGTACATGGTCACCCATGCTCAGGCTTATACAGGAACACACACACTCAATCTTGTACATGGTCACACATACTCAATTGCATTATCTCATAGGGTGCCCCCTGACACATGGCATACACTGAGGAGCTGGGAGGCCTCTTCCAGACACCCCAGCAAGAGGATGCCCAATAAACATCAGAACAGGTGAAGTGGTTGTCACAGGTGATGCCACCATTCCGGTACCCACTGTTATGAACATCGGTGGGGAAATAAATGACCTCAGGTCCCCAGGAACGGTCAGGGCCTGGAATGACTTTACTTAATGTAACTTTGGTAAAATACAAGGCACAATTTGAAGTGATGACAGTGCAGGCAATAAACAGACTTTACATTAGTACCTCCACACAGTGATCCAGACTTCAGATAACCCAGTGTGTGACAGACAAAAGGGTGTACCTCTACGCAGTGATCTAGACTTTAGACGGACGCATAGGAAAAATATAAAATGTATAGTACCTCTGCACTAGGCCTTATCACAAGAACACACACGCTCAACTCATGCTCTCTCTCTTTTGGGGCTCACTCCTCTAGCAGCATTTCTGGTGGTGTGCAGGGAGTCTCTCTTCCTCCTCTATTCTTCACCACATGAGGGCCAAACGTGCCCCCATATAGCTGAAACTCTTTGACAGGAACCCAGAACACATGGACCCTTTCCCGCTCTCATGCACTCCCATTTATACCTTCTCTCACCCCATGTGAAAAGACAAAATTGTTACGTTTGCAGACACTTAACCCATCACATGCTGCAGCTGTGCAATACACAAAACAGAACGACAAGACAGTTTTGCACAGAGCATCTACACAAGACATTAAATCTATGATATTTATGTAGGGGGCCAGGAAAGCATGTACTGGGCCACTACACAATCTAATAAATCGTCACTCACATCCAGTCTTTTAAATTGTTACACATGCTCAGTTTTGTACATGGTAACTGATGATCAGTCTTGTACATACTCACACACACTTGTACATATTTGCACACATCAAATCTTCTGCATGGTCGCACATGCTCAGTCTTGTACATGGTTACACATGCTCAGTCTTATACATGGTCACACCTGCTCAGTTTTATACATGAACACACATGCTCAGTCTTATATATGGTTACACATGCTCAGTCTTGTACATGGTTACACATGCTCAGTCTTGTATATGGTTACACATGCTCAGTCTTGCATCTTTCTCTGCTCCACTGGGTTTAGTTCCCCATTATGAGAGAGAAGTACATAAAAAATGTCTCAATTACCATTAGTTAGAGAGATTGATAAGCCAATGGAAGATACTATAATGCCTCGGCCGTGCCATATATTGAATGGTATATAAAAGTCAATATTCATCCTTCTAACAGACCTCACAATATGACTAAGGCTTCATGCACACTGGCAGTTTTTTTGCTGCAGAATTCGGGGCTGGCGTCCGCCTCTGAGTTCCGCAGTAATAACCCTCCATAGCATACTATGGAAAAATTATTCTTCATGCACACGAGCAGCAACCAATTGTAGTTTCCACTCGCGGATGAAAAATCGCAGTATGCTTCATTTTCCTGCGGTTCCCACATGTCCAGTTTCCATTGCAATCAATGAAAGCCATCCGACCCGTGGCCCAGCCACAATTGATATTGCAGATGGGCCACGGATTCCATGGGAAAAGCAGAAGTTTAAAAAAAATCTGTACTGCGCATGTCCGACGGCGAGCCCTGCGGACTATCCGCAGTACAGAGAAGCCGGAAGAAGACAGGTCCACTCGGACGCCGGTGAAGAAGACAACAGGTACGCAGGGTCACCTGCTGTGGTCAGGGCCGGATTCCATGCGGGATTCCTCAGCCGATATCTGAATGTGTCGTGTGATCCTGGCCTTAGGCCTCAGCATATACGCCGAGACCGCAATGGTGTTGGGCGGGGGAAGGCAGTTTACCTCTGCTAAACTGTGTCTCCCCCTTTCCTTCCCCTCGCCATCTCTTGGCAAGGGGAGGAGGCGGGACAGGGCAGGAGTTAGTGAGCTAAGCTAAAGCTTAGCTTTGCTCCCATCCCGCCCCCTCCCATAGCAAACAGCCAGCAAGAGGTGGAGAGGAGCAGGGAAGCACCTCTCTTCTCCGGCAGCTGACATAGGCTCCCATAGGAGTCTATGCAGCTGCCAATGGCATAAAAGCGCCCAGCCAAAAGCTGTCTGGGCGCTTTTAAGCCGTGGAAATACACCCATGTGCTCTAATGCATTGTAAACCAATGCATCAGAGGGGCAGCGTATATATCGTGAAAACCCGGCCAATATGCGCCCACGTGAATCCAGCCTTAGGATGTAAGCCAAACCAGAGTCTCCTGCAGAAGGAAAATATACCCAGAAGATTATGGTTTGGCTTCTATCTGTCACCTTATGATTTGGCTCGTAGTCTGGACTGTCCGTCTGTCCATTCGTTGAGTCTGTTCTGTCATAGTCCAGCCAATCACCTTCCCATGTAAGTACAGTGGTTCCTGTGGATGTAAAAGAAAAGTTAGTAATAGTTGGTATTTCAACAGCATAAATGTTTATGTGGCTCTAAACTGGATTTTGTGATGAATATCAATATGTAATGAAGAAAATCTATGTTCTTTATATGCAATATTCTGAAAGGGCCAAAGGCGGAGGATTATCTCTGTTTACTCTCTCTGTTGCTTCTCTGATGATATCATTATTCTCGTAGGCTCAGGTCTCTCTAATCAGTGGCCACACATTTCACTTCTGTGCTTCAGCCTATTATTATTGCGCCGCGGTCTTCGGCCGCTGTACAGGAGGCTTATCTGCAGCCATTCTTTTAAAGTAAAGAATTTTCCCATAAGGTTACAGGACTATTACTATTACTTTGGTTTCTTCGAAGTGAACAATACAAATAACTAGAACTCAATGAATTTTCACTCCTACATTTATTAATTGGCAATTGGACAAAATATTAGAAACCATTGGGGGTATTCCTGGGTCTAGTGAAGGCTCCCAGGGATGCTACATATTAGTTCTATTAAGCCCTGCAGAGATTGATGGGTGAATGTTAAATATAGAATACACTGCAATACTGAAGTATAGCTGCATATTGTAGAAGCAATCAAAAGATTGCAAGTTCAGTTTCCCTAATGCTTACTTCACATGAGCGAGTGTGATATCAGGCCATGATTCACAGTCCAATATTGAGCTCGTCAACATGTGATTTCCCCGGGGATGCGAGGCATTTTTATATCAAAACCCCTTTGCATCACTTCAGGCAAGTAGCGATCCTCCGCTGTGGCGAAGGATCGCAGAGTGTCTCTTATTGTTTTTAATGGGGAGACCTCTTTTTGCACTGGCATGCACCTCCGGCCCCACTGAAAACAATGGGGGATGTGATGCGAAGGCAGGCCCAAAGATAAGGCATGCCACGATTTTTCTTCCGGTTTGCATGTGGGAAAAGATTCCTTCTGTGTATGACCCTATTCAAAAGAATGGGGTTTATATTTGTGTGAGATTTGTGCATCTCGCAACGCACAAATCTCACACAAGAACCTTGCTTATGTGCAGCTCTCCTAAGGGGACTAAAAAAAGTTGAATGTAAGTCAAGTAATGTTTTGCTTTTTTTAAATAAAAATTTTAAAATATTAAGAATATAAAAAAACTCCCTTTTCCCATATTCCGACAAACAATCTAAGTATTAAAAAAAATAAACATACCGTATATACTCGAGTATTAGCCAACCGGAGTATAAGCCGAGTCAATAAGTTTTACCACAAAAAAATGGAAAACTTAGTGACTCGAGTATAAGCCGAGCTATACTCGAGTATATACTGGGTAAAAAAAACCCCCTCCATACTCACCTCCCAGCTGGCATCTGTGTGGCAACTTCCATGAATTCTCCCTGCTATCATCCCCGCCGTCCTCTCTGCTCGGCTCTGTGATCTCTGTCAGCGCTTTGTAAGTAAGCACTGTGATTGGATTGAGCACCAGCCAATCACAGCCGGCACTCAATCCAATCACAGCGTTTACTTACACAGTGCTGATGGCGGGGGATTTGAAAGCCGAGCAGGGAGATGACAGTGGGGAGAATTCTAAAGCAGCTTGCGTTTGGCTGTGAATGATCGAGCGCTAGCTGTGATAGGCTGGCGCTCGATCCAATCACAGCGTTGACGGCGGGGGATGACAGAGCCGAGCAGAGAGGACGGCGGGGGATGACAGCGGGGAGATTTCCTGCAGCTTGCCGCATCGCCGCTGGGAACACAGGAATTAAAGCAGCTTGCCGCACCATCGTCTGCGACACAGATGTCGCCTGGGAGGTGAGTATGGAGGGTATTTTTTTTTAACCCTTCCCTGACTCGAGTATAAGTCGAGGGGGGCTTTTTCAGCACAAAAAAATGTGCTGACATACTAGGCTTATACTCGAGTATATATGGTAATTGGTTTTGCCGGCCCTTCACAGAATAGACTGGTAAGATAAAAGATCAATTTTTATTAGTACTTGATTAAGAAAAAAAAACATAAAAAGGCCTGACAAAAACATATACAATCTGAGAGGACCCTCTATAGGATTGATAGTTTCCCCAGGACCACAGTGGATATCGGTACTGTAGCACAAGATGCATAGAGACGGTCCACGAAGTGTCACTGAGAATATACAATGGGTGCCTCGCTATTAAGAGGGTCAGAGGGAAATAAAGTACAGCAAAAAACCTGTCCACATATAGAGCTGACAGCTACTGGTGTTGTACTGTTAAAGATTGAAAGCACACAAAAATGAATATGTTTAGGTGAACTGAGTATGAATATAATTTTCAATACCAAGAAATCAGCAATGTTCACTGGGAGACTGCAGTGCCCATATTAAGGGCTCATGCCCACGGCCGTGACGGTCCCCGCCAGCGGAATATCGTACTGGAGTCCGCCATGGTGCCCCCCAAAACACCCATACTTAGCACTCTGGATCCTTCGTACGCGTCCCTCATGAAGGGCCGGCAGGCATGTGCAGTACAACACATGAGGCGCCAGCAGTGTCAGATTACGCAGCCGGCGGTGGGTGGGGCCGCGTAGTCACGCGATACTTCCGCTGCTACAGCGGAAGTATACCGTGATGGCCGGCTTCTATTGACTACAATGGAAGGCAGCCGTGCGTATTCCTGCAGCATTTAGAACATGCCGCAGTTTATTTGGAATTCTGCAGCACGAACACATGAGGTATTAGGTTCAATAGACCCTAATAGCTGTGGGGCAACCCCGCGGATTTCTGTGCGTAGAATGCAGCAGAAATGGGGGCGTGGGCATTAGCCCTAAGTGTACCATATAAGTCTAATAAAGACATAGCCACACTTCCAAGGGCCGCGGGTCTGACGGCTTCCATTAACTTGAATGGAAGCCGTCTGCACAGAATCCAGCTCAAAATAGAGCATGCTACGATTTTTCCACCGCGAGCAGAAAATAACAATTGATTTCCGCTCGTGGGCAGGAAAAACTGCTTTTCCATAGCATGCTATGGGCGGTATTTGGAATCCGGAGGCGGACACCCGCTCAGGATTCCGCGATGCAAATCCGCCCGTGTGCAGGCGGACTAATATAAAGGGATTCTTGGAATTCCTTTTACATTGCAAATCTAAAAGAACTAAGAGAATGTTTAAGATTCTCCGTGAACGCTCATCCTCCCCGCTGACGCTCTGTGAAGGATGTGAAGTGTTATTAATCCTTTGTATAAAGGTTAGACGCTTCGCTATTTTAGAATCGCTGTAATTGTTAGAAGAATAATTGTAAGTTGTCACAATGTATCACTAGACATGAGGTGTAAGCCAAAGGTGACATGTCGGTGATGCACGTTCTGAATCATGGCATGTTCGAACAAGCAGTCAGCGCTTCCAGAGAAATATCACCCTACCACATAACAATGTGGGCAGCACTAGGCCTGGCACTGCTGGGGTCCTGGGCTCAATTTGATGGGGGACATTGATTTCCCTCCCAAACTTAAAAATATACTAATACATTAAAAGTGTTGTTCAGTTGTAAACTATTGATCACCTATCCTCAGTGTAGGCCATTAATAGTAGATTGTCAGGGATCCACCACCATGGACCCCTGCTGATCAGCTAGGCACTGGGCTGATGCACTTGTGCACTGAGCTGCTTTCTGCAGGAAGCAGACAGCTCTGTTCTCACTACAATGGCCAGAATTGGTATTACACGTGAAGTTCCAATGCCTGTAATACAAAGCCTGGCCAAGGCAGTGGGAGTGGAGCTGTCTGCTTCCTGTGGAAATCAGCGAGTGCTTTGGCCTGGTGCACAGCTTATTGATCCTGGGCCCTAATGGTGCTAATGTGTGTGTTTGACCTAGGAAAATTAGATGGCTATATAAACTTCAGACATATATGTCAAATGTGTATAGGGTTACATTTGAGCAGATGGAGGCTACATGAGCTGGCAATTGTATATGGCCCCTGGTGCTGGAGGGGGACCCTGCCACATAAGACACTAGTGTTATAATATAACTATACTATAAGTCCAATTTTGTAGTTTATTTTTATTGGAACTGGTGCTACGATTAAGGACTATTACTTGGTCTGAAATGCATAAGCAGTGTTACCATTCCTGTTGTTATGAATTAATTTCATCAATAAATATGGTGGATTTTATGTCAATATGAGGGCGCTGGACTTATTATGATACTCCTACTCTGTATGGCGTGGCACTATATGTCCCTACAGCCTTCAAAATTTACATGATGCGCTAGAATATCTTTCTTCTTAGTTGGTACTGGAATTGTAACACAGGCTGATATAGTTGAATACCTCCCATGTTGTGAATATTAGTGTCTTACTCTCTATTCTAGCCCTTCCAACCATCCTAACTTTTATAGGACAGTGCCGGATTTTGGGGGCCATCCAAGGATACAAGCAGTATGTCCCAATTCACCTTCCCTGCTCCAGTGACTCCAGCAGTCTCGGTTTAGTAGCAGTAAAACACAGGGGCCATCATTGCACACAATAGTAGAGCCGGACGTGGTGTTGCCTGACTCCACCCTGTTACCTGCTCTCTGTTCTGGCACCGGAGTCACTGGAGTGGGGGAGAGCTAACATTAGGACCATAGAGTGGGTACTGTAACTAAGTAGGGTGTCAAATGGGCACTATAATTAACTGTAGACATAAAGGAGGCACCATCACTAAGTGGGGGCCACAGATGGGGCACTACAACTAAGTGGGGCTACAAAGGGGGCACTATAACTAAGCACAGCCACAGATGAAGCACTGTCACTAAGTGGAAGTCACAGAGTAGGTACTATAACTAAGTGGGGCACAAAGGTGCTGCTATAACAAAATTGGTGCATGAAGTAGGCACTATAAGTAAGTGTGCCACAAAGGAGACACTATTACTAAGTGAGGGTCAGAGAGGGGGCACTATAACTAAATGGGAACACAAAGTGGACTCTGACTAAGTGCAGACACAGTTCAGGCATGATAACTAAAGAGGGCCACAGAATGGGCACTATAACTAGATGAGGCCACTAAGTCAGGACTGTAGAGGGGACACTATTGCTAAGTGTGTACACAGCGTGGGGCACTAACTAAATACGGCTACAGAAGGGGCGCTGTTACTAAATGTGACCACTAAGGGGGGATTAAGTGGGGGCACTAACTGCAGCTCGGACTGGGTGAAATCGTGTATCTGGGTAAAGAACTGGCTCAGAGATAGAAAGCAGAGGGTGGTAATAAATGGTTTGTACTCTGATTGGACCACAGTCGCTAGCGGGGTGCCACAGGGTTCAGTATTAGGCCCCATTCTGTTCAATATATTTATCAACGACCTGATAGAGGGGCTGCACAGTAAAATATCGATATTTGCAGACGACACAAAATTATACAAGACAATTAATACAAGGACAATGTGCGGCTTCAAACGGACCTGGATAAGCTGGGGGCTTGGGCAGAAAAATGGCAAATGAAGTTCAATATTGATAAATGTAAGGTTATGCACATGGGCAGGAGGAACGGATGTCACCAATATACACTAAATGGGGTACAGCTAGGGAAAAGTGAGATGGAAAAAGACCTGGGTGACTAGTGGACTGTAGATTTAACTGAAGCAATCAATGCCAGTCAGCTGCTGCAAAAGCAAATCAAGTCTTGGGATGCATTAAAAAAGGCATAGGGGCAAAGGATGAGAACATTATCCTCCCACTATATAAGACACTTGTTAGGCTTTACATAGAATACTGTGTACAGTTCTGGTCACCGGTGCTCAGGAAAGATGTTGCAGTGCTTGAGGGGGTTCAAAGAAGGGCAACTAAATTAATAAACGGAATGAGAGGACTGGAATACCCAGAGAGACTATTAAAATTGGGATTATTCACCCTGGAAAAAAGACAGCTATGGGGCGACCAAATAACCATGTATAAATACATGAGGGGACGATACAAGGATCTCTCCCAGGATCTGCTTATACCCAGGACTGCATCGGTAATGAGAGGGCATCTGCTATCTCTAGAAGAAAGCAGGTTTCATCACCAACACAGAAAAGGGTTCTTTACTGTAAGAGCAGTGAGACTGTGGAACTCTCTGCCTGAGGATGTGGTGATGGCAAAATCCATAGAGGAGTTTAAGAGGGCACTAGATGTCTTTCTAGAGCGCTATGATATTACAGAATGTAGACATTAGGTGACCAGCGGGATGTTGATACGGGTCTTTCAGTCAGGTAGAAACTATTAGAGCTTGATCCAGGGAGTATTCTGATTGCCATTCTGGAGTCAGGAAGGAATTTTTCTCCCGAAAGGGATAATTGGCTTCTGCCTCTTGGGGTTTTTGCCTTCCTCTGGATCAACAAGGAGGCTGAAACAGGCTGAACTAGATGGACATTGTCTTCAGCCTAACATACTATGTTACTATATTACTATGTTACTATTACTTTGGGGGTTAAGGATCAATGGAGATAGTGGTAGTATCAGTAGAGTGTGAAGAAATGAGTCATGGCTAGAAGAGTGTTCTTGGTAGTCTGGCCTGGCTAGAGAAGAAGAACAAAGACAGGCATCACCAACCAAAGAAGACATCATCTGTGATCACTGGCGGTAACTGAACTGTAATCACTATTTCTGAAGGTAACTGCATGGTAATCACTATCACTGTGTTCAACCAGTATCTTGCTGTCAGACATTTTTACTGTCAGGGAACACATACAGCACGACTTAACGTAAAATAGACTATGGCCTAATATGAAAAAAAAATGTAATCCTCTATTTGAATGACTCGCCCCTTTTTTATAGTTCAAAGGTTGGAAGGTTTGCTCCAACGGTATACTCTATAAAGTTCAGGAAACTTCAGATGCAATAAAGGAAGGAAATCAGGACCTGAGTTATATAACACTGAGTTCTACAGGAAGTGGTGAGGGTTCCCTGTACCAGCCCGGAATGAATATCATTATTAGAGATGAGCGAACGTACTCGGATAGGCACTACTCGTCCGAGTAATGTGCCTTATCCGAGTACCGCTGTGCTCGTGCTCAAAGATTCGGGACGCGCTGCGGAGCGGGGAGCTGCAGGGGAGAGCGGGGAGGAACGGAGGGGAGATCTTTCTCTCCTTCTCTCCCGGCCGCTCTGCCCCGCTCCCCGCTCCGACTCACCTGTCAGCAGCAGAGCGCCCCGAATCTTTGAGCACGAGTACAGCGGTACTCGGATAAGGCACATTACTCGGACGAGTAGTGCTTATCCGAGTACGTTCGCTCATCTCTAATCATTATGGTATAACTTTGATCTGTTCCGGCATCGGATGGAAGTTAATAATGAATTACAACAACAGAAAATCGTTCTGCTCCCGTACACCTGACATTTTTTTGCAGAGTTCTTGATTTCTCATGGTATTTCTCGTTGCGCTGACTTCTTCCTAATTCTGCAGTCCAGTTTCACTGAAAACATATTGTGCGATGTATAATTTATGTTTAGATTCATACATTGTATAATTTAGTTTTACGTAATGAAATCGTACACAAAGCTATACAGCGCAAGGCCGTATTCATGCAAACATTAATTTATAATTTAAGACCCCGGTCAATGGTGCAGCGCTGCAGCCCGGAGCATTAAATGAGGTAGAAAGTAAAATAATCAGATCAAGACACAGAAGACAAATATGAGATCATTTAAAGGGGTTGTGCAGGAATACAAAAACATGGCTGTTGTCTTCCAGAAACAGTGCCACACCTAGTCTACAGCTTGCTTGTGTAGTGGCCCAGCGGGTCCTACAGAACATTCACACCAACACTTGTCCTGTCACACCTGTCTATGTGCCGTCCTTGGACATAGAAGGTGCCGTCTGTAGGAGAGACCTTGTTTCTCCCCTTCTCTCCACTAAGCCTACAGCTTAGCTTTGATGTCAGCTCGTGTTCTATTGGCTGATGGAGGTGTTGAGATACTCTGAACAGCTGACAGGAAGGGTTCATCGATTCATGCTGCTTGTGCCAAATTCTGACCTCCCATCAGCAAGGAGTCAGCTTCAATCTCACTGGTGCAGAGTCCAAGGGCGGGAAAGCCGCAACACAAGTCTCTATGCAAGAGTGGGAGGAGTCCAGAAAGTGCGGGAAAGAAACAGAGGAGATAAACTGAGTCAGTGAGCAGTTAGGTAGATGCAGCCAGGAGTGAGGGAGGAGTGGTTATAGTCCAGTCATGTCAGAGAGGAGGAGGTACTCGTACAGGAGAAAGTCAGCAGTAGCAACGCATTCTTCCCGAGGTTGAGTGAGGTGGGATTCCACTCCCTTGGCATCCTACAGCAGAGAGAAGGAGAGCCTTTCTGAGGTCGGTCTTCTACTAATAGTGAGTCATAGCTTCCCGTTGAACTCAAAGCCAGGATTAGTTTTACAGTCACTTTTCACTCTGCTTCAGCTACACTCTACTAAACTTTAATCATCCCTTCAGTTAAAAAATTAGTGGGGAAATTGTCTTTCAACTCAGTTCAAGGGAAAGGAGAGAGCGTTGAAGTCAGTTCTTAATTCGGTCAATATTACTGTATTCTTCATCATGTTCAAATCGCTGCGTACTGCTGTATCTGCTTGTATCATCCCAAAGTACCGCTGTAGAGATTGTATTTTCTACTGTTACAAAGATTCAGCTTAGTAAATCTGCATACTTCCAGATTACTATTACAAGCTACTGGACTTGTCTCAGTTATTTCTTCAGTATTCCATCCCGAGGGTCCAGTTGGAATACTGGTGTCACACGTGACAAAACAGGCCTTCTTATAAGCATACCACAGTATGTTCCTTGGGTTGCTGCGCAACCCCAGAGCACAGCACCTTTGGTGCCACTGTCTGGAGGGGCCATAGAACTGTGAGGCGATATGTATATATTGCCATATGTTTTTTATGCTTATACCTGTATGCAAGTTCTATTCTATGCAAAAATGAGAACTTAATATGTATCCTTAAAAATCATATCAGATATACCAAGGCTTTGCAAGGCTGAGAGAGATGTGTCCAGAAATTCAGAGATGATACAGAACCGGATACGAAGGCTGTGTGCTTGGCTGTTTTCCCAGAAGCGCCATATCCAGATAATGACTGTTTAACTACGTATATGACTATCACTGCCTCAGGTGGAAATCCGGACTTCACATATATGGTTATGCGGTGAATTTGAGCCAATGAGACCATTACCCATTCCTAGTGACGTGACCAAAGGGTATAAGACCCCATGTAATCTGTAATAAAGTGCGCAGTTATTTCCCCGGGTGAGGAACTATACCAGACTTCTGTGTGTGGTGTTTCTTCTTTACCGCTGGCAACGGGGCATTGGGGTGGGCCTGATTGGTGCTGTACGCAGAATTTCCCTGACAGAACCACCTGTGACAACCCCTCTGCAACTCTCGTGGTTTCCCTCCCTTTAGCGCGCTTTGCTCCGCCGTTTCACTTCAATGAAACTGAGCAACAATACCAGAGTATGCAAAATGCAGTTTAGAGAACCCTGAAGTGGTTTTCCAGGCAGCATCTGCTGTTACTGCCAGGATCCACCGGGGTAGGAGGGAGTGGAAGCCATTTCTCCGACCCTTGTATAGTGGCCAGCATTTGTAATTGCAGGTGCAGCTCCCATTGACACCCAAGCCTGCAATTACAAACACTGGCTACTACACAGGGGTCAAATCAGCAGCTTCCACTCTGACCCCGGGGTGTCCAGGCACTGACAGCGGGCACTGCCTGGAAAACCCCTTCAACTTTGCAACTGAAATAATCCCAATTACAAAACCTGGTAGTAGTTTAGAAATACCCCTTAATAATGTGAAATTCAAAAGAAATTGTTAAAAATCTTGATGCTTTAGTATATTTGTGTTTTAAGAACAACTCGATCTTCCAACTGTCTCTCAGAATTTGGAAATAACTTACATTTTGGACTCCTTGGAAATCTTCAGCCTTTGTTTGGGACAACTATCATTGAAAATCACTTTGAGCAATTCTTTGGCTGATCATTATCCCAAATAAAGCCACCATAAGCCCCTCCTTATTCCGGGAGGATTTTAAAATGACACTTGAAAATGGTGCATCATGGGAAATAACTGACATTGAACTGACATTTATTGATCCTTAATTCACAGATTTCATACCTTAAAGAGAAAGTCATCAATATACCATACCACCATATGCCATGTGACACAGGTTAGGGGTTATAAGGCGGACACCGGAATGACAAAGAAATCGGAAACTTTTATTTTAGCAGCCAAACTGAAATAAAATAGAGTTATGCAATTTAAAAACAGAGCACTAATAACCTGTCACAGCACCGTGCTCAATTCTAACTATGTCCAATTAAGATTAATAACAGTTCCTGTATGTGTAATAAGCTATGACAATAGCCTACACATTGTGTAGACAATTACGCAGTCCACAACACCCTGGAGAGTGGTTAACTTGAACTTCACTACAGTTTGTTGATGCGGTCAGTTAGAGCATGTCACTCACAGCCTGTAGATACTAAAACACTTTCCACTACCGTGGAGATTCAAAGTTCGTTCTCATTGGAAACTTGAATTCTAATGTACAGTTGTCTCTGGCTCAATTGGGATATCAATCACAGTCTTAATATCCTTATAAAAGGCATGCATCATCTCTAAAAGCTCACTACAAGCATGCACACTCTCTGGTGTTTCATGAGGCCAGCCTCACTTACAGTTCTTAGGCAGCTGTACTCCTGGTCACTCTCTTGCATTTGAACTGGCTGTACCATAGTAAACTCCAATACTCTCTTAGTCCTCTGGCTCTTTCTCTTGTCTCTGCGATGATTACCCTCCAGCAGCAGCTTCCCTCTCTCCCTGTTATCTCTGGGTGTTCTGCAGATCATTGCACCTGATACATCGTCACTGTTTCTGCTGTTCTCTTCTGCAGGTTATCACATCCAACTTCACTTCAGTTTGTTGATGCAGTCAGTTAGAGCATGTCACTCACAGCCTGTAGATACTAAAACACTTTCCGCTACCGTGGGGATTCAAAGTACGTTTTCATTGGAAACTTGAATTCTAATGTACAGTTGTCTCTGCCTCAATTGGGATATCAATCACAGTCTTAATATCCTTATAAAAGGCATGCACAGTCTCTAAAAGCTCACTACAAGTGTGCACACTCTCTGGTGTTTCATGAGGCCAGCCTCACTTACAGTTCTTAGGCAGCTGTACTCCTGGTCACTCTCTTGCATTTGAACTGGCTGTCCCATAGTAAACTCCAATACTCTCTTAGTCCTCTGGCTCTTTCTCTTGTCTCTGCGATGATTACCCTCCAACAGCAGCTTCCCTCTCTCTCTGTTATCTCTGGGTGTTCTGCAGATCATTGCACCTGATACATCGTCACTGTTTCTGCTGTTCTCTTCTGCAGGTTATCACATCCAACTTCACTTCAGTTTGTTGATGCGGTCAGTTAGAGCATGTCACTCACAGCCTATAGATACTAAAACACTTTCCGCTACCGTGGGGATTCAAAGTACGTTCTCATTGGAAACTTGAATTCTAATGTACAGTTGTCTCTGGCTCAATTGGGATATCAATCACAGTCTTAATATCCTTATAAAAGGTATGCACAGTCTCTAAAAGCTCACTACAAGTGTGCACACTCTCTGGTGTTTCATGAGGCCAGCCTCACTTACAGTTCTGAGGCAGCTGTACTCCTGGGCACTCTCTTGCATTTGAACTGGCTGTCCCATAGTAAACTCCAATACTCTCTTAGTCCTCTGGCTCTTTCTCTTGTCTCTGCAGATGATTACCCTCCAGCAGCAGCTTCCCTTTCTCCCTGTTGTCTCTGGCTGCTCTGCAAATCATTGCACCTGATACATCGTCACTGTTTCTGCTGTTCTCTTCTGCAGGTTATCACACTCAACTCTCAGCTAGCTTGTGCAGTGGAGTTATTTTCCCTTTCGTGGATGCTCCTGCACTCTGCACTCTTTTCAACCCCTGCATGGCTGAATCTCTCCTCCTGGGTCCCTGTCTGTTGCCTGCTGCCCCAGCAATGTCTACTTGTGGAACAGCAACCAATTCCCTTTTATCAGCCTGAAAACAGCCAATCATTGAATTTCTGTTCAAATTGTTGCAAAATTGTCAAATTCTTGCATATATTGTCTCACCTCTGTCCATCACCATGGTAACCAATTAACCTATTAGGGTAAGGCCATTGCAAGTACGTAGTACCAGTTATATTGCAAAACAGCTAGCTCTGTATGGAAGGAGCATTAGAAGAGTTCATGACAGCCGCACGGCAAATATGAATGACGGAGGGATGAGTCATTTGTGTGGCGCACTACTACTGATATTCTTGCGTGTGATTAATGTTGTGTTTATTACTTGCTAAAGTGAAGAACCTGTAAGAAAAACTGAAGAGCCCCCTGAGATGAAAGCTGCTGCGGCGCATCGCATACACTCCTCGTTTCAATTTGCAAAGTGGTTTGTGATTGTGACCCAAAATCTGTTAAATTCCTAAAGTGAGCGACTCATTCCGCTTATCCCTAATTAACACAAATATTAATCCCTTCATTATGGGAACGGTTTGTTGGTAAACTGTTCATCTGCTGCAGCGACGAGCGCACATGACAGAATTAGGTCTGCACGCCAGAATCTATCAGACGGAGCATCAGAGGACTGCTACATCCGTGTCGGGAGAGCCATGCCGGAGAGCCACAAGTCATTAACATTTTTGACATCGTCTATGTCCCCCTTCCCTGCTGGATACTGACATTGCACATTGACTATATGCAAACAGGGCATTATGGTGCTTGTTGTGCAAAATTACATAATTCATTGCTGCGTCCTTTATAATTAATGAATTACAGGAAAACTGATTTTGATGGGCGCCTCTAATTATACCGCCAACTGCAACTCCCGCCAGAAGTTTAAGAGTATATTTCGCCTTAAAGCCTCACGTAGCGGAAATGTTGCCGATTTTCTGTAGCAGAGACTTATGTGGCAAAATCCGCTGAATTTCCACAATAGAAACTATCGCTGCCGAAGAACACTAGAAATCAGCTGTGTTTCTGCAGCTGATTTCGGATGACACTGCACTCCCCTCACTTTCAAAGTTTCCGCACTCTCAGCACTTCCTTCATCCGAAGGCCTCTAGTGTGAGCAGAGCCGCTAGTCAGGTGATGTGAAATTGGCGTCACCTGACCACGGGTGCTGCGCTCGCTAGAGTCCTCTGGATGCCAAGTGAAGGAAGTGCTGAGAGTGCGAAGACTTTGTAAGAGAGGGGAGCCCAGCGTCATCTGATATCAGCTTATTTTGAGTCAAATCTGCCTCGGTGATGCACATTTTGACTCTTTTTTGGATGTAGAAATGCTGCAGTATTTGTGTAAATGTACCCCTAAAGTGCTAAGAGGTATAGAGGAGAGAGAGAGATATGCAATAGATAGATAGATAGTTTCCCCAAAAATAATACCCTGTCTTATATTAATTTTTGCCCGAAAAGAGGCACTAAGTCTTATTTTCAGGGGAGGTCTTATTATGCTTACCAAGCAGGCTCGGCCCAGGTCCCTCCCGCTGCTCTCCACAGCTATGATGCACTTCCCACAGTCCTCGGCCGCTCATACAACATCACTTCCTGGTTACGTGATTCATAAATCCCGCCTCCACGAAGTGATGGCTGAGATTGGTTCTTTAACCGCTGCTCAGCCAATCAATACAACGCTGGATGATGTGATTGGTTTATCCATTCATGCATTGATTGACTAAGACCTGGACCGAGCCTGCTAGGTAATGTTTCCTTTTTTTAATGTACTGTAACAAGGGCTTTTTTTTCAAGCCTCGCCAAATATTAGGCTAGGGCTAGAGATGAGCGAACGTGCTCGGCCCCGCCCCTTTTTCGCCCAAATACCGCGATTTTCGAGTACTTCACTGCTCGGGTGAAAAGTACTCGGGTGCGCCGGGGGGCGGGGAGAGGCGTGGCGGCGTGGGGGGTAGCAGCGGGGAACAGGGGGGAGCCCTCTCTCTCTCCCTCTCCCCCCCACTCCATGCTGCAACCCCCCGAGCCGCCACGGCGACCCCCGAATTTTTTCGCCCGAGTACGGAAGTACTCGAAAATCGCAGTATTCGGGCGAAAAAGGGGCGTGGCCGAGCACGTTCGCTCATCTCTAGCTAGGGCTTATTTTCAGGAAAACAGGGTAGATAAGAGATAGATATATAAACAGATAGATATGAGTAGGTAAAGTCCCCTGGAGTCATTACTGACTCCTAGGGTGACGTCGCATATTGAAGTTTTCCTGGCAGGCATCCCCAGTCATCTTTTTGCTGCCCTAATAGTCTGTGCCACAGGAGGCCAGATATGAGTAGTGTTGAACATTTCAAAACAATTGAATCCTGTTCTGGGTTGAACTTTGATAAAAGTACAGTTTTGTGCAAACTCTAACCTCAGGTGATTTGTCTTGGCCGAACCCACTAACAGAAGAAGAAACTAGAAAAAGAAGGAAAAGCATATTTCTTCTTCTCCTTTCTCCACCTTTATTTCTTCTTGGTAGCTAGCTAGATCGATCGATAGATGGGCTTCTGCCTCTTAAAACATTAGTTGTATCAGGTTGCCCTTCCTTGTGTCAGCTGGTGTGGGTTTCAGCTATAATCTAGTCAGTTTCTGAAGTAAATTGTAGTAAATGTGACAGGCCATATACGACCACACTAGGCCTTGTCTACATGAATTTATAATTTTGTCATATGCACCAAAATTGTGTTGTTGTACTATAGAAATCTGTCATACAAAAGATAATAAGTATGCCCCATTGATCTTATAGATCAATGGGACATACTTATAGAACATATTAGCAGGTAGTCTAGTTAGGGGTCTTTAGCTCTGCCCAATATTCAAGCAAGAATGTTCGTAAGAATGCTGTTTTTCCAATGATTGGACCATGTCAAGATGCCTCCAACCACCCGATGAACGAGCAAACACGGATTCATCGAATGATCACATTTTTCACAGGGCACAACAAAATCATTGTTATGAGCAGTAAATCTCCCTCAGCAATGAAACAGTATGAAGAATGCATGATCACATGTCCCCCATACTGTCTGGGTCAGCCTGTGTGTTGATCACATTGATGTTACAGAAAAAAAGGTCAGCACTTCTAACAAATAAATTAAATGTGAAGGTACACATAAACCAAAGCTGCAACAAATACAGTAACAGAAACACATGCCTCAGCATTCACATTCATCTAATATCTGAACTAAATTGCATAACTGTTTTTTATACTAACTGCAAAATATTCTATGGTTATTAGTGCGCTTTTGATCAAAACATGTAAGCCCATCCATCCTACATCTAGATGAACTTTACTGGATGGGTTCCTAGCTCTAAAATACACCTCTTTTTTGGCCAAAAGCCTCCAAATGAATGGGAAAGCTGGATATCTGACTATATACTCTAATTGAAGCACCTGGGACAGATAGGTGAATGGAGTGCACAACAAGAGTGAAGGCAGACACTTTTTATGCAATGCATAAAAAAACGCAAACTTAACACTTCCACCAAATAAATTAAAGGAACGGGCGCATGTGCTGTGGCTCTTACTTAGGCCAAACTGACACCACGTGCATGCAACATTTTTAGTGCTGCACAAGAGTATTGAAGTTAAGTGTGATTGTTCTCAGTAAGAGAAACCAAGTAATCTTGTAGATATGATACCTTTTGATGACTAACAAAAAGACATGACGGTAATGTGAGCTTTCGGACCTCTGAAGGTTCTTCATCAAGGCATAATGAAATAGATCCAAAGAGGCATGCATATATATGTACACACATACTTATGACAAGGCACAGAAATGGTGGGATTAATTTGCACTTAAAAGAATACCACAACAGAAATACAAACATAGATGTGAAGCTTTTATGGACCCTGAATTAGTGTTAGGAGATCATCAGGTCAGCAGTGTTATCTGTGTTATAGGTGTCTCATGGTTGGAACACCTGATGTCTCCAGCAGGCAGAGTTGGAGGCATCACAAAGCAACAAAGGGGTCTTTTTCTAGTTGAAGAGGCAGAGAGAGAGCCCAGACAGCTGGCATAAGTGGAGCGCCCATCGGTCGGTCTCCTGCTAATTAGCATATGGTATTTGAACAATGTATAGTGCAATATCTCAAGAGTGGAGCAAGATTGGAACAAAATAAAGGCATGGTTGGATTTCTTATATTGGCGCACATTTGAAAGTTATTGCTTTACTAGTCAAAAATTTAGGTGAAAGACTTACTTTAAATGTGAAAATATACGTAAGCCATGGCTGTGACAATTACAGTAAGGGTGGACACCCACTGACGATATTTTCTATCTTGCACTGCGAGAGCAAGTGAAAATACTCGCCTCGCGGCGCAAGAAAGACGCCAGAATGAGACCGGGATATCACCAGTCTTTCCAATGGGGCCAGCAGCAGCAGCGCTAGCCCCATTGAAAAGATTTGGAGAATACCGCAGACTTCTGCCACAGCTGTCACAGCTGTGATAGCTGTGGCAAAAGTGCAGCATGATATTCCATTGCTTTCAATGGGATCGGCGCTGCTGCCGGTCCCATTGAAAGCAGTGGTTTTTGGCAAACCAGTATGATTTTCATGAATGAATGGCTAAGCACTATCTGTCATTGGCTGAGTGCTCAGCCAATAGCTCAGCACTAGCTGTTATTGGCTAAGCGCTCAGCCAATCAGCACAGCCCTTCCAGGAGGCGGGGATTTTTAAATCCCCGCCTGCTGAAAGTGCTGGATAGCAGTGCAGGGGAGCCAGCCGGAGGACACGTCTGAGCGGCGGAGGGGTGAGTACTTTTTTTAAAAACTTTTTTAACCACTTATTGATGATTTTCAGGGAAGGGCTTATATTTAAAGCCCTTCCCCGAAAATCATACTGCAGGGTTTGCCAAAAACCACTGCTTTCAATGGGACCGGCAGCAGCGCCGATCCCATTGAAAGCAATAAGATAGCATGCTGCACTTCTGCCACAGCTGTGACAGCTGTGGCAGAAGTCCGCAATATTCTCCATATCTTTTCAATAGGGCTAGCGCTGCTGCCGCTGGTCCCATTGAAAAGGCTGGCAATATCCCGGCGTCAGTTTTTTTCTCGCACTGCGAAGCGAGAGTTTTTACTTGCTCTCGCAGCGCAATGGAGAAAAAAACGCCAGTGGGTGTCCGCCCTCATAGAAACACATGCTTCAGCACTCATACACATCTAATATCTGAATAAAATTGCATAACTGTGTACATATGCCATTAAATGTGCAGTATAGAATTATTAGTGCACATTTTGATCAAAACATGTGTGCCCATCTGCCACATTCAGCCAAACCTTATTGGATGGTGCTTGCTATTGATCTGTATTTGTTACAGGGCTCTGTAATAGGAGCCATAATGCATATTTACCACAACAAGCATAGAAAGAGGACAATAGGAGGAATCGCAGTAAGAATTCAATTATCCTCCATCGCAGCACAGAAGTCATAAGTGCGACGGTTCACACACAGTACGATCCTTAAAATGCAAATCCAGCTTTGTTAAGATTAGCGCATCTCGTCATTGTGAGTCGTAACGACGTGATAAGTAAATACAGCGGCGGGGAGCTATATATAGAACCCGCTAAATCTACAACTGATGCATGACAAAATGTGCTTCATATTAAGCCGGAGAAAAAATACCAATTAATCTTCTTTTCTCCATTTTTTATTACAGCTACAGCGAGAACGGCGAGATAATACGACATTACAGCTGATCATGCAAATCGCCTTTTTGATCCACATTACACAGATTGTTTAACCTTCAAGCTCACACCAAATCCGACGACAAAAGAAGCGCCTTTATGTCTGATATTTACAAACGTCTTGTAGCTGAAGCCAAGACTATTTGTAGATGCAACCGGTATTCTTAGATCTCCAGGCTTCAAAGATTCGTCTACACAGCGTCCTCAGATTTAAAGGGAATGTTTTCGCTTTGGAGAATTCCTCAGTGCCAGGCAGGTGCCCTGAAGATAAACTAATCACAGGGTGTCCTGTTGTTGGACTCCTGAGTGATCCGCTGTAATCTGTGTGGGAAGCAGACAACAAATATTCAATTACACTGCAGCGCCACCACTGGGGAAATAGAGCATTGCACCTATATCTATTCAAGTCAATGGAATGACTGTATAATGTGTGTATATGCTGGGTCATTATCATTATTATGTCGTTGCACATAATATGGCACAGTGATGGAGTGGGCTGTAGAGCTGTGCTCACACCATCACTTGTAGGCAGGGCAGCTTTAACCATAGTGCAAAATTGTATCTGCAATGGATGCCTGAGCTCAAATCTCAGATGCTTGTACAAATGTATAATAGAACTAAAACCTGCAAACAGGGCAGTTTTAATACCATAGTAAGGGGCCACAGAGGTTTTCTGCCCTTTTTTTTCAAAACGATGACCTATTCTGCGGATACGTCAAGAGTAGTTATGAATGGGGACCTGCCACTCAGGATTGTCAGGCCTGCTGTATTCCTCTTTCTGCGCCTGTTATTGACATCTAATCCTGGGCATGAAGTGGACTTGCAACGCAACACTTCCATTGATGGATGGAGACCCCAAGCAGCAACCCCATCCATTGATGACCTATCCAGAAGATGGATCATCAGTTGAAAAAAGGGCAGAAAACCCCTTTAAAGGGTTATTTGAATCTTAGCACTTCTTGGCTGAGATGAGAAACTTGCTGCTGATTTCCAGACCACATCACCAGGTGTTATGGAAACAGACAAGCATGGCAGTCTTCGCTGTTTATGTAACCCCCATTTAACAGCCGACACTTGCCCGCAACAGCTGCTCTCTTGTGAATTCTGACTGCGGCATCTAAATGTCTCGATCGGGACTAAGATGTCCTAAAGGGTCCCCCTGCAATGAGATTGTTGGGTGGCGTCTTGGTGTCATCGTAGCCCAGGGCCTTCTAAAGGCCTGTGTCGCATCTTAACACAGTACTGGTAATAATACAGTGTAATGCAATACTAAAGTATTGCATTATACTGCATAAGCAATTGCACGTTCAAAGCCTCAATGGAGACTAAAAATTAATAAAAGGAAGATTTTTATAACTATTAAAAAAAAAAGCTAAAGTTAATACTTTTTGTTATTTTATCCATTTAAAATGGTTGCTTTTTTGTGGCAAAAAGTACGTATTTTTTTAAACTGGATTTTTTTTCTTTAAAGTAAACTTTATTGAACTTTTTTGGACACTCTTTTTAGTCCCTCAAGGGGACTTGAAGATATGACCGTTCGATTGTTAGGATAATGCACTGCATTGCTTAAAGGGGTAATCTCGCGAAAGCAAGAGGGGTTAAGTACTTCTGTATGGCCATATTAATGCACTTTGTAATATACATTGTGCATTAAATATGAGCCATACAGAAGTTATTCACTTACCTTCCCTGCGCTGGCGTCCCCGTCTCCATGGCTCCGTCTAATTTCAGCGTCTAATCTCCCGATTAGACGCGCTTGCGCAGAAGGGTCTTCTCCCATCTCTTCGGTCCGGCACGAGCGGCATTCTGGCCCCGCCCCCTTCTACGCATCATCGCATAGCCCCGCCCCCATCACATGTGCCGATTCCAGCCTCCACACTTCTGTATGGCTCATATTTAATGCACGATGTATATTACAAAGTGCATTAATATGGCCATACAGAAGTACTGAACCCCACTTGCTTTCGCGAAACAACCCCTTTAAGTAGTGCTATTTTACTAAGTCTATGACAGCAGTATACTAGACTCTGCCGGAGGCGGGTTCGGATAGATTGAGTTACATGGTAAACATGAAGGCTTTTGTCAGGCTTCCAGCTGCCTTGGGAACCCATTGGTACCTTGGGATCGCATTGCAGGGTGCCGATGGGTGACAGAAAGGGCCTCCTCCCCGTGTCATTGGCTTAGATGCTGCAGTTGCTATTGGTTGTTGCATGTAATGGGTTAAACTGCCAGGATCTGAGGTTTCTCTTTTCCTGGTAGTTAGAACAGGAATCTGGTTGTCAGTAATCAGCCAAGACATATGTGGAGGCTTAAAGCCCATTAGTGAGGTCAGTAAAAAAGGGTATTGGCCATTGCTAAGGGGTTAATATTCGCTAACATTTATTTTCAGTCAACATGTTATGCCCTTTCCCCATTTTAATGTCTATTTTTAAAACTCTAGGCACAATACGAAAGGATTAGCGATGGGTTCTAAAGAAGAATGCCGTTCTTCTCTGCTTCATCTCCTCCTCCATCAGGCCTTCTACTTAATTAGCTTTTTAACACGAACACTCCATGTTAAACTGCTTGTCTGCGGTTCCCTGAGACATCAATCACAGAGCTACAATCCAGTGAACTTATCGAGGCCGGCGTGTCATTACATATGTCAGACGGTGAGAGGTAATTACACATCAGGCCATGGATGTACATATATAGAACGCCGCTACTGCTTTGTAGTGACGGCTTCAAGGAGGGTAGGAGAGCACGACACGTCTCTAGAGTGGATACAGTTCTACACTGCGATACAAATGATACATTGTATCAGGTCCTTTGGAATTTGTAGTTCACTTGAATTTTTAATGGCCCAATTAGAGGATGTGCAGAGAAGGTTCAATGAATGGTAATTCTTATCAACCCTTCCATCATTACCATTGATTGAAAATAACTAGTATTCCGATATTGTGTTTGCTGCTCATTTCCTTTCACTATACGTTCGCCTTTGTTTCCTCCTGTCGCCGCAGAGCGGTGTCCACAGATAAGCCGAGGGCTATTTATTAATAACTAATATCAATGTTCCTGTTTTATGGGACTAGAAGGAAGAAAGCTCTTGGTAAACCATAGCTAGTACTTGTAGCATCTGCTCCAAAGGAAGGGTTCTTTCACAAGACCATATGCGTTTTTACGGGTGCGCGATCCTGGCGTAAAATTGCATGAATGAAGAATAGCCGCGATCTCGTCCCGATCTTAATTAGCATATTCTCAGCCATTCACAAGGGCAACAAAATACGCTGCTGCGCAGAAATACGTTAATCGGCAGACAGATTTAAGCATAGCGCAAATGTGTATCTGCAATGAGGACCCTGAGCTCAAATCTCAGATGCTTGTATAGCTGTATAATTGGACTGGAACATGCGAACAGGGCAGTTTTAATACCAACGTATGGGGTCACAGAGGTTTTCTGACGTTGTTTCCAAATGATGACCTATTCTGCAGATACGTCAACAGTAGTTGATGAATGGGGCCTGCCACTCTGGATTGTCCGGCCTGCTGTATTCCACTTCCTGCGCGTTTTACTGATATCCTGTCCTGGGTATGAAGTGGACTAGCAACATGGCACTCCCATCGATGGATGGAGATACCGAGCGGCAGACCCCCATCCATTAACTACTGATGACCTATAATGACCTAGAAGATGGGTCATCAGTTGAAAAAAGGGCAAAAAAACCCTTTAAAGGGGTATTCGCATCTTAGCACTTCTTGGCTGAGATGAGAAACCTGCTGCTGATTTCCAGACCACATCATTGAAACGGACAAGTACGGCAGTCTTCGCTGTTTATGTGACCCCCATTTAACAGCCAACTCTTGCCCGCAACAGCTGCTCTCTTGTGAATTCTGACATCTGAATGTCTTGATCGGGACTAAGATGTCCTGAAGGGTGCACCTGCAATGAGATTTTTGGGTGACGTCTTGGTGTCATCGTAGCCCAGGGCCTTCTAAAGGCCTGTGTCGCATCTTAATACAGTACTGGTAATAATACAGTGTAATGCAATACTATGGTATTGCATTATACTGCATAAGCAGTTGTTCAAAAGTTCAAAGCCTCAATGGAGACTAAAAATAAATAAATAAAAATATTTTTTAATTATTAGAAAAAAACCTAAAGTTAATACTTTTTGGGGGGGCAAAAATGCATATTTTTTTAAGTGAATTTTTTTTCTTTAAAGTAAACGTCATTAATCTTTTTTGGACACGAGTTTTAGTCCCTCAAGGGGACTTGAAGATGTGACCATTCGATTGTTAAGATAATACACTGCATTACTTAATCAGTGCATTTAACTAAGCCTATGACAGCAGTGTACTAGACTCTGCCAGAGGGTTCAGTTGGATGCAGCTAAACTTCCTCCCCCTCCCCTTTTTTTCAGCTCCCATAGAAGTCTTCCAGCATATCTCGGTAAAAGATAGGGCAAGATCTATCTTTTGATGCTGCGTATAAATTCGGCAACCAAATTGCTAGCTTTCCAAGCGCAATTTTTTTTTTATGCGCCCAAAAATCGGTCATCTGAATGAATACATTGGAGTCCAATGCTTTAGATTTTTGCGATTTTTGGACGTAGCTAAATTAGCCGCATATATACTGTTGTGTGAATTAAGCCAAATGCTGGCCTCAGATATAAGATCATCATTCATTCGGGGAGAGCTGCCTGTGATTGGCTGAGCACCTCAGCCAATCACATTCAGTTCTTTCAGCAGGCGGGGATTTAAAATCCCTGCCTGCTGATAGATCAGCACCACAGTGCAGGGGACAGCAGGAGAAGACACGGCTGAGCCACTGCAGCTGAAGGAAGGTGAGTATCTATTTTTTTGTTTTTTAAACCACTTTTACTTGATTTTCAGGGAAGGGCTTATATTTAAAGCTCTTTCCTGAAAAAGAATGCAGAGGTGTTGGCAGACCATTGTCTTCAATGGAGCCACTGGCAGCAGCCGCAGCTCCATTGAAAACAATGTGTGCATTCCCTATGGTGCATGCATGCCCTATCTCTGCAGGCACGCACCTGTAAAATACGGACATGTGAACACACCATAGGGAATGCAATGTTGCAAATAGAAGCGTGTTTTTGTGCGTTCGTATGTACGCACAAAAACACGCTCGTGTGAACCCACCCTAATGGAGGCATTTTCTCCATATGTATTAACTTTAGAGCAGAATAGCCCCATAATACCATGCCACATCAATCAGTATACAATGGCTTTGTACCACATGTGCAGGTGGCCTTTATGTCATAGCATGTTAATTATCCGAGTACTCAACCTGCCTAATACAACATACTGAATGATGGATTCAGCGGGAGGGATGATTGAGCTTACTGCCCTACTGCCGAGTTCTTGTTCCTTTCTCCAATATCTATTACCAAGTCAATATTTTTAATCAGAAGATGGTTCATGGGCATCAGTCATCATTATTAGCACAGCACGGCTCTTTATAGTGTAGCGTAGAGAGTCAACAAACAATATAATATCTTTCAGCTCAAAATTCGGTGGTGAGATACAATGTTACACTTTCAATTAAAGGCACATTCACCAGTCTTATAAGAGAACAGATCATGACTAATCCGTCTGCGGGTCCTATTCCTTTATATGGGGCTTAAACAAATCCCAAAGTGCATCAGTCCCCAAGTTTTATTGTTACACGATTGTGTACAGGATTCTCCTTAGAGAGAGGAACTATATATGGTGAGTGAGGAGACTCAAATGGCCACGCACGCTCCTCTGGGTAATATGCAAATAAGGGAGATGGAATAAATCCTCCACAGTTCCACCTACTGAAAGGCAACATTCCTTCAAACCAAAGTCAGACTTTTTATACAAGCCTTGTTACAATGACCGGGAATTACAAGCAAAGCCAGACTCCATGTACAGACAGCTGTTTCAGGGTTTTTGCCCTTCATCAGTGTACAGTAGGAGTCTGGCTTTGCTAGTGAGAGGCCTGGGACGGGGGTCAGAAACGCTATCTTTTCTCCTTAGGGAGAGGAACTATATACGGTAAGTGAGGAGACTCAAATGGCTTGTATAAAAAGTCTGACTTTGGCTTGAAGGAATGCTGCCTTTCAATAGGTGGCGCTGTGGAGGATTTATTCCATCTCCCTTATTTGTACAGGATTCATCATGATCAATTCTTTCTATCAGTTCAAAGAGTGATTAATAAAACTGACAGAAACAGATGTCATCGGAAGTCACTGCATCATCAGAAATGGCAGCCATGGCATCGATATGAACAGATCTTAAAGGTACATTATATGGCCGAAAGTATGTGAGCCCCGACCATCACACCTATATGAGTTTGTTGGATATCCCATTACAAAATGATGGCTGTTAATATAGAGCTGAGTCTCTTCTGTGCCTACGCTCTTCAGGGAAGGCTTTTCATGAAATTTGGGAATCTGCTGTGAAAATTTGCGCCCATTCAACCATAAAATTTGTGATATAAGGCGCTGATGTGGGATGAGAAGGTCTGGCTCTCAATTATATCTCCCTTTCATCCCAGAGGTGTTGGATGCGGGTGAAGTCAAAGCTCTCTACAGGTCACTTAGTCAATTCAACGTATAGCAGTGCTGATGCTGCTGTGATCCCCTGCTGGCATTAACATGGCAGCAGGAATAACATGTTTATACAAACAAGGGAAAGGGCACAAAAGTGTTTTTCTACAGTATTTTTTTTAAGTTTTGCTTATGTCTCTGTATGGACCTGAACTATAAAAGCTATGATCACTATTAGGGCTCAGTCACACGGGCGTTTTTACGCGCATTTATTCGCATGTAAAAACGTTCACACTGCGTGCATCAAAACAAGGTTTGCACCTACTAAGGGTGACTACCCACTGCAGTTTTTTTTTCCCTGCGAAATTCGCAGCATTTTTTTTCTGCAGGGGTCTATGGGATTTGTAATGGTAAAATCGCGATCGTGCAAAATCGTGATTTCACGGTAAATTGTGATTTTGCGCGATCGCGATTTTAACATTACAAGTCCCATAGACCCCTGCAGAAAAAAAAATGCTGCGAATTTCGCAGGGAAAAAAAAACTGTAGTGGGTAGTCACCCTAAAGATAGAACATATGGGTGGCAATGGACGTGGTCACGCATTTTTTTTTTTTACATGCGTACGTTTTTTTGCCCGAATAAACGCACGTAAAAATGCCCATGTGACTGAGCCCTGATAATGCGTTATCGCTCACAATACGGATTATAGACCAAGGCAGGCCTGGACACCAGTATCTGGCATCTGGTTGCCATGGTAACCCATCAGCCGGCTGACAACTCCGTCTGTGAACCCTTTACATGCCACGATGTACATCGATTTCAGCCCATGCCATCCACGGGACATAAGTTTATGTCCTTCTGTCCTTAAGTGCCCCCCCGACCTGGATGTAAACTTGCATCCTGTGGCGTTAAGGGGTTAATTGCTGCATAGTTTTATACTAGTGTTGAATTAACCATCACAGTCAAGCCCTGTTTTGGTGTAAACTTTGCTAAAACTTCAGTTTGATGTAAACCCGTAGCTTGAGCGGTTCACCTTGAAAGAACGCACAATACTAATTATTCTTAATGTGATATAGAGACTGGTAGGTCGTCAGCCATTTTGGCAGTGTGTGACAGGCCTTCTTCTCTTTCCTTCTTTTTTCTTATTTCTTCTTTTTTTTTTGCTTTCCTTCTTTCTTCTTTCATTTTTTTCTTAACAAACTTTGCTTTAAAAACAGCTCAAAAGTACTTAGATACATGAATGTAGGTGACCTATAAGTGTTATGCAGGGGCGTAACTATAGAGGATGCAGGGGATGCGGTTGCACCCGGGCCCAGGAGCCTTAGGGGGCCCATAAGGCCTCTCTTCTCCATATAGGAAGCCCAGTACTATGAATAAAGCATTGTAGTTGGGGACCCCGTTCCAGGTTTTGCATTGGGGCCCAGGAGCTTCAAGTTACGCCTCTGGTGTTATGTATCGCTTTTATAGCGCCTAGACGGTCTTATTGTACACCAATTTTAGGGGGATTGGTGAAAGCCAGATTCTTTTTAAAACCAATTTGGACCAAACCAAACTTTTTGCCCAGTTTCAGCTAATCTGCCTGAATACAAGGGACTACAGGGACGGCTCCTCTTCAGTGCCTGCAGTCCGCAATGTTATTCCTGTAGCAGTTTTAAATATACAAAAGTTCTATTTTTTTTATCTATGACAACTTTATGTTACTCTGCACTCATCTTATGTTCCTGGCCGGCCGCGGGCGTGCTGCAGAGAATCCATCTCCCCTAACAAGAAGCTGCATTCTACTCCTCTTCACAGTGCAGGCACTCTCCCAGCTACCCCATGTACTGTGTCTCAGTGCATCAAGTGTAATACTAAGGCACACATTAAAAGATACCGAATGCATATCCTTTTAGGGGATCACACATACAGTACTTTTTTTTTGTGGGGAGACTACAATACTTTCCAGGGGGTGCACCCCTTTAGTAGCAATTGCCTCCACCAAACATTCCCTGTAGCTGCAAGATATGCAAAAGACCGGGGAGGAATTTCAGACCGTTCCTGAGTTCAGATTCTATTAGCAATTGATGCAGAAATATAGGTATTCCCAGAGCTCTATCTATCTATCTCCTATCTATCTATCTATCTATCTATCTATCTATCTATCTATCTATCTATCTATCTATCTATCTCCTATCTATCTATCTATCTATCTATCTATCTATCTATCTATCTATCTATCTATCTATCTATCTATCTATCTATCTATCTCCTATCTATCTATCTATCTATCTATCTATCTATCTATCTATCTATCTCATATCTATCTATCTATCTATCTATCTATCTCCTATCTATCTATCTATCTCATATCTATCTATCTATCTATCTATCTATCTATCTATCTCCTATCTATCTATCTATCTCATATCTCATATCTCATATCTCATATCTATCTATCTATCTATCTATCTATCTATCTATCTCATATCTATGTATCTATCTAACTATTTATCTATTTATCTATCTCACATCTATCTATCTATATATAATTTTATATATATATATATATATATATATATATATATATATATATATATATATATATATATAATTTGTGCCATTTTCATTGCCTGGTTCTCTCCACTTAGATGCCTTTCCATGAAGAGTGTATGAACAATGACAATAAGAGTGACAGAAGTGGAGCTCAGGAATGTGTCCACTTTAATCCGTCTCTGTTTGATGATCTTATTTCTTCATCCTCCCACTTCGTTCCGCAGCGCAGAGCGTTATTTCCTTCTAGAACAGTATATCACTCATCTCAAGCTGCACTGTGAAATCATAAGGAAATTCAGCATGGTGTCCCCCAGGGACTGAGAAATACAGTTCTGCTAAAGCTCACTGGAACTGATGTGCATGCTAAGAATATAAGGAACCAAAGATTTTGTTTCTATATTACAATGTATCATTAACCCAGATGTGTCTCTGTATGATGTATCACCTGGTGTGCATCATAACCAACACCTGCAATTTAGACACTTTTTTTGCCATTTGCACGCCTTCTGGTGATAGAGTTTTTTTAAATGAATACTAAGTTACTGTTAAAGGGACAATAACCTTTTAGACAACCTCTGCTCATCTACCAGCTTGTGTTAGTGTTATCATTTCTGTAATATACTTGCATTAAATTTGTGTTGCTTTACCAATGTAAATCATGTTTGAAGTGGCTTCTACTAGAGGACTCCCTTACAAATTCTCTGCAATCCACTGTCTGTTGTTAGACACAGAGCTTCTGTAGTAACAAGGACAAAGGGATGTTTCCTTAACAATGGGGAGAGAAGCTATCTTCTTTCCAGGCGGCTCCCCTGCACTCACAGGCTGCAGGCTGACAGTTCTGCATACACTGTGATAACAATCTCTATAGTCTCCGCATCTCTTGGGGGTGTATGTGTTTGTGACTTTGTCTATGTGTGTACATACATTATATTGGGTTTACTCACCATTTGGCAGAATGCCTGTATTGTACTGGAAGAGCAGAGGGGCAGGCATTCAAATACTGCCCCCCCCCTCCCAATGATTGGACCACAGACTGTGCAATACAGCATGGGAGCTAGGGCAAGGAAGTGCAGGATAGTGAACTACTGGTAGAATGCTAGGCTTGTTACAGCCCCCTGCCTGATAGTGAATTGCAAACAGCAGAGCAGCAGAAAAATTGGAAAGACTAGCTGAAACATCACAATGTACATACATGAAACAGGGTGAAAACAGTCTGGTAAGGAGAATCTGGTATATTTGAGAAAACATTTTGAAAACTTGGGTACACTTTGACACAGTAAGTCAAAAAGTTGAATTTGTCGTTTTACAATTTAGTACATACAGAAGCTAATACACACTAGAACTAGAAGTCCGATTGTCTAGTCCTCATCTCCCCAATATTTGTCATTGAAGGTAACCAGGAAGCCTCTCTAGATTTCTGATGATCATCCAGATCCAGTAAAGTCATTGAGTTTGTCCAATATCCAGCTAATGTGTATGACAACCTTAACAGTCCATCCTGATCATGCATGTACAACTCTTAACAGTGTATCAGAGCTCCATAGTAATAGAATGTTCATCTGTGCCAATTGGACATGATAAGGTCAGGTTTTCAGATTTTGCATACTGCATACGAAATATACATTGAAAAGTCTTACTCTTCATCCTTTACTTGCTTATTTGAGGGACTGAAGATAATTGACATTAAAGACTAGACTGGTGGCCTGGAGACAATTCATAGCAATGGTGCTCTCATGAATGATGAATACATTGGTTTTGCCTGAATGAGGTAGAATACAGAAGAGATGTGCATTATGTAAAATAATATTGTTTCTATACAAGGGGATAAGAAGTCAATTCAATAGGGCTGAGAAGATAAAAGATAGTGGAAAGTGCAAAGATATAGAAAATCTATAGGGAATAAGTGAAGCCCTTGAAACTGACAGCAAGGGTAAACTGAATACTGAGTGTGGCTAGTCATGATGGGGAGAGAAAAGCCTAATGATCGTTAAGGAAATGAGCTTCAGCCATTGTGTTTTATACAATGATTCCTTTGTAGGTGCAAACATTAACCTCTCTGATCAGCATCATCATCACAATTTCCTCCAGACATGTGACAAAATAGTTTTTTTCAAGAGATAAAAGATGTTCACATATATTAGATTGTCAATTGTTTAAATAGAATTTATTTGGGTGTAAGCCCCAACTTCTGATATCAGCCCAGATTAATCCTGTTCAAAACAATTCTCAAATCATAATAACTGCAATCTCTTAGAACCACCAGGACTACTCCTGTTGTATTGTCATCTCCTGTCCAGAGGCGAAACTTGAAGCTCCCGGGCCCCGATGCAAAACTTGTAACAGGGCCCCCAACTATAATGCTTTACTCATAGTACTGGGTTCCCTATATGGAGAAGAAAGGCCTTATGGGCCCCTCCAGACACCTGGGCCAGGGTGCAACCACATCCCCTGCATCCTCTATAGTTTCGCCCCTGCTCCTGTCTACTAGCTTACTGTTGTGGCAGTTATTATTCACCTTTCCCACAGCTGATCTATTAGAGTGGGTTAGCTGACCACATTGCTGCAGCTCGGCCTCAATTATAGTGGAGTTCCTGATTGGATTGACTCTCTTTAAATATGCCTGGCTTCTGGAATGTGTTGCTGGTTATAGCATAGATTATGTGCATTTAAATCCAGATTTTCCTGCTTGCTTTTAGTATCCTGTTCCAAGTCTAGCTTGTTTCTGGTCATCGTAGTCTTCTTCCTGTAGTTATTTCTATTCCAGTCTCTGCTTCTTAGCCTTAAAAAAATTGAAAAAGAAGTGAAGAGGGGGAGGGCTTTGGAGCAAGTGACAAAATACAAAAAAACTGACAGGAATTTTGTATGTAAAGATAGCTTAAAAATCCGCTAATATGTAGAGAGCTGCAGACGCCAATAACTCCAGATACTCTATAGGAGTGCCCAGGAAACAAACAAATTCCAGCGCAACTGAAAAAAACCATGAGGGCTGATAAGTGGTGTGACGTGTTTTGGCGGACTAAGGCGCCTTTCTCAAGCATAGCGGTATCTTGTCTGAACGCCATATTTATAACAAATGCATAGTTGTGCTAATGCTTATCGGGTTGTGCAGGAACGCCTCACGCTTGAACGCCGTGCCATCGGGTCACATGCTGACGTAACCGGAAGGAGCTGGCCTGATGGGAGGCACCGGCTGAAATTTGTTTGTTCTTGGTTTTTGTTTGAAAATAGGGGACCTCTCTTTAAGTAAGTGACTCTTGTTGTTTTCTACAATTGTTTAAAATAAGATGTTTTCAGTAGCGCCGACCCGCATTGCCTTTTTTCTCCCTCAGTGTTACACTGAGGTTATTTCAGTTCTGCTTCTTAGCCTTGTAATTGTTTCTTTATTCTCTGTATCTTTTTTTTTTGTCTTGACTCTTAGTTCATTTCTGCTCAGTTTGGGGTTTTTTTTGTATCTGTGTCTTAGTGTCCTTTCGTTAATTGTCAGGGTCAGTGTTACAAATAGTTTCCATTAACCCCTTAAGAGTGCGGCACTTTTTACTTTTTTCATTTTCAGTTTTTCCTCCCCACTTTAAAAAAAACCATAACTCTTTTATTTATTCATCAACGTAGCTGTCTGAGGGCTTGTTTATTGTGAGATGAGGTTTATTTTTCAACAGTACTATTTAATATGCTATATAATGAAGAGTAAATATTAGAGATGAGCGAACGTACTCGTCCGACCTTGATATTCGTGCGAATATTAGGGTGTTCGGGATGCTCGTTACTCGTAACGAGTACCACGCGGTGTTCTGGTTACTTTCAGTTTCCTCTCTGAGATGTTAGCGCGCTTTTCTGGCCAATTGAAAGACAGGGAAGGCATTACAACTTCCCCCTGTGACGTTCAAGCCCTATACCACCCCCCTGCAGTGAGTGGCTGGGGAGATCTGATGTCACCCGAGTATAAAAGTCGGCCCCTCCCGCGGCTCGCCACACATGCCTTGTGACTTAGCTGAGGGAAAGTACTATCGTGCTGGTGCTGCTGTAGGGAGAGCGTTAGGAGTCAGTGTAGGCTTCAAGAACCCCAACGGTCCTTCTCAGGGCCACATCTAATAGTGTGCAGGCTGCTGCTAGCAGTGTTTTTTTTTTTTTTTTTCTCAAAATCGGCAGTGCAGAGCATTGCACCCTCCATTGATACTACAGGGACAGAATTGTGTAGGCAGGGCCACAACACAGTTATTGTTCATTGAATATACGCAGTGGGGCCTTCCCTTTGCTAAAAAGGACAAAAAATTATATTTGGCCAGCCTGTGTCAGTCCTAAGGTCTGCGTGTACGTGTGTGCTGCGTGTACAATGTACAAAAATCAGACGCAACCAGCTACGCTTTACTGCAGCCTTGCGCCATTGTCTTTCCTGACTGGCAAATACCTGCTCTGCTAGAGTTAATAACTCTGCTACACTATAGTTGTGTGACACTTTTTGAGGGCCACACTACAGTTCTAAAAGTTATTGTTCATTGAATATACGCAGTGGGTGCTTCCCTTTGCAAAAAAGGAAAAGAAATTATATTTGCCCTGCCTGTGTCAGTCCTAAGGTCTCCGTGTACGTGTGTGCTGCGTGGACAACGTACAAAAATCAGACGCAACCAGCTACGGTTGAGTGCAGCCTTGCGCCAATTTCTTTCCTGCCTGGGAAATCAAATCACTGGTAATACAGCATGCTGAGGGGTAGGGGTAGGCCTAGAGGATGTGGACGCGGCCGAGGACGCGGAGGGCCAAGTGAGGGTGTGGGCACAGGCCGAGCCAGTGCGGTGGCCAGGGGTAGAGGCAGGGCCAGACCGAATAATCCACCAACTATTTCCCAAAGCGCCCCCTCGCGCCATGCCACCCTGCACAGGTCAAGGTGCTCTACGGTGTGGCAGTTTTTCACAGAGACGCCTGACGACCGACGAACAGTGGTGTGCAACCTTTGTCACACCAAGATCAGCTGGGGAGGCACCACCAACAGCATGCGCAGGCATATGATGGCCAAGCACCCCACAAGGTGGGACGATGCCCGTTCACCGCCTCCGGTTTGCACCACTGCCTCTCCCCCTGTGCCCCAACCTGCCACTGAGATCCAACCCCCCTCTGAGGACACAGGCACTACCGTCTCCTGGCCTGCACCCACACCCTCACCTCCGCTGTCCTCGGCCCCATCCACCAGTGTAGTTCAGCGCAGCGTCCAGACGTCGCTAGTGCCACAGTTTGAGCGCAAGCGCAACTACGACGCCACGCACCCGCACGCTCAAGCGTTAAACGTGCACATTGCAAAATTGATCAGCCTAGAGATGCTGCCGTATAGGCTTGTGGAAACGGAGGCTTTCAAAAGCATGATGGCGGCTGCCCCGCGCTACTTGGTTCCCAGTCGCCACTACTTTTCCCGATGTGCCGTCCCAGCCCTGCACGACCACGTCTCCCGCAACATTGTACGCGCCCTCACCAACGTGGTTACTGCCAAGGTCCACTTAACAACGGACACGTGGACAAGCACAGGCGGGCAGGGCCACTATATCTCCCTGACGGCACATTGGGTGAATTTAGTGGAGGCTGGGACAGAGTCAGAGCCTGGGACCGCTCACGTCCTACCCACCCCCAGAATTGCGGGCCACAGCTCGGTGGTGGTATCTGCGGCGGTGTATGCTTCCTCCACTAAAGCACCCTCCTCCTCCTCCTCCAACGCAACCTCTGTCTCGCAATCAAGATGTGTCAGCAGCACGTCGCCAGCAGTCGGTGTCACGCGGCGTGGCAGCACAGCGGTGGGCAAGCGTCAGCAGGCCGTGCTGAAACTACTCAGCTTAGGAGAGAAGAGGCACACAGCCCACGAACTGCTGCAGGGTCTGACAGAGCAGACCGACCACTGGCTTGCGCCGCTGAGCCTCCAACCGGGCATGGTCGTGTGTGACAACGGCCGTAAGCTGGTGGCGGCTCTGCAGCCTGCATGCCTGGCCCATGTCTTTAATTTGGTGGTTCAGCGCTTTCTGAAAAGCTACCCACGCTTGTCAGACCTGCTCGGAAAGGTGCGCCAGCTCTGCGCACATTTCCGCAAATCCCACACGCACGCTGCCACCCTGCGGACACTGCAACATAGGTTTAATCTGCCAGTGCACCGACTGCTGTGCGACGTGCCCACACAGTGGAACTCTACGCTCCACATGTTGGCCAGACTCTATGAGCAGCGTAGAGCTATAGTGGAATACCAACTCCAACTTGCGCGGCGCAGTGGGAGTCAGCCTCCTCAATTATTTACAGAAGAGTGGGCCTGGTTGGCAGCCATCTGCCAGGTCCTTGGAAAATTTGAGGAGTCTACCCAGGTGGTGAGCGGCGATGCTGCAATCATTAGCGTCACCATTCCTCTGCTATGCATCTTGAGAAGTTCCCTGCAAAGCATAAAGGCAGACGCTTTGCGCTCGGAAACAGAGCCGGGGGAAGACAGTATGTCGCTGGATAGTCAGAGCACCCGCCTGTCTATATCTCAGCGCGTTGAGGAGGAGGAGGAGGAGCATGAGGAGGATGAGGAGGAGGGGGAAGAGACAGCTTGGCCCACTGGTGAGGGTACACATGCTGCTGGGATGTCATCCTTTCAGCGTGTATGGCCTGAGGAGGAGGAAGAGGAGGAGGAGGATCCTGAAAGTGATCTTCCTAGTGAAGACAGCCATGTGTTGCGTACAGGTACCCTGGCACACATGGCTGACTTCATGTTAGGATGCCTTTCTCGTGACCCTCGCGTTACACGCATTCTCGCCACTACGGATTACTGGGTGTACACACTGCTCGACCCACGCTATAAGGAGAACCTTCCCACTCTCATTCCCGAAGAGGAAAGGGGTTCGAGAGTGTTGCTATACCGCAGGGCGCTGGTAGACAAACTGATGGTAAACTTCCCATCCGACAGCGCTAGTGGCAGAAGGCGCAGTTCCGAGGGCCAGGTAGCAGGGGAGGCGCAGAGATCAGGCAACATGTACAGCGCAGGCAGGGGAACATTCTCCAAGGCCTTTGCCAGCTTTATGGCTCCCCAGCAAGACTGTGTCACTGCTCCCCAGTCAAGGCTGAGTCGTCGGGAGCACTGTAAAAGGATGGTGAGGGAGTACGTAGCCGATCGCACGACCGTCCTCCGTGACGCCTCTGCCCCCTACAACTACTGGGTGTCAAAGCTGGATACGTGGCCTGAACTCGCGCTGTATGCCCTGGAGGTGCTTGCTTGTCCTGCGGCTAGCGTCTTGTCAGAGAGTGTGTTTAGTGTGGCTGGGGGAATCATCACGGATAAGCGTACCCACCTGTCAACCGACAGTGCCGACAGGCTAACACTCATCAAGATGAACAAAGCCTGGATTTCCCCAGACTTCTCTTCTCCACCAGCGGACAGCAGCGATACGTAAGCAATACGTAGGCTGCACCCGCGGATGGAAGCTACGTTCTCTCTCACCATCCAAAACGGGGACATTTCTGCTTCATCAATCTGTGTCTAATATTCCTCCTCCTCCTCCTGCTCCTCCTCCTGAAACCTCACGTAATCACGCTGAACGGGCAATTTTTCTTAGGGCCACAAGGCTCACTCATAATTTTTCGAAACAATTTTTATATGTTTCAATGCTCTTAAAAGCGTTGAAACTTTAACTTTAACCAATTTTTCCTTAAACTGGGCTGCCTGCAGGCCTAGTTACCACTTAAGCCACATTAACCAAAGCGATTAATGGGTTTCACCTGCCCTCTTGGTTGGCCATGGCCAATTTTTTGGATGTACATTAGTACTGTTGATACAGCAATTTTTGTGGGCCCTCGCCTACAGTGTAATCAAATTAATTTTTAGCCCACCTGCATTAAGCGCGACATTACTACCTCAGCTGTGTTGGGCAATGCAATGGGATATTTTTGTGTATCGCCGGTGGGTTCCAGGGAGCCACCCATGCTGTAGGTGCACACAGAGTTTAACCTACATCTGTCCACTTGTAAAGAACCCCAGTCTGACTGGGGCATGCAGTGTGGGCCGAAGCCAACCTGCATTAAGCACGACATTACTACCTCAGCTGTGTTGGGCAATGCAATGGGATATTTTTATGTACCGCCGGTGGGTTCCAGGGAGCCACCCATGCTGTGGGTCCACAGGGACTTCACAATAGGGAGTTGTACCTGCCTGTGTCTATGAATTAAAAACCGCGGTCTGACTGGGGCATGCAGACACCTTGACAGAATGAATAGTGTGTGGCACATAGGTTCCCCATTGCTATGCCCACGTGTGCAGCTCCTGATGGCGGTGGCACAGGATTCTATTTCTCATTGCTTCTGTACAGCATTGTGGGCTATCGCCCCGCCCCTTTTAAAGAGGGTCGCTGCCTAGCCGTGCCAACCCTCTGCAGTGTGTGCCTGCGGTTCCTCGTCATGGCAGACGCACTTATAAATAGACATGAGGGTGGTGTGGCATGAGGGCAGCTGAAGGCTGCGCAGGGACACTTTGGTGTGCGCTGTGGGGGGGAGGGGGGGGGGTTGGGCAGCATGTAACCCAGGAGAAGTGGCAGTGG
The DNA here is from genome assembly GCF_035609145.1 of Eleutherodactylus coqui. Classification (NCBI taxonomy): domain Eukaryota; kingdom Metazoa; phylum Chordata; class Amphibia; order Anura; family Eleutherodactylidae; genus Eleutherodactylus; species Eleutherodactylus coqui. The sequence continues at coordinate 27,878,548 of NC_089840.1, forward strand.
AGTGTCATGCAGGCAGTGATTGTGCTTTGTTGGAGGTAGTGTGGTGCTTAGCTAAGGTATGCCATGCTAATGAGGGCTTTTCAGAAGTAAAAGTTTTTGGGAGGGGGGGGCCCACTCTTGCCGCTATTGTGGCTTAATAGTGGGACCTGTGAACTTGAGATGCAGCCCAACATGTAGCCCCTCGCCTGCCCTGTCCATTGCTGTGTCGTTCCCATCACTTTCTTGAATTGCCCAGATTTTCACACAAGGAAACCTTAGCGAGCATCGGCGAAATACAAAAATGCTCGGGTCGCCCATTGACTTCAATGGGGTTCGTTACTCGAAACGAACCCTCGAGCATCGCGAAAAGTTCGTCCCGAATAACGAGCACCCGAGCATTTTGGTGCTCGCTCATCTCTAGTAAAAATGTTTAAAAAATCTAAGTGGAGGGAAACAGAAAAAAATGCATGGGGGGGCTTGTTTCTACGGTATACACACTGCAGCAGAAGAAACATTATAACTTTATTCTGTGGGTCGTGTGGTGCAGAGTGTAAGCTCTCACCTACAACCTGAAGGCTGCAAGTTCAATCCCCGTGTGATTTAGGTAGCCGGCTCAAGGTCGACTTCTCAGCTTTCCTGTCTTCCCCTCTCCTGACTTTAACTAGTTTGTTGACCATGGTTCTTCTTCCTGCTGCTTGCCTTGGCCCTCAGCCTCCTTCTCGATTTTGCAAGAAATCCACCAGACTTGACCTTGTCTCTCTTCCTCAATTGTAACTCTGTCTACACCTTCTCAAGAACCTCAGTCTGTCCTTGTTCTTTGACTATGACTCTGCCTATACCCTCCAATACTGCATTATGGTGTTCCTGACCAGGTTGCGTCAATCACCTCATAAGACTATTTTTGTGGTAGCAGTCTGGGGCTCCCTGCAATGAAGACCAGACCCCGATTGGATAAAGGGTGCTGCCCTCAGATTTAGTCATAAGTCAAATCTGTTAGTCACAGCAGTTCCATGTCCACTGCTTGACATACTTCAGTTCTTCTCCTCCGCGTTGTACAGCATTGTGCCTGGTATGGACTGAAATGACACCTGAGCATTGCAGTCATTTCAATCAGCTGATTAGCGGGGATCCCGAGTGGTGGTATAGATCAGTGTTCCCCAACTCCAGTCCTCAGGGACCACCAACAGGTCATGTTTTCAGGATTTCCTCAGTATTGCACAGGTGATGTAATTATTGTCGGTGCCTCAGACATTGCCACAGGTGTTCTTACCATAGGAGATCCTGTTGGTGGTCCCTGAGGACTGGAGTTGGGGACCCCTGGTATAGATCATCAATAGTATAATGCTGGAAAACCCTTTTAACTGATAACTGAAATGCATGGGAAGTATATAGCAATAAACTTAACCATTTCCAATCCAATTTGTATCCTGGTTTTCCTAGGGGGCTTACTCTTTTTCTGCCATTATACAACGGCGCTATCTGCTGGCTAAAGCCAGTACTGCATGAGGTGACACGTTGGATAGGCTCTGACAGCAGAGAGACGGGCAATATACAGTAAGAGAACCCCTGACAGACAACATTGGAGCTGTACATCCTTAAATCATAATGTCTTCAGACGTCAGACAGTGGATTGTAAAGGGTTAATATGGTTTTTGTTATTATAGAAATACAATGTCACCATTTTCATAGGCGCATGACTAACATATTCCAAATGTAACTGTGAACAGACAGCGACAACTCTTAACAGGTATGTGCCCCTCTTGCAAAGTATGTCCCACTCGAAAAGCATGTACCCTCCCAAGAAGTATGTGCTGCCCTGAGAAGTATGTTGCCTGCAGAAAAAGCCTATTCCCCAAAAAAGTATATGACCCCCTGAAAATATATGCTATATGAAAAGAACGTCAGCCCCAAAAAGTTTGTGGTCCTGAAAGTACGTGCTGCTCTGAAAAGTGTATCATCTCCAAAAAGTATGTACTCCCTGAAAGTATGTGCCCTAGAAAAAGCATATGTTCTCTGAAAATGTGTGCCATTGAAACAGTGTCCCCCCAAAAAAGTATATGCTTCCCCTCCATGTGCACCTCCAAAAAAAAATATGTGCCCCTCAAAAGTATTCTCCCCTATAAGGTGCAAGTTGAAACGGCCCCAATATCCACAATACAAGGGCGCAACTTGCACTACAATATAGATGACTATATAAGAATAATAACAGACTATGAATGTCATCAGCTTGGATACTGCAACGTCTCTGTATCTCATTGGGTCACTAATTGTATGGATCAGGCATTGGGGACACTCTGCATTTTGTCGCTGCCCTGGTGCTGTACCCCCGCTGATGCGGGTCACTGATGAGGCTTCCGCTATCAGGCTTGCTTACTGTCTGCAGTATTGCTCGGTGCTGTGACTACTCTTCCTTAGTCAGTCCTCATCTGGAATACTGCACCCCACTTTAAAAAAGACATAGACAATCTGGAGCAAGTTCAGAGAAGAGTTGCCAAGATGGTGAGCGGTCTGCAAATCATGTCCTATGAGGAACAGTTAAAGGATCTGGGAATGTTTAGCTTGCAGAAGAGAAGGCTGAGAGGAGACTTAATAGCTGTCTACAAATATCTGAAGGGCTGTCACAGTGCAGAGGGATCAGCCCTATTCTCATCTGCACAAGGAAAGATTAGAAGCAATGGGATGAAACTGAAAGGGAGGAGACGCAGATAAGATATTAGATAGTGAGGGTGATCAATGAGTGGAACAGGTTACCACAGGAGGTGGTGAGTTCTCCTTCAATGGAAGTCATCAAACAAAGGCTTGGCAAATATCTGTCTGGGATGACTTAGTGATCCTGCACTGAGCAGGGGGCTGGACCAGATGACCCTGGAGAACCCTTCCAACTCTACCATTCTATGATCCTGCACTGAGCAGAGGGTTGGACCAGATGACCCTGGAGAACCCTTCCAACTCTACCATTCTATGATTCTACTCCGGGCACTAGCAGACCCTTTGCTGCTGACACAGCTCTGGTGCTTCTGTTCTGCAGGGAACACTTGGTGGCCGGATTACACCACCAAATTCTGTAGGGGTAACTCAGTGGTCAGATCGAACCACTGCCCTCTGCAGTAGACACTTTGTAGCTGGATCATACCACTCACTCTACATACATCAGTATCTTCCAACAACACATTGCCCAACTCCTATCTGTTTTAGCTGGATTCCTTCACAAGGATATGCTGCCCAACCACTTCCTGTCTTGGCCGAACTCCTCCGAGGAACAGACTCTGTAATTATAGCTGCATCTAGTGGCCAAAAGTAGCATAACAGGCACAGGGGTGCCCACAGCCTTTATGCTGCCTAAGGCAAAGTGTGAAATGTCCCCCCCCTTCCCCCCCAAAAAAACACTCTGTCTACAGGCATTGAAATACCAATACACAAGATAACCAACACATAACTAAAACATTGAGAATTCTCTGAAGTAATATAATAATAGTGCCCCCAGTAGTTACCCCAATAGTAAGAGTCCCTTTTAGTAGCCACAAAGTAATAATAACCCCCTTAATGGCCCCAGTAGTAATAGTGCCCCCCTTAGTCACCCTAGTAGCAATAGTAACCGTGTTGGTGGCACTAGTCGCAATAATGGCCCCCATAGTGGTTCCAGTAGTAATAGTTACCCTCATAGTGGCCCCAGTCGTAATAGTGTCCCCTGTAGTGGACTTCCAGCTGGGCAGCAGCTCAACAAGCCTTTCACTCACTTCATCTGCAGCTCCCATACGGTGGCTGCTGCTGCCATCATTCTGTGACTCCTGACCTCTCCCCCATTATGTACAGAAATTCAGAAGTCAGGAGTCACAAAATAATGACAGCAGCGGTGGTCAGAGCAGAGATACAGACCCGCCGAGTAAAGTGCTTGATGGGTTGCTGCCCAACCAGCTCACAGCCTGTAATTCTTTTTAACCAGCAGCCCTCCACCGCCCCACTGAGGTTCTGCATGCAGCCTACCGCCTGAGGCAGCAGGCTCACTTTGCCTCATGGTAGGGCCACCCCTTAACAAGCATATAGAATTACAATGCAGTATTGAGCAGTGAACCCTCACACACTGAGGAAAGACATGCCAGGAGAAGGGGGTACATAGGGGTTGCACTGCAAATGTCTCAGAGGGGCAAAACCAGCCCCTGAAAAGTATATCTCACCCCTAAAATGTATATAAAAGTTCAAATTGTCCTTGGCCTAGAATGCTGCACGTTACTTCTCGGTTGTGACAAAGTCTTTACAAAAAACATTGTATACAAATAAATCTTTCACCATTCATGACTTTAAATAATTGTACAAAATAGATACCAAAAAACAAGAAAAAAAACAAAAAATAATACAAAAAATTAAATGCAAGTATAGAAATAAAAGAAAAGTATAAAACCATAAAAAGCAAAACAAAAAAGCTGTAAAGAAATGTAGGGCAGCACTCAGAAAGGGGTCTCTTATCCCTCCTATACATGACCATCACAGAATGTAGAATCCAAGCACCAGGTGGCAGTAGACCTCCTATCAGAACCCAATGGAATGTTGCACACATAAAGCGGAGAAGATGCATCAGAACAAGGAGCTCTTGGGCTGCCTGCGAGTCTCTCTCCGAACAGCTTTTGCCTTATTTTCCTCCAGTCTTTTGCCTTCTCTTTAGCACTTTCAGGGTTTTCACTTTGCCTTGTCCTTCTCTCTGAGCTCACACATGGATTAACAAGGAATCCCATTCCGGGCTGTTTCTTCCTATTATTCTGCATGGTTTTGGGAAATGCTAAGAAAGTTGGAGCACATTGTGATGGGAGAGCAGCTGGGACGCACACGGTGCACAGGTAGGACGATCTCACCGCTAATGGATTTACCTAGAGCATCAAATGCAGAAAGGCGAACGCAAAACTGCGCTAAAGTTACCAAAATGTACTATAACGTATGAGAGTCATTCACAGACGGATGGTTCTTCGGTGTAGCAGAGCTGAGTTAGTCATTTGGTTACATCACAATGCGTTATTTCTGTTTTTACAGTTATGTTTGACTTTGTGTGCATAATGATGAACAGAGGAGTAAAGTGACGCAGTCAGCTGTGCTACAAGTCTATATAAAAGTAGCATTTTTCACTACATCTGTTGACTACTGCGATGTGTCTTGCTTGCAATTACTTATAAGACCGCAACTTTGTAGCTTTCGGCTTTTGTTTATTGTTACTTAGTTGTTCGAACCTAAATATTTATGCTTTCGAGGAGCCTAAATGGAAATATTATGGGTGGCTTCATACCTGCTTGGGGGGTTCTGCTTACCTGCTCCATTTGGGGATCAGGAAAGGGGAATCCCCACGCTGAATGACTCCGCCTCAGGGTGATGCGAACAGCACTAAACGGACTCCACTGAGTATAATGGAGTCCGTTCGGTTTCTGCCCGGTTTTTTAGAAGTGCTGCACGCAGCGCTTTATTCTTCCGGCATTTTGTGCCGGATCTGGAGTTTCCAACTCAGGTGTGAAATCGGTCTATTTGTGAGAAAATTGAAACTTCTCTTTTAGGCTTAATTCACATGAGCGAGTGCAACATCAAGCCCAATATCGCACTTGCCAGCGAGCGTTTTTCACGTGGATGCAAGGCGTTTTTCATTCAAAAACACCTCGCATCACTTCTGTGAAATTGCGATCCTCAGACGCTTGATTGATTTCAATGGGAAACGTCCCATCGGTCTTGCATGCATAGCGCACAGAATGCAATGACTTAAAAGGTCCCTTTAAAAACAATGGGCGAGGGGTTCCGGAGGAACACCAAAACATAAAACATGCTGCGATCCTCAACCTTGCAGCGAGGAAAAATTCCCTCTTGTGAATGGAGTCTATATTGGCGCGTCTCGCAACAAACAAAACCCGCGTGAGATTCTCGCCTGCGTGAATGTAGCCTTATGGACCGGACAGAGGATGAGGCCAAGTTCACATCTGCGTCTTCCTTTTCGCTTTAGGGTAAATTCACACAAATTATTTTTCCACCCGAATTTCAAACTGAAAAATCGGTCCAAAATCGGACAGAAATAGAACATTCATTTCAGTATAAATATTCACGTCGTACTTTGGTGCGATTTTCATGGGAAAATCACCCAGTTAAGTCTATGAGTGCATTTAAAAAAACGGATTGCACTTGCATGATTCGAGTTCGGTGTATTTTAAATACATGTAACCGTGGGGACTAGAGATGAGCGAGCGTACTCGCTAAGGCAAACTACTTGAGCGAGTAGTGCCTTAGCCGAGTACCTGCCGGCTCGTCTCTAAAGATTCGGGTGTCGGCGGGGGAGAGCGGTGAGTTGCGGGAGTGAGCAGGGGGGAGCGGGGGGGGGGGGGGAGAGTGAGAGATCCCCCTCGTTCCTCTCCGCTCTCCCCAGCTGCTTCCTGCTCCCTGCCGGCACCCGAATCTTTAGAGACGAGCAGGCAGGTACTCGCATAAGGCACTACTCGCTCGAGTAGTTTGCCTTAGCAAGTACGCTCGCTCATCTCTAGTCAGGACCTTAACAAAATAAGGACTACCAGAAAGTGCAGCGCCTACAGAGTGACGCTTTGATGCTTTACTTTTTTTTTATGCATGAAAAACAGTTGTAATACAGATGGAAATTGTGCATGAAAATCATCTGAAAATCACCTGTTTGCATACAGCCTTAAGGCCGCCCGCACACTGGTGCAGTCCGTTAAAAAAAACTGGACGACGCACGGATGGCATGCAGATTCATATTAATCAATGCAGCAGCACGCACTGCCCATTATTATTTTCACGCAGATACAAGCTGCATGAAAAAAACTCATCGCACGCACTATTCTGACTTGTTTTATGGATGAGACTCGCTCATTCAATGAGGAGAGAAGAATCGGACGGCACATGGTTGTCATCCGTATGTTGTCCATTTAATAAAAAAAAAGATGCAGAAAAAAAAAGAATTGGGTCTGATTCAGGTTTTTTTTTGTGGGCAAGAAAAACGGATGTCGAGCAAGATGAACAACAGACGCAAGGACTGAATATCGAGGCAACACGAAGTTGCGCAAGCATGAAAAAGGTTGTTTTTTGCAGATGCAGCATGCATGTTTTTTAATGAAAAACTATTTTCCCCAAGATCCCACATGAATGGAACGGCTGTTATGCATGGGCACTGCTTCAGTTATTGCAGTGGGACCCCCGGAGATAGCCGAGCTCTTGAACTTGGCTATTTCTGGCTGTGACATTGAAATGAATGGAGTGGTAGGGCGCATGCGCAGCCCCCGCTCTGTTGATTCCTGGATGCTCTAGACCAGTGTTCCCCAACTCCAGTCCTCAGGGACCACCAACAGGTCATGTTTTCAGGATATCCTCAGTGTTGCACAGGTGATGTAATTATGGTCGGTGCCTCAGACATTGCCACAAGTGTTCTTACCATAGGATATTGTGAAAACATGACCTGTTGGGGTCCTTGAGGACTGGAGTTGGGGACCCCTGCCCTAGACCACCATTCTCAGCACCCACCGATCAGAAAGTTATGTCCTATCGTGTATAAAGGGGATAACATTCTATCTCAGTACAACTCCTTTAAAGGGATATTTCACGTTCCATTAAGGGTGTCAGGACTGGTGGGGATTACTTGTTGTTGGATTTGCGCAAAGCATTTTTCATGGTGTTTTCAACGCAATTTTTAGGTGCAAACTACAAATATAACAACGCTTAACTTACCGTGTCAACTTTTTGCAATAAGTTCTTATCTTAAGGCATTAAAAAACTTTTGTCATGGTTCACCCCCGATCATGTGACACGCTGGTTGGCTCATTTAGCGCTGGACATGAGGGAGTAACGTCTACCTGTGGTTCCGGCACTGATAGGCTGGTTTGGTTATCTTTGAGTCCAGTCAGCCTATTAGTTGTTACTGACATGTGTATAAACCAGCCACATAGTTCTAATGGAGAGAGTTATACTGCTTGGGACTGGTCAGGATGTGCCAGAGTTTAGTTTAGTCCCCTGTCATTTTATTAGCGATTCACTTACAGGGTATTGATCAGTTTAGTAGTAGTGATTCAGTTAGGTTCTTAGGTTTAGTTATTCTTGTAGTAGTTGCCAGTTAGTCTTGAACTGTTTCCGATCTCTGTCCTGTAGTGGGGTCACTCTTTTTTGGGCAGGTGCTCTGCTAGAGGGATCAGTCTGGTTTTGGCAGTTCCGGCAAATAAACTCGTAAAGTTCTTCCTATCTAGTTTTAAGCCAATCTCATTTTAACACAACAAAACCCATTGTAAATCAATTAAAAGGGTAAAAAAAACTGAGTCGTAGAAAGTTATCATAATGCATTGGAAGTCAAGTTAAATTTTGCGGCATCTGTACCTGGCACAAATGTCTGTAGTCAAATATAGAAAATGTTATATATACAACGGTTTGGCTGTTGTCATTTTTGTAGTACTTTTGGGGACAAGTTTTTGTTTTTTCTAATGCCCCGTCTCTTAAGTTTGCTGTTTTTCTTGTCTGTAGGATTTGATAAATGAACAGATAAAGCACCCGCACAAAACGTTACATAATGAAGGACGCCACCAAAAGCTGCCGCTAGAAACATCATTAAAATGCATTTTCTACAAGTGTGTTAGGAGTGTTTATTAGGCTGCATCCACACCGGCTACAAAATCATGGCTACAATGCGAAGCCAATGGTTTGCAATGGGTTCTTTCACATGAGTGATGTTTTGTAGCGAGATTTTGTAACCTGTGTGGATGCAGCCTTAGGCCTCATGTCCACGGGGAAAATCAGGCCCGCCGCGGATTCTTCATGTAGAATCCGTAGCGGGCCCCTCCTGCCCCGCGGACATGAGGCCTAAAAATCAGAACAAACTCACCTGCTCCGGACAATGCGGATCTTCCTTCCTTCGCGGCCAGATCTTCTTTCTTCGGTCCGGCGGATGTGCGCAGCACGCCAGCGGCGTGCCGTGCGCATTTGCCGGGCACATCCGCCGGGCCGAAGAAAGAAGATCCGGCCGTGAAAAAAGAAAGAACCGAATCGTTCTGAGCTTAAAATCTGCATCATGTCCACGGGCTTAAAATCTGCAGCGTTTCTCCCGCATGCGGATCCGCGCCCCATAGGGATGCATTGGACACCCGCAGGTAGTTAAATACCTGCGGATGTCATTTTTCCCGTCAGGCGTGGATCCGCGTGCGTGAAAAAAATGGACATGCTCCATTTTCGTGCGGGTCTCCCGTGCAAACCCCATATGTAGCAAAATTTGCAGTTTTGACAACCAAAAACCATTACAGAGTCTTTGATAAATTCCCCCTACTTTTTGAGGCACTTTGTGGTACCCCCATAATTGTCCAAGATAACGAACTTCCACCCAATGTTCTTGTACAGCTGTGACCTTATAGCAACTGCTCCAGTATTTCTCTAGCTCTCAAGTCAATGATCATCACTCACGCCATCACCAGACGCATCCAGAAAGCCACATCACCGCCATACTGTACCACTGTGAGCCAGTGGTTCGTGCTTCGTCTATTTGTCTTTGCTGAGAGAAGACATTCACCTTATTTATGACACAGACAGGTAGGTCTGCGACTTTTGTAAAGTGACGTCACGGAGGGGTTGCAGCTGGATGGCATCTGCCTCCCTCTAGATTGGGATTGAGAATTGTTGCTGCCATTGGTCCTAATTTATGCATTCCTTTATATAACATAGGCCTAGTCTTTCCAGGTGGCCGGGACATTCATTACATACTGTATACAATACAGTGCTGTTACGTGTGCTGCTGAGACATGTTGCACTACTGTGCTTCCAGCAGCACAGCACTCTCAGGGTTAATGATTGAGCTGGGTGTGATACTTCCTGCTAGCCAATCCCCTGGGTCTGTGCTCTCATATAAACCCAGCTCATGGTCAGTCTGAAGCTGGTCGTGTACTGTTTGGATGTATCTGTGACATGTGTCCTGTTACTTGTTCTCTGTTTTGTTGCAGCTTGCTGTGTGATCTGTGCCTTGCTGTTCATGTTTGTTTGTACGTTTATTTTGTGTCAGTTTGGTCTGCTGAGTTTGTTTGCTATGTCTGCGCTAGGATGGCCCCTAGTGGCCCTCCAGTAGATGTGTCTTGCTAGCGTAGGGACTGCAAGATACGAGGGGCCTTGCCGGGGCTTGCAGCTTAGGTCATTGGCCAATGTACAAACTAACACCTTGCATTTATATTCAGCTTATCATCTGCTATTAGTGTTTGCATTGTGGCTGCTGTATGCTGTGTATTCTGGCTCTGTGTGTCCTGTTGTTCAGTCCCGGTCATGTGGCATGTGAATGCATCCTGTTGTGGTGTGTGGCTCCTAGGATCAGCTAGGGCCCAGATCCGAAGACCGCTGGGCTGCCCTTATTGGGGCAATGTCCCCGCTTAGGTAAGGCCATGCCATTCCTCCTGGTAGCACAGGGTCAGTTTGCTAGAAACCTGTGTGCGAACCTAGTCCGCTCTGGTCGCGATCGTGTGGGCCCTGTGCTTACTTTGCCCACACGATCGTAACAAGTTCCTTGCAAACGTATTTCTGTTTTGTTGCATTACAATCTGGAATAAAAATGGATTTTAATTTAAGTTTTATAGAATGAAGCTGACAGAATATCCAAATTGTTACAGCAGAATGAAAAAAAATACCTTGTTTAAAAAATAACCGAAAAGTTGTAAGCATCCTGAAAACAGAATTAAACATTTCTGTTTTTTTAGCCTATTGCTTTCAATGAGTTTTCAAAAAAATCTGTTTGCTGTGTTTTTTTTTTTTCTTCCTTTCTGCTATTTGTTAGTACGGTCTGCAGCGCTATTGGTTTGGCTAAGATAACGGAAACATAATGGACAGAAAGCAAACAGCTTTTTTTTCTTGAAAAGCCTATTGAAAGCAATAGAGTAATGGGGAAAAACTACCAAAATGGTTCAATTCCGTTTTTCTTCTAGCAAAATGCAACAGAGAGACAAAGTTGTGCTGGAAAGTTCCAACACAAATGTGAACGCAGCCTAACACTAATGCAGAGCAGAGGCGTAACTTGAAGCTCCTGGGCCCAGATGCAAAACTTGTAGCAGGGCCCCCAACTATAATGCTTTACTCATAATACTGGGTTCCCTATATGGAGAAAAGAGGCCTTATGGGCCCCCTAAGGCTCCCGGGCCCGGGTGCAACCGCATCCCCTGCATCCTCTATAGTTACACCCCTGGGCAGAGTATTTGGTAGTGAACAAGTAAAATACTGTGGAATCAGGTTTGATACAACTGGATACATTTTCTCTGGTTCTCTGGTTTTAGAACAAAATTCTCTCCCAGGACTGAAGGGGGAGTATATTACCTGTACTTGTTCTTCTATGCCATCCCTCCAATCTTCTGGTTTTAGGTGTAAGAGAAACCATTTTGACTGATTTACTTGGCATATATTCAGATATTTTTGTAAAGAACATTGCAAAAAAAAATAGAAAATCTGTGATTGACCTTTTGCTCACACAAATGTGTACTAAACACGGGCTTTATCCTAGAATTGTATTAGTAAATAGAACTTTTTATTATCTGTTTTACTTTATTTGATCTTCGATACATTTAGACCTTGACTAAGCTTAGGAGTGCTTATAGATTACCAATTATTGATCTCAGACAGCGCGTAACCAAGTGACCAAAAGACAGACGTCACTGGACGAGATAAAAGGCATAATGAGTTATGTATATGTTAAGTCAGGTGACTTTTTGGTCACCCGAATTCAATGCATTTGTTTTAAAGGATTATACATTTTCTGGCTGTTTGACAAATAAACTGAATCATTTGCGATTTACACAAGCGCTGTGTGACTTGTCAGAGATTCTTCGAGCTGCTTGAATTTTACCCTTAATTTGGAACGGCCGGAATATACGTGTAGCGCTACATGGCGCTAACACTAGGGTGTGTCCGCCCAGCTGCCCAGCAAAAAGAAAAGCACTGCATGCATTGCTTTTTCTTCAAGTATTTTGAGCCAAGTCTGTGACGGAGGTTCTGTTGACGATGTGAAACTGGCCGTAGACTACCAATGCACTGTACTTGCTCTGATTGGCTAGAACTGCTCATGTGATCAGCACTGACTAATCATAGAGCAGTGCACAGTGCACATAAAGTAGTTAAAACATTGTTACAGCAATGCTGGATTGGTGAAAACAGGCTGAGCGCCAATCAGTTCTTCCTTTCCATCACTAGAGTTCCCTTTGGAGGTTGACTGTTGGGGATCCTTTGGTATTTCCTGTCACTGCAGACGTTCCCTTAGGAGTCATCTATCAGAAATTCAGTGTTATGCTCTCTTCCCTGCTTCAATATCTACTGTGGTGTATGGATTAATTGGGTGAAAGGAAGCTATTTTCCTAGCTGGCTAAATCTGCCGTAATGGAAGTGCATTTGTTCTGGTCCCACCTCTACATGGGAATCGGTTATTTTCTTGCCTGAGGTATTTGCTGTGGTAGTAATCATCTGCAACTAAGCACCAGTGGTGATACTTTTACCGTGGGGCTTATTCACCTTTACCTAGCTGTGATATAGATTAACTAATATACCCGGCTTCAACAGAGTTAATTTGATACAGGTGTTTATGTGTTGTTCGCGCAGAAAATTTTCATGAAGTTATGGTTACTTCAGAGAAACTGAGGAATAAACTATGTATACGCAGAGGAGCATTAGATTCTCCTCAGACTGCATGTACCGATGTCCCTCTGCAGAATGTGCCATCCCTCCCACTCTCCTCACTTTTTACCCTTAAAGCAATACTGCTTTTCATTCAAATTT